>NC_133503.1:49408571-49716428 GCF_049354715.1 Callithrix jacchus | reverse complement strand
GAGTTAAAGTTAGAAGGAACTATGCCATTATGAAGGTGCCAGGATACCTGAGCCTGAAGTTTAAGAAGAATCCATTTTAAATTCCTAGGGGATGTTCTCCTGGGCCTCCACAGAGTCATGTGAACTATACCTGAGGTTCTGGACTTTGAGCAGAGTCTTCCATGCCATGTTAGAGGGGTGAGCCTGAGACTCAAGTCTGCTTGGGTTGGGGCTTGGGAAGTTATGTCTCCTGCTCCAATCCTATTATAGGCTTCTGAGGTTTGGAATCAGGGCTTTTCTCAGATGGGTTAAATCTCAAACTAACCTGGGGTGGAGTTGAAAAGTGAAGGAGACACTAATCCACTTGCCTTAAAGGTTAAGACTTTTAATTTGTATCTTACTGATCCTCTTAGGCAGATTGAGTCACATGACTATGTTCTTCATTAGAAGCAAAGATTAGGAACACTTAGGTTCTTGATAACTGGAGATCTCCTGAGAATTTTCCTCCTTTTTTTCTCTGTAGGCTGAGTTGCCTCAGAAAAATTCCTTTAAGTAATCTGCATGACCCCTCTAATGCCAAGATTGTCTAATGTTTTTACTCCAATAGGAATTAATGGTTCTCTGTTTACTGATTATTTTGTTAGTAAAACTAATAATACTTTTATAAGTCATTAATTAAGAATGTTATAGAATTATGTTAACAAAAGGGCCCTCTTTTTTTCTTTAAAAAGGCTTTTGCCAAGAGATTTTGTAGGTAATTCCAGTGTTCCACCCGATGGCAAACCCATAGTCTGATTCCTGAGAAGGAGGTTTTTTATTTTATTTATTTTATTTTTTGTATTGGTAGTAATTGATGTCAAATGTATGATTTTTCACTTACAGAGCAATTAAGCCATGTGCCACTGAGAGAGTTATTGTATTAGTAAGTAAGTAACTTAGAGACCCTGACTACCAGGTATGCCATCATCACAATTACCTCCACAAGCAAGCTTGAATTTTTGACTTAAAAAAAAAAAAAGTGTGGAGAGCTGGATAGTGAAGGGAAACGGAGAGCTGGGGTGGGATCCATCTTGGGATGGATTAAGGTAAGGAGGGGGATAAGTTGATAGGTCAATTGTGTTATTTTTATTTACAAAAAAAATTCTAAATACATGAGTATTTCAAAAGTCTGGAGATCAATTTACCTAATTATTCACAGATGTCATTTTGGGGGATTAGATTCTGGGCAATTATATTTTATAGGAGTGGCTCTGAAATGTTTGTTGGTATTAGTAACACTAGGGGTCATGGTAAAAATACAAAGGTCTAGGTCCTATCCTACCTCAATGATCCCAGGCCTCTCTGAGTGTATTAATGCTCTAAGGAATTCTGGCTTTTTTATAACAACATTCTGTAGTGTTAAACATTTTAAGACTAAATTTTCATTATTTTTGTAAACATATAAATTATGACTCATCTTTTGAAAAACATAAATATACATACTCTCTGACCCAGAAGTTCTACTTCTTGAAATTCATCTTTGTCCCCCCTAGTTTTTAGATGGTGTTTAAAATTTTGTGTTTTTTAATTACTAGTATGTGTTTAAGTAAGTCGCCATTTGGTAGATCACATTATTATACATGTACTGTTTTCAGGTTAATGGAAAACAGGAATAATTGGAGGAAAATAATTAGAAATAAAAGTAAAACTGTATCGGAGACTCAAGATGGCGTGGTGAGAACAACCCAGGATTGAAGCTCTCAGTGAATGCGCAGAGAGGGTGAATCAGGGCCGCATTTCCAGACTGATCTTTGTTGCCCACAGAACGGGGAAATTCCCAGGTATAAAAGAGATGCGGGACGCCAGGCAGAGGCTTTGGCTGGTGCAGCCAGCAGCCGGCGGCCGGCACTGTAGCGCAGTGGTGCTACACAGCACTCCGCACAAAGCGCACTGGTCCAGGTGCCCTGTTGAACTGGCAATCTGAGACTTGAGAGGGCTGAACTTGAGACTGAATGGGACTTGGACAGTGAGCCAGGCCAAGAAATTTTAGGGAAACAGCATTTGGGGTAGTGCAGTGGGACAAACAAAACGGCGATTCCAAACGCTCCAGGTGGAGAGGTTCCCTGAGGGCACAGCTGAACCCAGGACGGTGCAGCTCCATGGGGGAGGGGCATCCGCCATTACCGAGGCAATCAGCCCCTACTGAGGTACACGCCCATTGCTGACGCAGCCTGCCGTTGCCGAGGCAACCTGCTACAACAGAAAGACTCCGCCGCAGGGCATAGCCTGTGGCAGCTGGGCGGAGACCGCAGCAGAAGGGCAGAGCCTGCAGCAACAGGGTGAACCTCACACCAGCAGGGAGGAGCCTCGGCAGGCAAATAGTGACTAGACTGCCTCCTAGCTGGGCAGGACAGCACAACGGACACTCACAAAGAAAGCCCCAACCCCCCAGAGACAGAGCATCTAAGAAAAAAAGGTTTTTTTTTTAATGAGTTCTGCTGCAGCAGAATTAAATGTAGCAGCCTAACAGCCCTGAATGAACAACAGAGCTCACAGCTCAGCACTTGAGCTCCTATAAAGTACAGACTGTCTCCTCAAGCAGCTCCCTGACCCCTCTATATCCAAAAGACTGACATTTAGCAGGCATCATCCTGGGACAAACATAGCAGAAAAAGAAACTGGTAGCATCCCTCACTGATCCGCAGCTGCTATAAGTGCACCCCAGACAAGCAGGGCCTGGAGTGGACCTCAGCAGTCGTACATTGGAGGGGCTAGACTGGTAGAAGGAAAACCAAGTAACAGAAATACTTCATCATCAACAATCTGGGCATCCACTCAGAGAACCAATCAAAAAGTCAGCAACTACACAGACGATAGGTGGATAAATCCACAAAGATGGGAAGAAACCAGCGCAAAAAGGAGGAAAACACCAGAAACCAGAACACCTTGCCTCCTACAAAGGACCAAAACTCTTCACCAGCAAGGGAACAAAGCTGGATGGAGAATGACTGTGATGAAATGATGGAATTAGACTTCAGAAGGTGGATCATGAGAAATTTTGTGAGCTAAAAGACATGTTTTAAATCAATGCAAAGAAACTAAGAACCTTGAAAAACGATATGAAAAAAGATTTGAGGAAATGATAACAAGAATGGATAACTTAGAGAGGAATATGAATGAATTCAAGGAGCTGAAAAACACAATACAAGAACTTTGCGAAGCATGCACAAGTTTCAACAGCCGAATTGACCAAGCAGAAGAAAGAATATCAGAAGTCGAAGATCTACTCAATGAAATAAAACGAGAAACCAAGATCAGAGAAAAAAGTACAAAAAGGAATGAACAAAGTCTCCAAGAAATGTGGGACTATGTGAAGAGACCTAACCTACGTTTGATAGGTGTACCAGAATGTGATGAAGAGAATGAATCCAAGCTGGAAAATACTCTTCAGGACATTATCCAGGAAAATTTCCCCCACCTAGCAAGACAGGCCAACACTCAAATGCAGGAAATACAGAGAACACCACAAAGATATTCTGCAAGAACAGCAACCCCAAGGCACATAATCATCAGATTCAACAACGTTGAAATAAAGGAGAAAATACTAAGGGCAGCCAGAGAGAAAGGTCGGGTCACCCACAAAGGGAAGCCCATCAGACTCACAGCAGATCTCTCGGCAGAAACACTACAAGCCAGAAGAGAGTGGGGGCCAATATTCAACATCCTTAAAGAAAAGAACTTTCAACCCAGAATTTCATATCCAGCCAAACTGAGCTTCAGAAGTGAAGGAAAAATAAAATCCGTTGCGAACAAGCAAGTACTCAGAGAGTTTGTCATCACCAGGCCTGCTTTACAAGAGCTCCTGAAAGAGGCACTACACATAGAAAGGAACAACCAGTACCAGCCATTCCAAAATCACACTAAATGCTAAAGACCATCAACATAATGAAGAATCTACAACAACTAACAGGCAAAACAGCCAGCTAACATCAAAATGGCAGTATCAAATTCACACATAACAATATTAACCCTAAATGTAAATGGAATAAATGCACCAATCAAAAGACACAGACTGGCAAATTGGATAAAAATCCAAAACCCATCAGTGTGCTGTATCCAGAAAACCCATCTCACATGCAAGGATACACAAAGGCTCAAAATAAAGGGATGGAGGAAGATTTACCAAGCAAATGGAGAGCAAAAAAAAAAAAAAAAAAGCAGGAGTTGCAATTCTCAACTCTGATAAAATAGACTTTAAAGCAACAAAGATCAAAAGAGACAAAGGAGGACATTACATAATGGTAAAAGGATCGATACAACAAGAAGAGCTAACGATCCTAAACATATATGGACCCAATACAGGAGCACCCAGATACATAAGGCAAGTTCTTATAGGCACCATAGCGAGACCACATCTCTACCAAAATTTTTAAAATTAGCCAGGTGTGGTAGTGTGTGCCTGTAGTCTTACCTACATGGGAAGCTGAGGTGGAAGGATCACTTAATCCTAGTAGGTTGAGGTTGCAGTGAGTCATAATTGCACAACTGCACTCCAGCCTGGGAAACAGCAAGATCCTGTTTCAAAAGAAAGAAAAAAATTAAATTTGGCTTAATGTAGATACAGATGGATACATATAGAAATATTTATAGTTCTGTTTATATACATGGACTAGCATACACACATATATTTCTTTGCTCAATTGGCTGAGAGGACCTAGAAGCCATGAAACCTCAGTAGCAATGAGCACATCAAGCATTCAGATCTTGGCTTCTTTTTTTACGTAGCATCATCATTGAGATGTAATTCACATATGTGCAAATCACCCATTTAAGTGTACAATTTAATGGTTTTAGTATAGTTAGTATATTGTGGTGCAACTGAAGCAGGAGCAGCCACAAGAAACAGACCTTGCCAACACCAAACTAGGAAGAAAGAGGTTTTAGTACAGCCGGGGGTGAGGCAACAATTTGTCCAACTGCAGAGCTCACCTAACAAAGAGAAGCTCTGCCTTTATATAGGCTTACACTCTAGATACTACACATGAAAAAATCTTAGGTTTATAGCCTTAGAAATTACACGTGAAAGCGTCTTAGGTTTATAGCTTTAGAAATCACATATGAAAGGGTCTTAAGTTTACAGTTTTAGAAATCACATATGAGGGGGAGCGGGGGAAGACGGTACCGCAGAAGCAACTCAGGATTGCAGCTCTCAGTGAAGACGCAGAGGGTGAGTTCATGCCACATTTCCAGATGGATCTTTGTTGCCCACAGAACGGGGAAATTCCCAGGTGTAGGAGAGACACGGGACGCCAGCACAGCTGTCTTGGCTGGCACGGCCATTTTGGCTGGTGCCGCAGTGCAGCAGCACACTGCACAAAATGCACTGGTCTGGGTGCCCTGTTAAACCAGCAATTTGAGATTTGGGAGGGCGGATTAGCATATTCATCTGATTAAACGGGACTTGGACAGTGAGCCAGGCCAGGAGATTCCTGGGAAGTGAACTGTGAGCCGGTGCAATGGGTCGCTGCATGGGAAATCACACAGATCCCTTTCAGCAGGCGAATGAAACACCTGGGAGAGAGTCAACCGTTCAACTTAAAAAAAACAAAAGGGCTTTGAGGCAGGGAGCCAAGTGATCAGGCTCGACGGGTCCCACCCCCACAGGGAAAAACAAAATGGCGATTTGAAACGCTCAGGGTTGAGAGTTTCACGCCGGGCACAGCTGAACCCAGGATGGTGCAGCTCGGTGGGGGAGGGGCGTCTGCCATTACTGAGACATTCCGCCCCTACTGAGTTACTCTTCCATTGCTGATGCAGCCTGCTATTGCCAAGGCAACCTGCCATAACAGAGAGACTCCGCCAACAGGGCAGAGCCCACGACAGCAGGGTGGAGCCCATGGCAGCAGGGTGGATCCCACGGCAGCAGGGCAGAGCCTTGGCAGGCAAATAGTGACTAAACTGCCTCCTAGCTGGGCAGGACAGTGCAACAGATACTCATAAATAAAGCCCTAAGTCCCTGAAACAGAGTATCTGAGGGGAAAAAAAAGGTTTTATGAGTTCTGCTGCAGCAGACTTAAAAGTACTTGCCTAGCAGCCATGAATGAAAAACGGAGCTCACAGCTCAGCACTTGAGCTCCTATAAAGTACAGACCATCTCCTCAAGCAGCTCCCTGACCCCCATATACCCAAAGAGTTACCTCAAAAAGGACTGATCAGACTGACATTTGGTGGGCATCATTCTGGGACAAAGTTAGCAAAAGCATCCCTCACTGTTCCGCAGCTGCTACAGGTATACCCCAGGCAAGCCGGGCCTGGAGTGGACCTCAGCAGTCTTACAGCAGAGGGGCTAGACGGTTAGACGGAAAAATAAGAAACAGAAATACTTCATCATCAACAATCTGGGCCTCCACTCAGGGACCCAATTGAAAAGTCTGCAGCTGACAGGTGGATAAACCCATAAAGATTGGAAGAAACCGACGCAAAAGGAAGGAAAACACACGAAACCAGAACACCTCGCCTCCTACAAAGGACCAAGACTCCATCAGACTTCAGAAGGTGGGTAATGAGAAACTTCCGTGAGCTAAAAGAACATGTTCTAAATCAATGCAAAGAAACTAAGAACCTTGAAAAAAGATTTGAGGAAATGATAACAAGAATGGATAACTTAGAGAGGAATATGAATGAATTCAAGGAGCTAAAAAACACAACACGAGAACTTCGCAAAGCATGCACAAGTTTCAACAGCCAAATTGACCAAGCAAAAGAAAGGATATCAGAAGTCAAAGATCAACTCAATGAAATAAAACGAGAAGCCAAGATTAGAGAAAAAAGCGCAAAAAGGAATGAACAAAGTCTCCAAGAAATGTGGGACTATGTGAAGAGACCTAACCTACGTTTGATAGGTGTACCAGAATGTGTTGAAGAGAATGAATCCAAGCTGGAAAATACTCTTCAGGATATTATCCAGGAAAATTTCTCCAACCTAGCAAGGCAGGCCAACATCCAAGTCCAGGAAATACAGAGAACACCACAAAGATACTCCACAAGAAGAGCAACCTCAAGGCACATAATCGTCAGATTCACCAGGGTTGAAATGAAGGAGAAAATGCTAAGGGCAGCCAGAGAGAAAGGCTGGGTTACCCACAAAGGGAACCTTCGGCCCAGAATTTTGTATCCAGCCAAACTGAGCTTCATAAGTGAAGGAAAAATAAAATCCTTTGTGAACAAGCAAGTACTCAGAGATTTTTGTCACCACCAGACCTGCTTTACAAGAGCTCCTGAAAGAGGCACTACACATAGAAAGGAACAACCAGCACCAGCCTTGGTATGTATGAATGCAAAAACATACCAAATGCTAAACAGCATCAACAAAATGAAGAAACTGCATTAACTAACGGGCAAAACAACCAGCTAGCATCAAAATGGCAGTATCAAATTCACACATAATAATATTAACCCTAAATGTAAATGGGCTAAATGCACCAATCAACAGACACAGACTGACAAACTGGATAAAAAGCCAAAACCCATCGGTGTGCTGTATCCAGAAAACCCATCTCATGTGCAAGGATGCACAAAGGCTCAAAATAAAGGGATGGAGCAAGATTTACCAAGCAAATAGAGAGCAAAACAAAGCAGGCGTTGCAATTTTCATCTCTGATAAAATAGACTTTAAAGCAACAAAGATCAAAAGAGACAAAGAAGGACATTACATAATGGTAAAAAGATCGATACCAACAAGAAGAGCTAACGATCATAAATATATATGGACCCAATACAGGAGCACCCAGATATACAAGGCAAGTTCTTAACTACTTGCAAAGAGACATAGACTCCCACACAATAATAGTGAGAGACTTTAACACTCCACTCTCAATATTAGACAGATCAACCAGACAGAAAATTAACAAGGATACCCAGGGCTTGAACTCAGACCTGGAACAAGCAAACCTGATAGACATTTATAGAACTCTCCACCCCAAATCCACAGAATATACATTCTTCTCAGCACCACATCACACCTACTCTAAAATTGGCCACATAATTGGAAGTACAGCACTCCTCAGCAAATGCAAAACAACTGAAATCATAACCAACAGTCTCTCAGACCATAGTGCAATCAAGTTAGAACTCAGAATTCAGAAACTAACTCAGAACCGCACAGTTTCATGGAAACTAAACAACTGGCTCTTGAATGTTGACTGGGTAAACAATGAAATGAAGTCAGAAATAAAGAAGTTCTTCGAAACCAATGAGAACGAAGACACAACATGCCAGAACCTCTGGGACACATTTAAAGCAGTCTCTAGAGGAAAGTATATAGCAATAAGTGCCCATATGAGGAGAATGGAGAGATCCAAAATTGACACCCTATCCTCAAAATTGAAAGAGCTAGAGGAGCAAGATCAAAAAAACTCAAAACCCAGCAGAAGACAAGAAATAACTAAGATCAGAGCTGAACTGAAGGAGATTGAGACACGAAAAGCCCTTCAAAAAATCAATAAATCCAAGATCTGGTTTTTTGAAAAGATCAACAAAATAGACAGACCACTAGCCAGATTGATTAAAAATAAAAGAGAGAACAACCAAATAGATGCAATAAAAAACGATAAAGGGGAAATCACCACAGATTCCACAGAAATTCAAACCATCATCAGAGAATATTACAAACAACTCTATGCACATAAACTAGTAAACATGGAAGAAATGGATAAATTCCTGGACTCCTGCATCCACCCAAGCCTAAACCAGGAGGAAGCTGAAACTATGAATAGACCAATAACAAGGTCAGAAGTCGAGGCAGCAATTAAGAGCCTACCATACAAAAAAAGCCCAGGTCCAGACGGGTTCACGGCCGAATTCTACCAGACACACAAAGAGGAGCTGGTACCATTCCTTCTAAAGCTATTTCAAACAATCCAAAAAGAGGGAATACTTCCCAAATCATTTTATGAGACCAACATCATTCTGATACCAAAACCCGGCAGAGACCCAATGAGAAAAGAAAACTTCAGGCCAATATCCATGATGAACATAGATGCAAAAATCTTCAATAAAATATTGGCAAGTCGAATGCAACAGCAAATCAAAAAACTTATTCACCATGATCAAGTAGGATTCATCCCGGGGATGCAAGGCTGGTTCAACATACGCAAGTCTATAAACGTAATTCACCACATAAACAGAACCAAAAAAAAAAACCACATGATTATCTCAATTGATGCAGAGAAGGCATTTGACAAAATTCAACAGCCCTTTATGCTAAAAACCCTCAATAAACTCGGTATCAATGGAACGTATCTCAAAGTAATAAAAGCTATTTATGACAAACCAACAGCCAATATCATACTGAATGGGCAAAAACTGGAAGCATTTCCTTTGAAATCTGGCACTAGACAAGGATGCCCTCTTTCACCACTCCTATTCAATATAGTTCTGGAAGTTCTAGCCAGAGCAATCAGGCAAGAAAAAGAAATAAAGGGTATTCAAATAGGAAAGGAGGAAGCCAAATAGTCTCTATTTGCAGACGACATGATAGTGTACCTAGAAGATCCCATCACCTCAGCCCAAAAACTCCTGAAACTGATAAGCAACTTCAGCAAAGTCTCAGGATATAAAATCAATGTGCAAAAATCACAAGCATTCATCTACACCAATAAAAGACTTAAAGAAAGTCAAATCAAGAACGAACTGCCATTCACAATTGCTACAAAAAGAATAAAATACCTTGGAATACAACTCACAAGGAACATAAGGGACCTCTTCAAGGAGAACTACAAACCACTGCTCAATGAAATCAGAGAGGACACAAACAGATGGAGAAACATTCCATGTTCATGGTTAGGAAGAATTAACATCGTGAAAATGGCTATACTGCCCAAAGTAATTTACAGAATCAACACTATCCCCATCAAGCTACCATTGACTTTCTTCACAGAACTGGAAAAAACCACCATGAACTTCATATGGAACCAAAAGAGAGCCCGCATAGCCAAGTCAATTCTAAGCAAAAAGAACAAAGCGGGAGGCATCACACTACCGGATTTCAAACTATACTACAAGGCTACAGTAATCAAAACAGCATGGTACTGGTACCAAAACAGAGATATAGACCAATGGAACAAAACAGAGGCACCGGAGGCAACACAACATATCTACAACTATACAATCTTTGATAAACCTGACAAAAACAAGCAAGGGGGAAAGGATTCCCTGTTTAACAAATGGTGTTGGGGAAACTGGCTAGCCATGTGCAGAAAGCAGAAACTGGACCCCTTCCTGACACCTTACACTAAAATTAACTCCAGATGGATTAAAGACTTAAACATAAGACCCGGCACGATAAAAACCCTAGAAGGAAATCTAGGCAAAACTATCCAGGACATAGGAGTAGGCAAGGACTTCATGAACAAAACACCAAAAGCATTGGCAACAAAAGCCAAAATAGACAAATGGGACCTAATGAAACTCCACAGCTTCTGCACGGCAAAAGAAACAGTCACTAGAGTGGATCGGCAACCAACAGAATGGGAAAAAATTTTTGCAGTTTATCCATCTGACAAAGGGCTGATATCCAGAATTTACAAAGAACTCAAACGGATTTACAGGAAAAAAACAAACAAGCCCATTCAAAAGTGGGCAAAGGATATGAACAGACACTTTACGAAAGAAGACATATATGAGGCCAACAATCATATGAAAAAATGCTCATCGTCACTGGTCATCAGAGAGATTCAAATCAAAACCACATTGAGATACCATCTCACACCAGTTAGAATGGCGATCATTAAAAAACCTGGAGACAACAGATGCTGGAGAGGATGTGGAGAAAAAGGAACACTTTTACACTGTTGGTGGGAGTGTAAATTAGTTCAACCATTGTGGAAGACAGTGTGGCGATTCCTCAAGGCCTTAGAAATAGAAATTCCATTTGACCCAGCAATCCCATTACTGGGTATATATCCAAAAGACTATAAATCGTTCTACTATAAGGACACATGTACACGAATGTTCATTGCAGCACTGTTTACAATAGCAAAGACCTGGAATCAACCAAAATGCCCATTGATAATAGACTGGATTGGAAAAATGTGGCACATATACACCATGGAATATTATGCAGCAATAAAAAATGATGAGTTCGTGTCCTTTGTAGGGACATGGATGAATCTGGAGAACTTCATTCTCAGCAAACTGACACAAGAACAGAAAATGAAACACCACATATTCTCACTCATAGGTGGGTGATGAACAATGAGAACACGTGGACACAGGGAAGGGAGTACTACACACTGGAGTCTGTTGGAAGAAATAGGGGAGGGACAGTGGGGGCAGGGAGCTGGGGAGGGATAGCATGGGGAGAAATGCCAAATGTGGGTGAAGGGGTGGAAGGCAGCAAAACACACTGCCATGTGTGTACCTATGCAACTATCTTACATGTTCTGCACATGTACCCCAAAACCTAAAATGCAATAAAAAATTAAAAATTAAAAAAAAAAGAAATCACATATGAAAGAGTCTTGGGTTTACAGTTTTAGAAATCACATATGAAAGGGTCTTGGGTTTACAGTTTTAGAAATCACATATGAAAGGGTCTTGGTTGATGGAGGAGTGGGGTGGGGGTTTGATCTTGTTTAGGTAAAAACAGTGTCTTCCTGAGAGATTCCCCCGACCATGACTGCTATTTACAGGAAGGTAATTTAGGAGGTGCCAGTCTGCCAGCCTTTTCTTCTATTGAAATGCAGTGTGGAAGTCAAGGAGGAGGTGATCCTAGATGCCTGGGTCTCCTTCCTCACAACTATTACCATAATCAATTTTAGAACATTTTTATCACCCCCCAAAATGCTCCATACCTATTAGCAGTTAGTCTCCATATCCTCATGATGCTCCTAGCCTTAGGCAACCACCAATCTACTTTCTGTCTTTGGAGTTTCCTAATCTAGACATTTTATACAAATGGAATCTTACAACATGTATTCCTTGTGACTGGCTTCTTTCATTTAGCGTAATGTTTTCAAGATTCATTCTATGTTGCAGTGTGCATTAGTATGCATTCCTATCTTCATCTTGTGGCTGAATTATATTCCAGTGTATGGATATTCTACCTTGGTTTGATTTATTACTTTTTAAAAAAACTACTTAATTACTGTGGATTAGTGCCAACTTCGTCACTCAAAGATACCAATCACAGCTGTAATTATAGAAGTAAAATCTTTATAAGAGCAAATCAGCTCAGCCTGTGGTACCTAACTACAATTCTTTTCTTTTTTTCAGTTTCTATCAGCAACACAATAACATTCGTAAAAATAAGGGAAAAATGAAATGGATAGTAGAAGAAAATCATGATAATAAAAACAAGACTGAAGCAGCTATTGAAGCGGCCTCATTATCTGGGGTGACACTCAAGGTTATTTGTCTCGTGGCCATGGATTCAAGAATGCAGACATACAAAGGGTGAGGTTAGAGCAGAAATTTAATAGGTGAAAGCAAAAGAACAGTTCTCTGCTGCAGAGAGGGGTCCTGAATGGGTTGTTGTACTGTTTTTATAAATGAGCTAGTGGGGAGGGGGTATCTTATCTACATAGGACATGAAAAACTGTTTTGGACCAGGTATGGCACCTGCATAGAGTAGAATCTCTGGTACCCCACTCCTGTTTTATTATGAAGGTGGATTCTTGGCCACCTGCATAACAAAATGTGGCCAAGAATGTGGAGCTACTCCAATATGGAGCTACTCCACGTTGCTTATCTCTTTCCTACCATGCACATGCTAAAAAGGGGAGGGGGAGTTCCCTTGGTGGACATGCCTGGTCCCAGGTGTCCCCTTGCAGCTGCAGGCTCCCCTGTACCCTCCCCATGCAAGCCTCCAGCTTCCTTATCTTAGTGTGCCCATAAAAGGAAAGGGATGTGTTCATTAAGTCCCACTGTTTTTACTGGGACCCCTGTATGTAAGTGAAATTTGTTGATTACTCAGAAAGCTCTCCCTCTGTGCCGGAGTTACTTATCTATGTTTACAGCCCAATCTTCCAGGCTGCTCTTTGTTAGAAGAGAAGTTATTTCTTTGAGCTGTTTGTGGAGGTGGAGGTGGAGGTTGCAGTAAGCAGAGATCATGCCATTGCACTCCAGCCTGGGCAACAAGAGTGAAATTCCATCTCAAAAAAAAGGGCCGGGTGTGGTGGCTCACACCTGTAATCCCAGCACTTTGAGAGGCTAAGGTGGGTGAATTACCTGAGGTCAGGAGTTCGAGACCAGCCTGAGTAACATGGTGAAACCCCGCCTCTACTAAAAATACAAAAAATTAGCTGGGTGTGGTGGTGGGCACCTGTAATCCCAGCTACTTGGGAGGCTGAGGCAGGAGAATCACTTGAACCTGGGAGACGGAGGTTGCAGTGAGCAGAGATTATATCATTGCACTCTAGCCTGGGCAACAAGAGCAAGACTCCATCTCAAAAAAAAAAAAAGATGGATAATGAAGGGCAAAAGGGGCGGACTATGCTGAACAATCCTCATTAGCCCATTCAAATCCACTTTTTAGCCTTCATCATCCACTATATCTGAAAGGCTGATCTTTGTGAATGGAGTCATTTAGACCTCCTTGCCCTTTGCTTCTGGTTAGATTAAGCCAATATAAGCCACAAGTAGGATAGTGGTGAGCATTAAGAGTGGGAGGTTGGGCTATTTTTCCTTCCTGCTCTATCTCTGTCAAGACTAGATTGGCAGTGACTGTTTCTCTTTCAAAGGCCAGAATTCCTACCTGGAGTTACTCTTCTCAACAAGCCTAATATGGTAATTGCTTCCTACTCTTGCTAGTTCCAAGGGACTTCTTTTCCTTAATTCTGCTCACACCTTTGTAAGGAGCCTTTCCATTAAACTCCTCTCACATTTGAGTATACTTGTCTATTTTCTTTTGAGATTGATGAATACATGTAAGATGGACCTTGATGAAAGCATACAGCTTGGTTATAATGAACTATTTCCTGAAAAAATGATCAGAAGGCATTAACTTTTCTAAAACAAACCATTAATTGGGTAATACACAAAGGATGTGCTGATCCTTGTTCGAAGCTACAAGTACAAGATGATCTTTAACATCAGCAGAAAGCTCATATATTGACCTGAAAATATCAAGTCATTTTTATTATTTGGGATATTCAAAATCATGCACATGAAAAGGCAACTCTTAAGAAAGCCAGCCCAATTTAAAAGCCAGGATGATATGTGAGTGCAACTTTTATAGAGAACTAATTTAAATTCTATCAACAGCAGTTCAAGATGAAGTTTCTGGAGGCTGGACAGAGCAGACAGAGGGATACCTACTTTTTATGCAGTGTGTAAGCCTATGACTCTAAGAGCTCATTTGTGCTGGGTGCTGTGGCTCACGCCTGTTATGGCAGCACTTTGGGAGGCCAAGGCCGGCGGATCACAGGTCAGGAGTTCGAGATCAGCCTGGCCAATATGGTGAAACCCTGTCTCTACTAAAAATACTACCCATGGTGGCAGGTGCCTGTAGTCCCAGCTACTCGGGAAGCTGAGGCAGGAGAATCGTTTGAACCTGGGAAGTGGAGGTTGTAGTGAGCCAAGATCGTGCTACTGCACTCCAGCCTGGGCGACAGAGCAAGACTCTGTCTCAAAAAAAAAACAAAGAGCTAATTTGTTTGAGCTCAAAAATTCTAGAAATCTAGATATTCAATTACTTCAAATCCCAGATTCCTCTCATTGATAAATACCATGATAGCCACATGGTATTTTATATTTGCCACAAAGTCTGGTAAATACACAGGTCCTGTCAATGACAAGTAAGCAAATTCAAAAATTATATAAGACAAAGGACTCTTACTTGGGTTCAAGAGCCTTCCGTTGAATTGGATTCCATGACATCTGAATAACACAAGCATACTTGTCATGCATTTGAAGGTTCTTGTCACTAATTTTGGAGACTTGAGGGATAAGGAAGAAACGTTCTGTGACTTGGTCTCTGGTCATTTTCTTCATTTGTTGGTGATTGCAGCATCTGCCCACATTTGATGTAAATTTCTTTTACCTTCCAAATCATTTTCTCTCTTTTTCTTTCAGAATGCCCCTAAAAGAACAAACCTAGAGGCAGCAGCTGATCTCATCATTGCCATGACACTATCTGAAATATTCAGGGACAACTGCTGTAGAGCAAAGGGCTTGACCACATCCACAAGGGCATCAGAATCAGTCCCATAGTACCTCATATTCCTGTTCACCTCACCCACCACTATGGTTTGGATGTGGTTTGTCCTGGTGTAACAGTGTTGGGAGGTGGTACCTTTAGGGGATGATTAGGTTGTTTAGATTGTCTTTCTCAAAAGACAGGGTTAGCTCTCATGGGAATGGATTATTTCCACCCAGAGTGGGTTGTTACAGAGAGGTTGCCTGCAGTGTTTTGTGTCATTTTTGCACACACTTGTTTTCCCTTCCTTCATGTTGTGACGCAGCATAAGGCCCTCACCAGAAGACAAGTGGATGCAGATGCCATGCTTCTTGGACTTCTCAGCCTCCAGAATTATGAGACAAAGAAACAATTTCTTTACAAATTATCTAGTCTCGAGTGTTCTGTTAAAGCAACACAAGATGGACTAATGAACTCACTGACAAAAGCACGAGACTCTGATCTTTCATCTTCACTCAAACCCTCACCTCACGTGGTTCCATGTGTCCCTTGAGATTCCCTACCTCTCTATTTACTGAAAAATACTCCTGTTAGTCCAAACTGCACTGTTTTGCAAGCCCCCTGCCATTTCGCAAACCATGGTCAAAATGAAACATTCCACGGGGGTTTGGGCTGTGAGAAATCCTGCCTGGCCACCTGACTTTCTGATCACATTCTGCTGGGAAAAAGTCCAGGGAACATCACTATCATACTCTGCTGGAACAAGGACCAAGTCACGCGAACATCTTAATATCCTGGTGGGCAGCAAGCTCTACTGCCCAGACCCCTCCTTCCCATACGTGTAAGTACCCCAGCCTGTAAGTGGCAGTGGGCTCTGGCATTAAGCTGGTCCCCCACCTCCGCAGGTTTTGTGCTAGACCTAAAACCTGTGTTTGCTGTAGAGCAGCCAACTCTCTCGCTGTCTTCAACCCTCACCTTCCCTTCAAAACCTAACAACTTTCATTGTACCCTCTCAAACTCCTGATTATGAAAAAAATTCTAGTACATTTTGGCACAGAACCCTGGGACATGGATTGGGTTCTAAATGGGTAAGTCTTCTCTTGCAACCTGGAAAGCAGCAAGCAGCAAAAATTAGACCAAGGCCTGCTTCCAGATCCTGAGTAGACTCCCTGTTTGCAGCCCTATTTCTCTTATTCTCTTTTCTTTGGCCCTGGGCTGACCTCCAGATCCTGATCAAACTCTCCATCCTCTTTTTAGTTCCTTCCCTTTCTGGACAGCTCCAGGAAGGATCACCCCCATTGCAGAACATCACTTCCAACACCGGGCTCCAGTTAGTGGGTGAGTCCCCCTTTCCCTCCTCTCTGGATTCCTCTCACGGTTCTCTCACGCTTCTGCTGGTTCACCAGAAAATTCCAGTGCTGGGCGAGAGGTCTCCCTGGTCACCAAGTGACCACAGTCTGCCTTCTCAGGGGACACCCTCAGAATGCTCATTCCAGTCACTCTGATCTCCAGGGGACTGTGAAGAGCTGCAGGGATGCCCTGGCTTTGCTATGTCCTTCCTCCAGAGAGGAATCAGGGTACTTACACCCCTCTGGGGTATTCACGTCCCTCCTCTATATTTCTCCCCCTTCCAGCCACCAGTATGGGGCAAGACTCCTCAAAACCTCCTCAAGACACCACTCTCAGATGTCTAATCTGGAACCTTGAAGCCCAAAAATGCCTCTTCCTCCAGACAAGCCTTCCTCCTCTAATTTCAACCTGGTGAATGAAACCCCTCCTTCAATCCCTCTCCCACCACCATTCCCTCATCTTCCTCCTTTGACTCCAGCTCCTTTACTCCCTTATTGTTGCCCTCTGTTCCTCCTTTTCTCTCCACCGCATGACCAGTCTCATGCTTAACTCCCTTCCGATGAAAACCAGGCATATGCCCAAAGGCCTTCCAAAGTCCTCCCCTTGCGGGAAGTCATGGGGTCCGAAGGTATAATCTGAGTTTATGTTTCCTTATCCCTAGTTGACCTCTCTCAGCTTGAAAAGAGACTTAGCTTCTTTTCCATGAATCCCACCTCCTTCTGCAAGGAATTTCTGTATGTCACTCAATCTTATAACTTACCTGGCATGACATTTGATGTCATCCTCTCCTCCTCCCTCACCCTGGAGGACAGGGAGCACATCTAGACAGCCACCTAGGCCCATACCAACACCCTCCAACAAGAGGCTACCCATAACCCAATAGGGACCCTAACTGTCCCCAGAACTGACCCCAATTGGGGTTATCAAGCAAGTTCTGCAGACAGACAGAAATTAGGTCATAATATCAAGCCTCCTAGCTGGCATGGATAAAGCTGCCCCTGCTCTTTTCCTCTCCTGTCTTTTAAAGGCCATGACTCAATATACTGCCTAAAGCCCCGATGCCAATGGGGGCAAAATCTGCCTCCATATACACTCCATTTCCCAGTCAGCCCCCGACCTCCAAAAGAAATTTTAAAAACTGGAGAATACCCCTCAAACCACCCCAAAAGACTTAATCAAAGTGGCCTTTAAGGTCTCTAAAAATAGAGAAGAAGAGCTGAAAACCCAAAGCTTAAAAGAGACCAGCCTAAATACTAGATGCTGGGAGCTGCCATCCAACAGGGTTCCCAACACAGACAGAGGTCCTCAACTTTGCAACAAACTCTGCCGGAAGCCTGCTTTAAGTGTGGCCAGCAGGGTCACTGGGCAAAAGCCTACCCTAATCCCAGTCTACCCTCAAAACCCTGCCGCATCTGTGGTACCAAAGAATATTGGAAGTCAGACTGCGCTCAGCACAACCTTTTATCCACCTTCATCACCTCTACCTGAAGACTGATGGGGCCCAGAATCTACCACCCCCAACACCATCACCACCTTGGAACCAAGAGTAATGCTGTCAGTCTCTGCTAAGCCCATGTCTTTCCTATTAAATATGGGCTATTCAATTTTACCAGAATATTCTGAGCCCCTCCTCAGTTCTTCTATCTTTATTGTGGGAGTCCATAGAATCCCCTCTAGGCACAAACAGACTGGTCCTCTATTATGCAACCTATTCAGCACCCGCTTCACCCAGTCTTTCCTGGTTATTCCTCAGTGTCCTACCCCTATCTTGGGGTGGGACATACCCAGTAAATTTTAGGCTTCCATACAATTTTCCTCCTGCAATTCTTTTATTTTGCTTTGCTGTCCAGATGCTTCCCTCTCCTCGCCCTCATCCGCATTATCCAGCCTGTTACCTTCTGTTAATCCTGAAGTTTGGAATGTTTCTAAACCCACAATAGCCACGCATTACATCCTAATCAAAATAACCCTCCAAAACCCCTCCATTTTCCTTTATCAGCCTCAATAGCTCCATAGTCCAGCTGGTCTTAGAAGCCTCAAATCTATTATCTATAAATTTTTACAAGCTCAACTTCTCAGCCTGTCAACTCTACCCACAACACCCCTATCCTGGCTGTCAAAAAGACAGATGAGTCTTACCACTTGGTCCAGAATATCCAAGTTGTTAGCCAGGTGGTGGTGCCAGTCTATCTGGTGGTCCCCAACTCATATACCCTACTCTCCCATATTCCCCCATCTACCACATATTTCTCTGTATTGGATCTAAAGAATGCCTTTTTCACTATTCCCTTGGATCTGGCTTCCCAAAGTCTTTCTGCTTTCACTTGGTCAGATCTTGATACTCACAAGTTCACCCAACTAACACGGAACCTACTCACACAGGGGTTTTGGGATAGCCCCTCCCTATTCAGACAGGCTCTCACCAAGGACATGGCTGAACTTCCCCTTACTCCTAGCAGCTTCCTCCAATATATCAATGACTTCCTTCTCTATAGCCTCTCACGAAGCCTGTCCATCCAACATACCACTCAGCTTTTAAGCTTCCTCCATAGTTGAGGATATCGGGTCTTACCCACAAAGGCTCAGATTAGCCCAAATGCAGGTCACTTACCTTGGGCTGGTCCTAACCCCTAATTCTTGCGCCACCCCAACCCAACAGAAGGAGCTAATTTGGGACATGCCTCTTCCCCCCACACAAAAAAATCTCCTCTTCTTCTTGGGTTCCATGGGATATTTTTATCTGTGGATTCCCAACTTTGGCTTGCTGGCCAAGATGTTCTACATGGCCTCACATGGGTGCACCCTAAAACCCCTCAACCCAGCTTGCCCCATCAACTCCCACTTTAAAAAACTGAAAAATGTCCTTTTTAATGGCCCCAGCACTGGGACTTCCCAACTCCACCAAGCCTTTTACTCTGTATGTACATTCTGACCAAGGCCTTGCTCTTGGACTACTCTGCCAAACAATGGCAATGCCACACAAGCCATTGCATACCTCTCAAAACAAGTGGACTGTCATCCAAGACTGGCCACCGGCCTAACAATCTTGGGTGCAGCCACGTTGCTGGTCTCAGAGGCAAGGAAACTCATTCTTTACCAACACATTACTATTACATCTTCCCATAACCTACAGGACCTCATGAGCCATTGAACTCTTCTATCCCTCCCACCATCTTGCTTACAGCAGGTACATGCCTTATTCGTAGGTAACCCTCTATTCACCTTTTAGAAATGTAAAGCTCTCAACCCAGCCACCCTGTTCCCTGTAAACACTTCTGACTCTAAGCTCTCTCACTCCTGCCTGAACCTCTTAAACTCCCTCTCCTACCCTTCCAACACATTTCAAAAGCCGCTTTGCAGGGAACAACACCCACATGATTCATTAATGGAAGCTCTTTTTAGCTCTTTGAGGGAGCCATGTCCAGCAGCTGGCTATGCCATCATTGCTGAAAATGAACTCTTAGAATCCAGTGCTCTCCCACCCCGTGTTACCTCTCAACAGGCGGAGCTAGTTGTCCTCACTATGGCTCTCACCATAGCAAAGGGAAAGAAGGTTAACATTTACAGAGATTCCAACTATGCATACCACATCCTACACTCTCCTGCCTTAATCTGGCAGGAAAGAGGTTTTCTAACTACAAAAGAAACCCCCACAGTAAATGGCAAACACATACCCAAACTGCTGGAAGCAACTGAACTACCACTAAAGGCCACCAGTATCCATTATAAGGGACACCAAAAGATGCCGTAACCGAGGAAAACTTCTCAGCAAACTCAGCAGCCCAGCAGGTGGCCCTTAAAACTTCATCATTATTGCCCATCTTTCCCAGCATACACCCTGTATATACCCAGGAGGAACAAACCTCACTCACCTTGGCCGGTGCTGTTTGGGAAGGAGCTGGTTCTACCTCAATAATAAAATTGTCTTGCCCAAGTCCCAGGAACTTTCATACGTGCACAATCATTTCCATGCCAGTCACTGCCCCCTACTCTAGCTCTTAAAAATGTATATGCATAGGTACTACTAAGGCATGTTCCATTTGCACTCAAACATCCCCTCAGGGAGCCATCAAACCACCTCCTTTCCCCATATACCAGGGCAGGACTGGCAGATCAATTTCACCCACTTGCTCCCCATAAAATGAACCTGGTACCTTCCGGCAATAGTAGATATATTCTCTGGATGTAGGTTTTCCTACCACCATTGAAAAGGCACAAACCTTCGCTTCTATTCTCCTCACCCATATTATCCCCTGGTTTGAAATCCCCTCTTCCATCCAGTTAGACAATGAGCCAACATTTGTTTCACAGATTAACCAACAGCTGGTGGAGCCTCTAAACATTAAATGGGCCTTTCATGTTCCTTACTGCCCCTAATCTTCAGGTAAAATTAAATGGGCCAATGTCTTTTTAAAACAACAACTACTCAAACTCCCTAGAGATTAAAATGGCTTGAACTTCACTTCTTCCAATGGCACTCATGCATTTACAAGCCATTCCTCACAAGCCCCTCAGCTTAAGCCCATTTGAACTCATGTATCGATGCCCCTTTATCCTCCAGAATCTCCCTATATCTGCCTGCCCCCCTTCCATACAGGATACTTGGCCAGCATTATATCTCAACATCTAATAGGACGGTAAACAAATGCCTTCAGTCCATCCTCCAAACACTCCTTCCTGCCCCTACAACAAGGGAACTGGGTCTAAATCCCCAATTCCTTGTCCCCTCTCCAACCTCCCCTTCTCCCCTCACCAAGTTATCCTAACTCCTCCTATGACAACAAAACTAACATCTTTCCCACATTGAATCCACCATTCCAAACTGAAAACAGCACCAGACTTAGATCTAGGAATTTTCTCACCCCCAAAATATTCTTCCTCCCTCATAGGACCAACCTCACTATGCTTAACAAGAATTCCAGAAGTTGCCAATCCAGAAGGCCTTGGTCCATTACACTCTCTGCCTCCAATTTCAAATCTGTTACCTCATAATTTGTTTCAGATATTTCCTGGCATTCCCTCCTGACATCCCTGGATAGTCCGCTTCAGCTCCTCACATTAACCCAGGAGCTATGGCTGGAGGGCATCTTCCAAAATTTTACTCTTACTCAAGTCTCCTTTTTCCCTTTTGTCTTCTTTGCTGTGGGATACTCTTAAGTCCCACAGCCTCTGGCAGTTGGGCTTCCTTTGTCAACCTCACACACTACCTCTTTTTTTATTGCATTTTAGATTTTGGGGTACATGTGAAGAACATGCAAGATTGTTGCATAGGTACACACATAGCAGTGTGATTTGCTGCCTTCCTCCCTATGACCTATATCTGGCATTTCTCCCCATGCTGTCTCTCCCTAACTCCCCACCCCCTGCTATCCCTCCCCTATTTCCCCTGGACAGATCCCAGTGTGTGATGCTCCCCTCCTTGTGTCCATGTGTTCTCATTGTTCATCACCCACCTATGAGTGAGAACATGCAGTGTTTGATTTCCTGTTCCTGTGTCAGTTTGCTGAGAATGATAGTTTCCAGGTTCATCCATGTCCCTACAAAGGACACGAACTCATCATTTTTGATGGCTGCATGATATTCCATGGTGTATATGTGCCACATTTTCCCAGTCCAGTCTATCATCGATGGGCATTTGGGTTGGTTCCAGGTCTTTGCTATTGTAAACTGTGCTGCAATGAACATTCGTGTGCATGTGTCCTTATAGTAGAACGATTTATAATCCTTTGGATATATACCCAGTAATGGGATTGCTGGGTCAAATGGAATTTCTATTTCTAGGTCCTCGAGGAATTGCCACACAGTCTTCCACAATGGTTGAACTACTTTACACTCCCACTAGCAGTAAAAGTGTTCCTATTTCTCCACATCCTCTCCAGCATCTGTTGTCTCCAGATTTTTTAATGATTGCCATTATAACTGGCATGAAATGGTATCTCAATGTAGTTTTGATTTGCATTTCTCTAATGACCAGTAATGATGAGCATTTTTTTATATGTTTGTTGGCCTCATGTATGTCTTCTTTTGTAAAGTGTCTGTCATTTCCCACTTTTGAATCGGCTTCTTTGTTTTTTTCTTGTAAATCTGTTTTAGTTCTTTGTAGATTCTCGTTATCAGCCCTTTGTCAGATGGGTAAACTGCAAACATTTTTTTCCACTCTGTTGGTTGCCGATTCACTCTAATGACTGTTTCCTTTGCCTTGCAGAAGCTGTGGAGTTTGATTAGGTCCCATTTGTCTATTTTGGCTTTTGTTGCCAATGCTTTTGGTGTTTTGGTCATGAAGTCCTTGCCTACTCTCCTGAATGGTTTTACCTAGATTTTCTTCTAGGGTTTTTATGGTGCCAGGTCTTATGTTTAAGTCTTTAATCCATCTGGAGTTAATTTTAGTGTAAGGTGTCAGGAAGGGGTCCAGTTTCTGCTTTCTGCACATGGCTAGCCAGTTTTCCCAACACCATTTACTAAACAAGGAATCCTTGCCCCATTGCTTGTTTTTGTCAGGTTTGTCAAAGATCAGATGGTTGTAGATATGTTGTGTTGCCTCCAAGGCCTCTGCTCTGTTCCATTGGTCTATATCTCTGTTTTGGCACCAGTACCATGCTGTTTTGATTACTGTAGCCTTGTAGTATAGTTTGAAGTCCAGTAGTGTGATGCCTCCCGCTTTGTTCTTTTTGCTTAGAATTGACTTGGCTATGAGGGCTCTCTTTTGGTTCCATATGAAGTTTAAGGTGGTTTTTTCCAGTTCTGTGAAGAAGGTCATTGGCAGCTTGATGGGGAGACCATTGAATCTGTAAATTACTTTGGGCAGTATGGCCATTTTCACGATATTGATTCTTCCTAACCATGAACATGGAATGTTTCTCCATCTGTTTGTGTCCTCTCTTATTTATTGAGCAGTGGTTTGTAGTTCTCCTTGAAGAGGTCCTTTACAGTCTTTGTTAGTTGTATTCCTAGGTATTTTATTGTCTTTGTAGCAATTGTGAATGGCAGTTCGTTCTTGATTTGGCTCTCTTTGGTGTATTTGGCTCTCTATTGGTGTATAGGAATGTTTGTGATTTTTGCACATTGATTTTGTATCATGAGACTTTGCTGAAGTTGCTTATCAGTTTCAGATTTTGGGCTGAAATGATGGGGTCTTCTAGATATACAATCATGTCGTCTGCAAATAGACAATTTGACTTCCTCTTTTCCTATTTGAATACACTTTATTTCTTTTTCTTGCCTGAATGCTCAGGCTAGAACTTCCAGTACTACATTGAATAAGAGTGGTGAGAGAGGGCATCCTTATCTAGTGCCAGATTTCAAAGGGAATGCTTCCAGTTTTTGCCCATTCAGCATGATATTGGATGTTGGTTTGTAGTAAATAACTTTTATTATTTTGAGATATGTTCTGTCAATACCTAGTTTATTGAGGGTTTTTAGCATAAAGGGCTGTTGAATTTTGTCAAAGGCCTTCTCTGCATCAGTTGAGATAATCATGTGGTTTTTGTCTTTGGTTCTGTTTATGTGGTGAATTATGTTTATAGACTTGCGTATGTTGAACCAGCCTTGCATCCCCGGGATGAAGCCTACTTGATCGTGATGGATAAGCTTTCTGATATGCTGTTGCAGCCAGTTTGCCAGCATTTTATTGAAGATTTTTGCATCTATGTTCATCATGGATATTGGCCTGAAGTTTTTTTTTCTACACACTACCTCTTAAATCAGTCACTTTTCCCTTTCTTCCAATTGTTAAATTTGTTTGTCCACACAAGTCCAGCAGTTCACAGCCCTTCCTGTTAACCTAACCACAGAAACTTGATCCAAAGTAAACTTGCATCTCACCTATTCAACCAATCTATTCCCAAAACCTGTTTATAATCTTGTTTGGCTAAACACCTTTCCCTGCAATCCATCAAATCCACCTGGCACCTTCCTTTGCCTCAAAGCCTGTAAAGGAAACATGTTACAGACTGAATTCTATAAAACATCCCTTGCCAACCCTCCCTCTTTGCCGGCACTGCTCTCCATGTATCCAACGTAAGGGAACTTCCTAAAGAAAATGCACAGTTCCGTCAACTGCCACCTTTATCCTTCTTCCCTTTCAGAACTGCAGTGGCTGTTAGTTAATAAAAACACATTTCTATCTCTCTCTCCAAAACCAAACGGCCTTCACCACCAACGTCACCAGGCCCTAGCAGTGATTACCCTTGTTAACAGTTATTCAGCCTGGAAAATCAAAAACGTTGGGACAAAAGTTTGTTGAGGATTCAACCCCCACCTTCTCATGGCTCACTGCCTTCACTTACAGCATTGTCTGTCAACCCCTGGCCTTTTTCTGTATGGAACAGACTCTCATCTTTGCCTACTGGCAAGTTGGTCAGAAACATGCACCCTGGTGTTTCAATCTCCAAACATTAACATTTTGCCTAACAAAACCATTCAGGTTCCTTTAGTAATCCCTATTTCCTCCTCCTCCATACACACCAAGTGGGCTATACACTTCATTTCCCTGGTAGCAGGACTAAGCATCTCTGCTGCATTTGGCCTGGGGATATCCACTTGCCCTTTCTCATGGTCCCTAATCTTCCTCCTAACAATTGGCCCATGTATATTCACCTTCATATCCCACTTTATCTCCCAAAGGCAGAACTCCCTTGTCCAGGCAGCCAACCAGAAACACATTGATACTATCCTTTTCTTCCATGAAGTCCAGTATCAGTACCTCCAGGAAAACAACTCTGAAGTCAGACACCCACTGCTACAAAACCCAAACCGTGATTACAGTGCCCCTATTCAGCAGGGAGCATCCAGATAATCAGCAATGCCCCATTTCCTTTCATACTAAAGTAGAAGGTCAGAATGTTAGTCCAAACTGTACCATTTTGTAAGCCTCACACTATTTCACAGACCTCGGTCAAAGTGAAACAGTCCATGGGGTTTGGGCCATCAGAAACATTCTGCCCAACCACCTGACTTTCTTATCATATTCTGCTGGGAAGAAGTCCAAGGAACATCATATCATATTCTGCCAGAACAAAGATCAAACCACCTCATCATGGGAACATCTTATCAACATCCTGCCAGGCAGCAAGCCATGCTGCCCAGACCCCTCTCACCCACACCTGTACGTACCTCAGCCTGTAAGTGGCAGTGGGTTCTGGCATTAAGCTGGTCCCCAACCTCTGCAAGTCTTGTGCTAGACAGAAAACTTGTGTTTGCTTTAGATTTACCAACTGTCTATCTCTCTTTAACCCTTGTCTAACCTAACAACTTCCATTATACCCTCTCAAATTCCTGATTATGAAAAACTCAACTACATTTTTTAACCTCTTCTTTGAAAAATCTTTCCATGTCATTGCCTTAACCAAAATCTGGCCCAGACCTCCTCTGAATCTAGAATTTCTTCAGAAATCCATATGAGGCAAAGGATCACAAAATTAATTTTATGCCTTGCAAGTGATTCCTAAATGCATCTAAAGCAGATGAAATAAATTCTGCTTCAGCATTTCTCTTTTTTTTTTGAGATGGAGTTTCTCTCGTTACCCAGGCTGGAGTGCAATGGCACGCGATCTCGGCTCACCGCAACCTCCACCTCCTGGGTTCCGGCAATTCTCCTGCCTCAGCCTCCTGAGTAGCTGGGATTACAGGCACGTGTCACCGTGCCCAGCTAATTTTTTGTATTTTTAGTAGAGATGGGGTTTCACCATGTTGACCAGGATGGTCTTGATCTCTTGACCTCGTGATCCACCCACCTCGGCCTCCCAAAGTGCTGGGATTACAGGCATGAGCCACCGTGCCTGGCCCCAGCATTTCTCTTTCTTATCCAGAATAAGAAATGCTTAAAATGTTCAGAAGTTAAAATGAGTTATTCAGTTTCAGCAGAGTCAGTGTTTACTTATGAACTTAAGTTACTTGGTTGCCCAGGCAAGCTGTCACTAGCCTGGGGATTATAAGAATTTGATTTCAGAAATACCAGCATTCACACTTCTGTGTTAAAATTCAAATTTTGTATTTTAACTCCAAAGGCAGAAGAATGAAAGTCTTCATAATGAAGACATTTCAAGAGAAGGGATAAATAAAGGAAGCCGCTTTCTTGATCTACCTTTCCCCATCCCATTTACTTTTGTGTTACTCCCAACTGCACCAGTTTGTAAACCCCTGCTATTTTTCAGACCTCTGTCAAAGTGAAACATTCCACAGGGATTTGGGCCATGGAGAAACATGCTACCTAACCACCTGACCACAAGGAGGACAAAGGCTCAATTAAAAAACATTCTTATTATACCCTACCAGGCAAAGGCCCAACTAAAGAAACTTCCCTATCATATTTTGCTGGGCAAAGGCCCAAGGAACACCATGATGACATTTCACCAGGAAAAGGGACAAACCACCTTATCATGGGCACATCTTACCAATATCCTGCCGGGTAGCAAGTCATACTGTCCAGAGTTCTCCCACCCATGCCTATAAGTACCCCTGCTTGTAAGTGGTGGTTGACTCTGGCATTAAGCAGGTTTCCCACTTCCACAGATGTCTGTAATATACCTGTGTTTGCTGTTAAGCTGCTCTCTTGCGCTCTGTCTTTAACCCTTGCCTTCCTTCCAAAACCAAACCCTTTGTTCTCTACGTTCAGCATCTCTAAACCCTGATCCAGTAAATGCTTCTGAATCTCATAATCAAATAATTTTCCTTTTGTCCCATAGATTCTGGTATGTTAGGGCTTCAGATTTCTTGTATGTTTTCATTAAGCAACTGAAGAAGATATTCCCATTCTCTCTCTTTAAGAAAAGTGTATACATGGTTATACTACAGGGTTACAAACTTCTAATGAGTAAATGAGAATTTTCTGTAAAGATGTTTAATTATGTGAGCTCTCTAGTGTTACCCAAATTCAAAATTCTGTGATTATGTGTTTCCATGTTTCCATGGCGCTGTAATTTTAAGATTCTAATCCACTAGTGGCTTAGTCGCTAAGGCAGTTACGGATAGCCTTGTCTTTTTCTTAGGGGTCTCCTGTGTCTGTGATTTCATATATGGCTGGCTGATATTCCCAAGGCAGGTGACACCACATTTTTAAGAAAAGTATACACAGACTACTTGTGAGTCTATGTGACCTGTCTTGTAAAGAAAAGATAACCACAAACACATCCTTGTGTTCTATAAGGCTGGTAAGTTCCAGTGAGAAGAAAGAACATGAAAAGGCACCCTGGGTAAGTTTGAAAAAATAAAGTGAGATAGTCCATTGGTATTATGTTGGGGTCACCACCTGCTGGGGTCTGACCTGTAGACCCAGGCTTGCACAAAGGGTGAATAACATACACTGACACAGACCTCTTGTTTGTCAGTCTAAGGGGTTCTGCTGCCTCAATCTGCAGTATCACTTCGATTAGCCAGCAAAGTTTACATTTATTTAGTACAGATTAAATGACAAAGGTCATGAGTAAACACCACTGAAAGGTAATTAACATTGCAACCCACCAACTAGAGAGCAATCATGGACCCATGGATGGTTAAAGATTAGTCTTAGGACCACATGAGTAAACAAGCTATTTAGATAAACTTTTTTATATTCCTCTGTTATTTGCTTTCCTGCTATTAACTCAAGGTAAAGAGGATTAGGATGCCTTCAGCAAGACCTTTTGCTGAAACTATGCAAATCCCCAGCCTTCCAAAAAGGTTCATGGGTATTTTCTATAACTTTACAATTTCTCTCACCATTCTGCCTGAACCCCTACACATTGGCTCTTAGCTGTAAGTATCAATGGAGTGGTTAGCAAGGCCTTATAAGGGGTCCATGTTAGAATACAAGATAGTGAATGTTTCAGGGAGCAAATGCTGTGTGGTGGTATAACTCCTCAGAATAGGAAAGCACCCACCAAAATTCTGCCTTCCTGAAGACAACTTCATCATTTGCCAGCACCAGAAGGAAAATTGGCCATCTGGGAGAGAAAGAGATGGTTGTCTGGGCTTTTCATTAGAGTTTGCCTGATCCAAGGAATTTTACTGTTCTATGAGGTGAACAGAGGGTAAGACCCTGAGTTTCAAATTGTTTCTAAATCTTCCTAAACCCAGACTTATGCATCCACTCTACCACATGCTTCCTGCACCCTTTACAGGTGCATTCTATCTGCTAAACTAACAGAAACACCATAGAAAATCTTTCTCCCTCACGTATCTCATCCAGGCACAACATCCCACCTTTTGGACTTCCCTCCCTCTTCAGAATGTTACTCAGACACCATTATCATTCTTTATACCATCACCTTCTCCATGTGTGGTATGCTTAAGTCTTCATATACTTAATTCTTTTCAACCCTGCCAATTATTTTTCCACCATACCCTGGGTATAAGGAGGTCTCATGATGCTTCTCAAGTAATTTCAGTGAAAGAACAAAGGGAGAGGACCAGTCATCTCCAACTTTGTCTCCTTGGCTCCATGTCTTTTCCTACTCAACAGGAATTTCTCAGGAACTTCTAGGGGTTGGTTCCATTTGTGGAGAATATCATTTGTTGTTGCTTCTGCATGTAAATGGATCGTCAAGATTTCATATACAATTGATTCCTTATTCAGAGTGCTTATGTTATATAAATCTACCACAAACACTAATTAGCAAATACTGAAAAACTTCTCTAGGAGGAACACAGCGTTAGGTTCATGTAAACCTCTGGTCACAACATTTTCATCAACTACAATGCTGGCACTTTTATTGCTAGTCTCTAGTGATTCATCAGTTACAGTTTAAGTGTTGCTAAAAAATATTGACTTCAATGGTGGACTTCTGCTCTCAGTGAACCTGTGATTCTCAGCATCTACCTGTCTCTCTAGTTTCTGGAGCAGTGATTTGTCCTGTGATTCTTTGAAGGACCTAAGAATTGTTAATTTCTAGTTTTTCAGACTTTTTTCTTGTTGTGATGATAGGATTGGCAACTTCCAAGCTCTTTATATGTCAAACTAGAAACCAAAGTCTGCTGAGTTTTTCTTCATTCTTTTTTCTTTCTGTTCTAAGACTATATAATATCTAATGATCTAGCTCGAAGCTTACTGATTCTTCTGCCAGATCAAATCTACTTTTGAGTATCTAAAGTGAATCTTCATTTCAGGTACTCTATTTTCCAACTCCATAATTTTTATTTGAATCTTTAAACACTTTTTATTCTACTAACATCCTCCAATGAGTCATTGTCATCATACATTCCTTTCATTCTTTGAACATGGTTTTCTTTAGTTTTTTGATCATATTTATAATAGCTTCTTAGGCATCTTTGCCTTACAAGCTCAACACCTGGACCTCCTCAAAAGCAGTTTTTATTGCTGCTGTTTTTCCTATACAAGGGTTATATAATTTTGTTCTTTTGCATCTCTCATAGTTTTTGAAATAATATATTCTAACAACTCTGGATTCTGACACATCTCCTCTAGGGATTGTTGATGTGGCTCTGTTTTGTTAGTTTGTTTAGTGGCTTGCCTGTACTAACTTTGTAAACTCTATTTCTCCCCCACTACAGTGTGTTGCCTTTACCCCAAGCTGGGTTTTCTAGAAGTCACCATTGGGTCAAAATATCTTAACATTTAGCCAATGTGTGGTCAGGGATTGTGCTTAAGCTCCTTGAGCTAGTAAGACTTCCAGTCTTTGCCAATATATCACTGTGTGGCTTGGGAAATTCTTTCAATTTCACTCAAGTTCAGCTAGTACCTGTTATGGTTGGTCCTGAATGTGTGAAACATAGACATATGCACAGCCTTCCAGATAGAGATAATTATAATCTTAGAAATTTTTATCTCTTTCTCTTGTTCACTCTGTTAAACTGGGTGACTTGCTATTTCATTTGTTGCTACTAGTTTTAAGACACTTAGAATTCTCTTAGGTGCTTGCCACTAAGATCTCTATTTTCAACATGCCTTAATTCATGCATCCCTTCATACTATGTATCACAGTCAGTCCCCCAGCTGAGCTGAGGTGTTTCTGGCCCTTCCATCTTGCTTCTTTTCCTGGATATAACATCTACACTGTTGCACGGAAGCTGAAGACAAAGGGGAATGCCTGATTTTCCTGAAGTGGCACCTCTGCCCTACCAGTGGAATCTAGGGAAGCTTCTTAGTGGGGATACTCCTTCCTACAAGTGAGATCTTTGTAGGAAGATGAAGGCCTGAGGTCTTTTCAATGTACTCCTGCCAGTCTGGAGCCTCTGTTTTTATTAGTGGGAGTTGGGAGAATGATCTCTTTTTTGGCTTGCCTCTCCTGGCGTGAACCATCTACTCTATAGACAAGAGAAGAGAAGGAGGGAAATTGGGGTCCCCACCTTGGCAAGAGCCTCTGGTCTACAAGCAGGAGCTAGGTTAGGTATGGGAGCCCCAGTATTCTCGGCTACAGCTGCCTAAAATTGAGCTTCTCTAGCACAGAGCTAGGGTAGGTGAATAAAAAACTACTTTAAGGTTATCAACCTTGAATGAGAAGGTTTCAGCTTCTTAATGTAATCTTTCTTCTGAGTCTCTTATTTCACTAGAAAACGTTTATTAGGTCTTTGATAAACTCAAAACCATTTAAATTATTCTCCTACCATTTGGAGTCTAGAAATAGAATTTTTTTTTAACTCCATGAGGCCTCAGATTTTAGGACTGGATTTTCTTTCATTTTTGCTTATAATCCACTAATTTTTCCTGAGTTTATCTTTTTCTTACAATAGCTTCCAAATACAGCCAACAAAACAGAAAATATTACTAATACTCTGTTTTCTAATTACCTTCTGGAGCTATCAACAAAGTAAGCATGTGCAGAGGGGACAATCACACCAGAAGTTTTGTTTTTTTGAAACAGGGTCTGGCACTGTCACCCAGGCTGGAGTACAGCAACACAATCACAGCTCTCTAGGCTTGAACAGATTCAGGTTTGATGATCTAGGGAAGATTATTTTGCAGGTGTTAAGCCCCTCCAACAGAAGACATGCTATGCTCCCTTTATGGTGCTAGACTCTGAATATTAGACCTTTGTTGGATACATAGTTTGTGAATATTTTATCCTTTTCTTTAGGTTGTTATTCTGTTGACAGTTTCTTTTGCTGTGCAAAAGCTATTTAGTTTAATTAGGTCCCACTTGTCAATTTTTGTTTTTGTTGTTTTGAGGATTTAGTCATAAATTCTTTCCCAAGGCTAATGTCCAGAATGGTGTTTCCTAGGTTTTCTTCTGGGATTCTTATAGTTTGAGGTGTTATCTTTAAATCTTTAGTCCACCTTGAGTTAATTTTTGTATTTCATGAACGGTTGGGGTCCAGTTTCATTCTTCTGTATATGGCTTGCCAGCTAAAAATAATGGTGTTCTAATTTAATTATTCACCCTTCCTATAAAGACGTGTTTCTCTTTATTTATTTATTAGTTTTCCAATGTATTGCTCAAATAGAAAAGGCAGAAAAATGCTTCTTTAAAAAAAACAACACAGTTTTTAGAATAAGGAATGGGTTTCCTAGGTTCTTCTAATGATAACTAATTCTTTTTCTGGTGAGTTTATAAATTTATGTATTTAAATATTCAGTGAGCTTCAATCTATTCAGTTACTAATTCTGATGCTTAAATGACCTCACCTTTGGTCAGTGATAGCCTTTTCAAATTGGCTTTTGAAGAATAGGTTTTGATAGTTTTGCTTTCTCCTGTAAGATTTAATCGGCTTATTTTATACATTTTCTGCTTCAGATCTTTTACCATGTAACTTTGTAGTATCCTTCAACTTTGACTCTGGGATCAGCCATATTACTTACATTGTCCAAGGGACTGAAGTGGAAGTGTTGCAAATTGCAGAGACTAGGCCTCCATAAGATTTGTGTGCTCATATTTTTGTACTTTTGGCATCACCATGAAAATCTGTTCACACTAGCCCACTGGCTCCATGTGGAGAATGAGAGATACATCCTATAGCTGGCCATGCTAACCTCCATCAAGGCCAGACTGAAGTGGAGCTGTCAACCAACATGCTGCCTTGCTGTCTCATAGCCAACCCATAGCCACAAATATGATGATGCTAATCACAAAAATTATTTTAGGTTACTGAGTTTTCTTGACACAGTAGCTAACTGATACACTTACATTTAAAGTGCATCTCATAAAAAATACAGATTATTAATCATTAAATAGGGCAATCTTTGTCTTAAAAGGAGAATTTTAATCACTTTACATATAACGTAGACACTAATATAGTTGCATTGAAGTCCATCATCTTGCCATTTTTTTTGTTCCAACATTTACTTTTCATTCTCCCTTTTTTGCCTCTTTTGAAGCGATGAAATACAAGCATATCTCCTTTTAATTTGCCTCACTTTATCTTGCTTCGCAAAGGCTGCAACTTTTATATATTGAAGGTCTGAGGCAACCCTGCATTGAAGTCTATTAGCACAGCTTTTCTAATAGCATGTGCTCACTTAAGTCTCTGTGCCATGTTTTGGTAATTCTCACAATATTGTCAATTTTTATTATTATTGTATCTGTTACAGTAATCTGTGATCAGTGATCTTTGATGTTACTATTTTGATTGCTTTGTGGTGCCAAAAACCACACTTCATCAATGAATTCTGGCAAACATTTAAAGAACTAACACCAACTCTTCTCAAACTTTTCCAAAAAGTTTAACAAGAGGGAACACTTCCTAACTCATTCATGAGGTATAGCATTACTCTGATACTAAAGCCAAAAGCACTATAATAAAACTTGATATGGTGCTGAAAGACCCAATTGTCTCAGCCCAAAATCTCCTGAAACTGATAAGCAACTTCAGCACAGTCTCAGGATACAAAATCAATGTGCAGAAATCACAAGTATTCCTATACACCATTAACAGAATAACAGACCCAAACCAAGAGTGAACTCCCATTCACAATTGCTACAAAAAGAATAAAACACCTAGGAATACAATTAACAAAGGATGTAAAGGACCTCTTCAAGGAGAACCACAAATCACCGCTCAACGAAATAAGAGAGGACACAAACAGATGGAAAAACATTCCATGTTCATGGTTAGGAAGAATCAATATCGTGAAAATGGCCATACTGCCCGAAGTAATTTATAGATTCAGTGCTATCCCCATCAAGCTATCAAGGACCTTCTTCACAGAACTGGAAAAAAAAAACACCTTAAACTTCATATGGAATCAAAAGAGCCCACATAGCCAAGGCAATCCTAAGCAAAAAGAACAAAGCTGGAGGCATCACTCTATCTGACTTCAAACTATACTATGAGGCTACAGTAATCAAAACAGCATGGTACTGGTGCCAAAACAGAGATATAGACCAATGGAACAGAACAGAGGCCTTGGAGGCAATTCCACACATCTACACCCATCTGATCTTTGACAAACCTGACAAAAACAAGCAATGGGGTAAGGATTCCCTGTTTAATAAATGGCGTTGAGAAAACTGGCTAGCCATGTGCAGAAAGCAGAAACTGGACCCCTTCCTGACACCTTACACTAAAATTAACTCCAGATGGATTAAAGACTTAAACATAAGACCTAACACCATAAAAACCCTAGAAGAAAACCTAGGCAAAACCATTCAGGACATAGGAGTAGGCAAGGACTTCATGACTAAAACACCAAAAGCATTGGCAACAAAAGCCAAAATAGACAAATGGGATCTAATTAAACTCCAGAGCTTATGTATGGCAAAAGAAACAATCATTAGAGTGAACTGGCAACCAACAGAATGGGAAAATATTTTTGCAATCTACTCATCCAACAAAGGGCTAATATCCAGAATCTACAAAGAACTAAAACAGATTTACAATAAACAAACAAACCCATTCAAAAGGGGGCAAAGGACATGGACAGACACTTTTCAAAAGAAGATATATATAAGGCCAACAAACATATGAAAAAATGCTCATCATCACTGGTCATTAGAGAAATGCAAATCAAAACTATATTGAGATACCATCTCATGCTAGTTAGAATGGTAATCATTAAAAAATCAGAGACAACGGATGCTGGAGAGGATGTGGAGAAATAGGAACACTTTTACACTGGTGGTGGGAGTGTAAATTAGTTCAACCATTGTGGAAGACAGTGTGGTGATTCCTCAAGGACCTAGAAATAGAAACTCCATTTGACCCAGCAATCCCATTACTGGATATATACTCAAAGGATTATAAATTGTTCTATCCTAGAGACACATGCACACATATGTTCATTGTGGCACTGTTTACAATAGCAAAGACCTGGAACCAACCCAAATGCCCATCAATGTTAGACTGAACAAGGAAAATGTGGCACATATACACCATGGAATATTATGTAGCCATAAAAAACGATGAGTTTGTGTCCTTTGTAGGGACATGGATGAACCTGGAAGCCATCATTGTCAGCAAACTGACACAAGAACAGAAAATCAAACACCGCATGTTCTCACTCATAGGTGGGTGTTGAATATGGACACAGGGAGGGGAGCATCACACACTGGGGTCTGTCCAGGAGAAATAGGGGAGGGACAGTGGGGGGTGGGGAGTTGGGGAGAGATAGCATGGGGAGGAATGCCAGATATAGGTGATGGGAAGGAAGGCAGCAAATCACACTGCCATATGTGTACCTATGCAACAATCTTGCATGTTCTTCACATGTACCCCAAAACCTAAAATGCAATTAAAAAAATACTGTAAAAATAAAAATAAAACAGTTTGGCATTTTAGAAAGAAGTTAAACATCCTTCTACTATATCACCTACCCATTTCACTCCTAGGTATTTACCTGAGAGGAAAAAACACATTTGCTTACAAAAAGGCTCATATACCAATTTTCACAGCAACCTTAAATGTAAGAGTTCCAAATTGGAAACAATCCAAATGTGTATCAACAGATAAATATACAAACAACATAGATACATAGCAAAGAAGCTAAAAATGATTATGCTAAGTGAAAGAAACAAGCTGAAAATACATACTATATGGTTCCATTTATGGAAATTCCAGAAAATGCAAACATTGGACAGAAAGTACATCAGTGGTTTTCTGGGAATAGATTTGGGATAGAGTGAAAAGAGGGATTATAAAAGAAGGTTATGGATATGTTTATTGTCTTGATTGTCGTGATTACCTCACAAGTATATACATGTTTCAAAACTCATTATATTGTACAATTTAATTCTATTTTTTTATTCTAAGTCGGTTAATCCTTAAAAAAAATATTCTTGAAGCAGAAGGAAAATGACCTGAGAAAGTTTGAGATATAGAAAAAAATAAAAATCAAAGAGGTGAGGTTAAAATAACTCAAATACACAGTAGCAAAGCACTTAATTCACAGGTTGCTAAGTAAAATTAGTTTTCTCAGGTCCTTCATTTGACCATGAAGTAATGAAAAGTACTAATCTGTATTAGAGTTGAATAGATCAACTATGCATATTGCAGTTTCTAGAGAAATCACCAAAAATTAGTAGAATGTTGAATTAAAAAGCTAATAGAGAACGATGGAATTAATTTTTTTTAATCCAATCAATTCAAATAAGGTAGAAAAGGTACATAGTACCAGGCCGAGAAATAGAAAACAAACATTAAAGATATATATTTCAAATCAAATACATTAGAATTTCACTAAGTGAATAATGTTGAAAAAGGCAAATATTTTTAGAAGAAATTTAAAAAATAATGCTTATACCAACTACATGCCAAATATAAAAACACAGAAAGTTTGAACATATGGGGAAAAATAATATATTACACCAACACTAATAAAAAAACTACGTTTACTATAATTATACATATGAAATAGACTTTACAGCAAAAAAAAAATACTACTAGTGATAAAAGGAACAATTAGTCAGCAATATATAACAATTATTTCACTTTAAATACCAGTGATCAACAAAGTTTGGCATGATTATCCTTTGTGTGACAATAAATTCCTCTGTATTTCTAATCAAGAAATAAAATGAGCTAAATACTCTCCATTATCAGGAAAGGATGCTTTACAACTTCAAGTTATGAAGAGAAATTGTACTTTCTGGGATTCCTTGTGCTTTTAGCAGCAAAGATTCTATGGTTCTGTGATTCTGAGTTTCATGGTATTGTGAGCCTCCTATTCCAGTGTGAGACAGTTAGGTTGCTAAGGAAGTTGATGTCATTTTCACTGTCTTGTCAACCCCTGAGTAAGAAATTTGGCTATTTCCGGTATGAGTCACAGCAAAGGCAAGAGCAACAGCACCCCTAATGGGTACCAGTGTGACCAAAAAGAGATTTCCTGAAGGAAGGATAGGAAAAATCAAACCAGCTTATCGATGTACTCAAAGCACTGGCATAACTAATTTTAAATGAAATTAAAACAGACTTCAGGAGGTGTTTGGAGAAGGTTGGAAGGGCTACCTGCTGCTTGACCTGAGTTCCTTTGCAGTGACATTGTAAATCCATCATTGGATGGATTAGATATCTGAAAATTAAAAGCCAGTAAAAGCCATTTTCTTTTTTTGTAATGTATATGATTCAAGATACCTGGGCAAGAAACTTCTGATACAAACCAATGGAATGTAGACTATAAATCTGAAGGCATAAACTCTACAGAGAAAGATAAAAATATCCAACAAATACAGATATTAAAGCAAGTTTTACAAATAATCCAATTGCTTTAAAACTCTAATTGATAATACAAAGGATTATGTTACTTAATCCTTTTCACAAAGACCAGAATATAGAAGGAACACATTGAGTATAATTAAAGGATATGATGTAAGTTACATCATTTACATTTAATTTTCTTACAAGACTCTAAATCTTTGTTGTTTCATATAATCATTTTGATAGATTTGTCATCTCATTTTTTTGTCGTCTTTGTTGTGGCAAACACCACAAAATGAAATACGACATATCTTAAGTTTACAGTTTGATAAGTTTTAAAACATGCAGACACTAGTGTAACCCACATTCTTATTAAAATATAGACTACTTCTGTTACACCAGAAATTTCCTAGTCTGTTCTCACCCTTGAAGCAACCACTGTTCTTTGTTCTGATTTCTTTCATAAGTTAACTATGCATGTTCCAGCACTTACTGTAAATGGAAAAATATATTTACCTATACTAGGATAATAAATGTAGCTTTATGGTAACTCTTGGAATCAGGTAGGGTACATGTCACAACTTTTTTCTTCATGATTGCTTCTGCTAAGGCTTGTGGCATTTACATACACATTTTAGAATTAACTTGTCAGTTTCTGAGAAAAAAATCCTGTTGGATTTTTAATGGGTTGTGTTGAATCTGTAGAACAATTGAGGAGAAGCAGCAACTTAACAATACGTTTTCTAATCAATGCAACTGAAAGCCACGCATGGAGGCTCACACCTGTAATCCAAACACTGTGAGAGGCTGAGATGGGAGGACTGCTTGAGCCCAGAAGTTTGTGACTAGCTTGGGCAACTAAGCAAGACCCCATCTTTACAAAAGGTACAAAAATTAGCTGGACTATGTAGCTGGTATTTGTTCTTCTTCTGACAGATGTTCTATTTCTGGCCCTGTGGATTTTCACAGTAAGCAAGCACAGCTTACTATTCGGTCATGTGCAAATTTCTGGAGCTGTTTATCTATAAAAAATACAAAAATTAGCCAGCCAGACAGGAGGGCATGTGGCTATAGTCCCAGCTATTTGGGAAGCTGAGGTAGGAGAATTGCTTGAGTCCAGGAGTTCAAGGCTGCAGTGAGCTATGATCTTGCCACTGCACTCCAACATAGGCAGCAGATCAAGACCTTCGCTCAAAAAAGAAAGAAATTGATATATCTTTCCATTTCATTTTTTAATTTTAATGCTTAATAAATCAGTAATGAATATAATAGCCTTTATTGTAAATTTTTGTACATGTTAATTTTATTCCTCTTTCACTGATCATATTGTAAAATTTTAAAGATAATTTTAGTTTTCAATTATTTGTTGCAATAAATAGAAATATATTTCATATTTTTATTGGCCTGTATTCTAGTCTTATACCTTAATAGGTACACTTATTAGGCCAGGTACAGTGGCTCAAGCCTGTAGTCCCAGCACTTTGCAAGGCTGAGGCAAGCAGATTACTTGAGGCCAAAAGTTCGAGACCAGCCTGGCCAACATAGTGAAACCGTGTCTCTACTAAAAATACGAAAATTAGCTGGGTATGGTGGGACATGCTTGTAGTCCCAGCCACTTGGGAGGCTGAGGTGGGAGAATCACTTGAATCCAGAAAGTGGAGGTTGCAGTGAGCCAAAATTATAACTGCCTTCCAGCCTGGGTTTTCTGAGACTCCATCTCAGAAAACAATAATTATAATAACAATAACAAAATAATAAAAATGGATGTTTCATAAGCAGAAGTTTGGCTCACTGAGATTTTTCAAATAGTAAGTGTATGTGCAATCTTAAAATTTATTTTGTCAGGCTTTGAACTTTTTTATGTCATAAATATTTTAATCAGATTTATTCAGTAACAGAATTTAAGTAGATATCATTTTTCTATTTTAGAGATTAGAAAACTAAAACTTAATGATATTAGGCAACTTGCCCCCAAGTTATACAACTAGTAGAAAGTGGTAGAGCAAGAAAATAAAACTGTTGTCAATTTGACAGATACTGTACTTATCCATTATGTGATCAAGTTAAAGTATAAAATGTATTGAAGAAATCACTCATCACTTACATTTTCCAAATTATCCAAATAGTTAGATTGTGTTAGGATGACTAAGAGTGTTACCACTTACCTAGCCTAGGTTGAATACATCTGTGAAAAGTGCATACGCACACAGAGAGAGAGAGAAAGAGAGAGAGAGAGAGAGAGAGAGAGAGAGAGAGAGAGAGAGAGAGATATCTATCAAAACAAGATTGCTAAGAAAAGTGGATTGAATTGTTCATAATTTAGAAACATTAGGCTCAATAGTTTCACTTTGCAGTTTTTCCACTGCATGTATCAGGGAAGGATACCTAAGTATTAATGTTAGTATGGACGTCATTTTCATAAAATCCCAAAAGCAGCAGCTGAAACCAACTGGCTGTAAGGACCTGCTACTCTTCATTTTTTAAGAATAGGCTTGCTCTACTTTGGTAATGAGAGTTTTATCAACGTGTTACCGACCACAGTAAACTAGATCTCTGAGGCATCCTCATCTGTTTTTAGAAATGAAGCGTCATTCCCTAAGATACGGCTTCACTATACTGAATATAATACACTGATTGCAACTTCGCAGATGGCTATTGCCAAAAACCTTCATAAACTCTTTCATAGAAATGATGTCTTGCGTTTATCATCCCCATAGCAAAACAAAATTGAAGTTTTTCATCCAACCGCAGACATGGACAATAATCATCTACAACTTTGAAAGGTAACATACCCTACCTTTTCTACAAAGAGGGGTCTGAACCCATGTATTTCTCCAGCACAAAGAACTGATTCCACGCCCAGCGGCGTTTGGTCCGAGACCTCCCTGATTGGAAATAGGGCTTTGATCTTGACTTTGAGAGTTCCGCTTGACTCATCCCTGAAAAACAGGAAAAGAACTATTAGCTGCAGAAAACGGCAAAACTCCACTTTGCCCAACTTCATCTTTTTTTTTTTTCTTTTTACTCTGTAAGAAAAAAAAAAACTTGACAAGAGAAAATGCACTGTTCCAGTTGGCTTAGTAGTGCTTGCCTCTGGCTGGGGGTCCGCTGAGAGTCCAGAGATAATTTGCAGAGTGTTGGATTGCAAGAGGTCACCACTGCTGAACAGCCTTCGCCAAAGAATGGTGTAATGGGTACCGGGGGCCTTGCTGCCCTCCCCGCGGCCTCTGCGTGCTGCGAGGGGCCCCTCCAGCTCACTCCAGCTGAGATGTAGGGTCCGGAGCCAGCTGGAGCGCGCAGCAGGAGAGAGGGCGAGAGGACACGTGGGAGAGAAGGAGAGGTGTTTTGTACGTTTCTCTAATGATATATTTTAGCAGACACTTAAGAATTGTGCACTGCTGGTGGGAGTGTAAATTAGTTCAACCATTGTGGAAGACAGTGTGGCGATTCCTCAAGGACCTAGAAATAGAAATTCCATTTGACTCAGTAATCCCATTACTGGGTATATATCCAAAGGACTATAAATCGGTCTACTATAAGGACACATGCCTACGAATGTTCATTGCAGCACTGTTTACAATAGCAAAGACCTGGAACCAACCCAAATGCCCATCGATGATAGACTGGACTGGGAAAATGTGGCACATATACGCCATGGAATATTATGCAGCAATCAAAAATGATGAGTTCGTGTCCTTTGTAGGGACATGGATGAATCTGGAGAACATCATTCTCAGCAAACTGACGCAAGAACAGAAAATGAAATACCACATATTCTCACTCATAGGCGGGTGATGAAAAATGAGAACACATGGACACAGGGAGGGGAGTACTAAACACTGGGGTCTATTGGGGGGAAGAGGGGAGGGACAGCGCGGGTGGGGGAGAGCTGGGGAGGGATAGCCTGGGGAGAAATGCCAAATGTGGGTGAAGGGGAGGAAGGCAGCAAAACACACTGCCACCTGTGTACCTATGCAACTATCTTGCATGTTCTGCACATGTACCCCAAAACCTAAAATGCAATAAAAAATAAAAAAAATTAATTGTGGCAAAAAACACATAACATAGATTATTAGATCCAAGATGGCCGACCACTAACAGCTTAGGATTGTAGCTCCCAGTGAAAGCTCAGAGAACGAGACGACGCCACATCATTAGACGAATTTTTGTCACTCACCGATTAGCCGATTCCCAGTGGAGGAGCCCCACGGGTCGCCAGCGTGACTCTTGTGGCTGCCGCAGCGGTTTTGCCGGCGTCTCGGCGCAGCAGCTCTTCACGCAGAGCCAACGGGACTGCTTCCCCTACTGACCGGAGTTTGGAGCTCCAGGAAGTCAGAGCCGCTTGTTGCGGACTCAAGAGGGAAGCCAGACCAGAGATTCCCGGGCAGAAGAGCACCATCAGTCTTATCGCTGCTATTTAGGCTGCCACAGTGGGTTGCTCGGATCCCAGCACTGGGAATCAATAAGTCGGACGTCGACTCAGAAAACTAATTAGAAAGGTGGTTCATTTACAATGAAGGGAAAAAAACAGCCTAAGAAGGCCGAGTATACTCAAAATCAGAACCCATCAGCAACGGAACAAGCCCTGATGGAAAAGGACTCATCAGCAACCGAACAAGCCCTGATGGAAGAGGACTCATCAGTAACGGAACAAGCCCTGATGGAAAAGGACTGTGTTCCATTATCTGAAGTAGGCTTTAAAAGGTGGATGATAAGAAACTTCTGGGAGTTAAAGGAACTTGTTCTAACCCAATGTAAAGAAACTAAGAACTTGGAAAAAAGGTTAGATGAAATGTTGAAAAGAATAGACAATATAGAGAGGAATACAAATGAACTTATGGAGTTGAAAAATACAACACAAGAACTCAGTGAAATATGTACAAGCTTAAACAGCCGAATGGATCAAGCAGAAGAAAGGGTATCAGAGGTAGAAGACCAACTTAATGAAACAAAACGACAAGACAAGAATAGAGAAAAAAGGATAAAAAGGAATGAGCAAAGTCTCCAAGCAATATGGGACTATGTGAAAAGACCTAATATACGCTTGATTGGTGTACCTGAATGTGAGGGAGAGAATGAAGTCAAGCTGGAAAATACTCTCCAGGACATTATCCAGGAAAATTTTCCTAATTTAGCAAAGCAGGACACTATTCAACCCCAGGCAATACAGAGAACACCACAAAGATATTCCTCAAGAAGACCAACCCCAAGGCACATAATCATTAGATTCACCAAGATCGAAACGAAGGAGAAAATATTAAGGGCAGCCAGAGAGAAAGATCAAGTCACCCATAAAGGTAAGCCTATTAGGCTTACAGCAGATCTCTCAACGGAAACCCTACAAGCTAGAAGAGAGTGGGGGCCAATATTCAATATACTTAATCAACAGAACTTTCAGCCCAGAATTTCATATCCTGCCAATTTAAGCTTTACATTTGAAGGAAAAATAAAATCTTTTAGGAACAAGCAAGTACTCAGAGATTTTATTACCACCAGGCCTGCTTTACAAGAACTTCTAAAAGAGGCATTATACACAGAAAGGAACAACCAGTATGACCCTTTCTAAAAATACATCAAAAAGTAAAGAGCATTAACATAAAGAAGAATTTTTATCAATGAAAGGACAAAATAGCCAGTTAACAACAAATGGCAGCAACCCTAAATTTAAATCGACCAAATCTCCCAATCAAAAGATACAGACAAAATCTAACGGTATATCCAAAGATATACATAGACTGAAAATAAAGGGTTGGAAAAAAAAAAACAAAAACGTACCAACCAAATGGAGAGCAAAAATAAATAAATAAGAAGCAGAAGTTGCAATTTTCACATTTGACAAAATAGATTTCAAAGCTACAAGGATACAAGGGTAAAAGGATTAATGTAATAATAAGAGATCTTAACACCCAGATACATAAGACCCATAATGAGATTTAGATTCAATGAGACAACAAATTGATAACGATACCCGGGACTGGAACTAAGATCCAGAACAAATAAACTCAATAGAGCTCTCCATGTTAAACACACAAAATATATATTATCCACAAAATCTAATGATATATCTGAAGATATACAAAGACTCAAAACAAGGGGATGGAAAAAAACTCACCAACCAAATGGAGAGCAAAAATAAATAAATAAAAAGCAGGAGTTGCAATTCTCACACTTAATAAAATAGATTTCAAAGCTACAAGGATGCAAGGGTAAAAGGATTAATGTAACAATAAGAGATCTTAACACCCAGATACATAAGACACATAATGAGATTTAGATTCAACGAGACAACAAATTGATAACGATATCCAGGACTTGAACTCAGAGCCAGAACAAATAAACACAATAGAGGTCCCCATTTTAAACACATAAAATATGCATTAACCACTTTAAACACTCAAAATATTGATCGGCCATTATTGAAACCCATTTTAGGAATGAAGTAATATTCCTTTTTCCCTCTTTTTCTTTTTTTCCCCTTCTTTTTCTCTTTTTCCCTAAAAAAAAAAAAAAAAAAAAATACAAGTATAAACTCTTGATTAATAGAAGGGAATTTCACACCATTCTCTTTTCTCTTTGATATTGTGTCTGTTTTCTTGTTCTCTTTAAGAGTCCTCTCAATGTATTATGTTTTTGTGTTTGTCTTGTAAAATCACTCTGTCCTATGTTTCTATGATAAATATATATATATATGGATGTGTATGTATATGTATGTTTTTTAAAAAAAAAAAAAACACACATAACATAAAATTTACCATCTTAGTCATGCTGCTTTTTTGAAATTTGTTGTCATTTTATCAGTTGGATCGATTTCTGAACTATCTGTTCCGCTTTATTGATTCATACGGCCATCTTTACAATAATACCACAGTCTTGATTACCACAGATGTGTGAATGTCTTGTGATCAAATAGTGTTAGGCCTCAATGTTTTCTTTTGGTCATGTTATTTTGGCCATTCTAGATCATTTTCATTTCTATATAAATTTTTTAAATCAGTTTGTCAATTTCTACTCAAAAGCTGTGCAATTTTGAATGGATGCATTGAACCTACAAATCAGTTTGAGGAGACTGACACTGTAACAATAATGAATCTTCTTATACATGAACATGTCACAATTCTCCTTCCATTTCTATCAGCAATGTTTTGTAGTTTGCAGTGTACAGATGTTTTATATCTCCTGATGTATTTGCACCGAAGTATTTCTTATGTTTAAAAATTCTATTATGCACATTTTAAAGACTTTAATTTCTTTTTGTTTATTGATAATATATGGAAACACATCTGATATTTTTATTGATTTAGTCTACTTCAACCTTGCTAAACTCACTGATTAGTTCCACTATCTTTTGTAGAATACATCAGATTTTCTACATAGATCATGTTATCTGCAAATAAAGATGGTTTTACTATTTTCTTTCCAATCCAAACTGCATACTTTTTTTTTTTTGCCTATTGCACTAACTAGAACTTCCATTGCAACGTAGAAGAAGTCATGGAGTGGACTTCCTCACCTTGCTCCCAATTTTAGATGAAAAGCTCTCAATCTTTTAATATTATATATAATGTTTCTCATTGGTTTTTAAAAATTACCTTTATTAAGTTTAAGAAGTTTCCTTTTATAAAATTTCCTTTTATTCCCTAATCAGGAAGAATTGTTGGATTTTGTCAGATGCTTTTCTTACAATCTAGTGAGATAATCACAAAGATTTTATTTTATAGTTTGTGAATATAGTGAAATACACTGAAGAATTTTCTAACGTTAAAGGATTGTTGCATTGCTGCTATAAACCCCACTTGATTATGATGTCTTTTTGTTTTTATATATGGCTAAATTTTGTTAAAATTTTATTTAAAATTTTTGTGTCTTTGTTCATGAAGCATAATACTCTATAGTTCTCCTTTCAATTGTCTTTATCAGCTTTAGGTATAGGTAATGCTGGCCTCATAGAATGACTTGAGAAATATTTCCTCCTCTTTAATTTTCTGAAAGAATTCATCAAGAAATTGTATTTCTTCCTTATGTGTTTGGTATCATTTACCAGTGAATTTGTGTTGGCCTGAGTTTTCTCTGTGGGAATATGTTTAACTACAAAACCACAAATCAGTTTTTTGAAACTGATACATGGGACTTCAGTTTATCTATTATATTTAGTGAATTTTCGTAGTGTCTTTACATAAATTTGTTCATCTAAGTTTTCTAATGTATTAGCACTTAGTTGTTTAATATATTCTTGTATTTTCCCCTAGATATCTGTAAAATCTCAGCATTGTCAGAGAAAGTTTTTATCTCTCTTTCGTTTTTGAATGACAGGATCACTGGGTATAGTATTTTGGTTTTTTTTTTTTTTTTTGGCATTTTGAATATATCATCCTGCTCTTTTCTCATTTGGAGTTTCTGCTGAAAAATATTCTAGTAGTCTTATTGCAGTTCCTTGTACGTAACAAGTCACCTTTTCCTTGCTGCTATCAAATTTCTCTGATTTTAGCTCTTGAGAATTTGACATAATGTGTCTTGGCATGGAACTCTATGGATTCATCTTATCTGGTGGTTTATCCCATCTGATTTTCTTAGTTACTGATTTATCTTTCCTTTTCCAGGCTTTGAAATTTTTCTTCCTTTATTTCTTTTAATGTTTTCTGTCTCTTTCTGTCTCTCCTCCATCAGGTACTTAATAGTGTATATATTTTTCTACTTTCTGGTTTTCCAAAAGTTTGTTAAACTATCTTGACTTTTTTTATTCATTCATTCTTTCTTTTTAGATTTAGATTATTTCCAATGACCTGTTTTCTAGTTCATAAATCATTTCTTCCACTTGATATAGTGGGTTACTGAACACTTCTATTTATTTTTTTCAGTCCAGTTACTGTGTTCCTCAGCTCTATAATTTCTGTTTTATACCTTTAAGATAATTTATCTGTTAAAATTCTAAATTTGTTCATGCATTGCTGTCTTGACCTCAATGAGCATGTTTATGACTGTTTTATTGGTTCTCTGTCAGATAAATCACATATCTTCATTTCATTAGGGTCAGCTTCTGGGGATTTATACTGTTATGTTATTTGGAACAAATTTTCTTGTTTCTTCATTTTTTTTGATTCTCCATGTTGGTTTCTGTATATTAGATACAACTACCACCTCTCTCAGTCTTGTTATACTGGACTCATGCAGGAAATGGTCCTCACCAGTCATCCCAGCCAGAGATTCTAAGTGCCTCTCAAGTCTGAGCATATCCAACTCACTGATTTTGTTCTTAGTGGCTGCCAGAAAATTAGAGTGGTCCAAGTCATGGTAGTGCCCTGAGAAAGGTGAAATAGAAACCAGTTTCTCAAAATGCAGCTTGGATAACTAGAGTGTCAGATATATGTTACAGTTACTTCTTTCCTCAGGGAGAAACAGAGCCACAGTTTCTCTCTCACTCATTCTGATTTAAGCTAAAATGTTCTGTTACAGATGCTTGCATTCGCATTCAGACTGCATTTGGGGCACTTGATGCATGCAGAAATTCCTTCTAGGGAGAGTCTTCAGACATGGATTTTTTGCTGTAGCATGCCAGTAGAGATGATGTGGGGGATTACCCACTCTCTTGTTCAAGCTTGCAGAAGTCTCACAACCTCCTTTCAGGGAGAGCCTGCAGACCTGGATTTATTGCTGTTGTAAGCTGAGGTGGAAGGCACAGGAGTGCTGTCCTTCCCATTGAGGCTGGAGGAGGTTTATTCTTTATTTGCCCCATCAGCTCCCATATGCAGGTGGTGCTTGGAAAGTGTGCAAACTCCTTCCAGAAAGAAGCTGGACTGAACCCATGAGCTATAGCTGCTGAGAGTGTTTGCATGATTCAAAACCACTCTGTGATCTTTGTCCTTCAAATAAATTATTTGGTGCCAAATCCCTGCTCCTCTCCATGCAAGGTAACTTAAGAGCCAAATCCACTGGCAGGGATCATAAAAGCTGGGGTACTATATGTGTGGTAAGACCCCTTCCTCAGGAAAAACCTAGGAGATGGGAATCCCAAGGTGCTGTGCTCAGGGTAGAGCTTGTGTATGAGTTTTTCTCTGCTTTTTCTTTTATACCCTCCTTCCTCACCTGCTTCTCTGCTTTTTCTACTCACTTTCATGTGGATATTTTCTTAATTGTTCAGTGTACAGAGGTCTTTCAACTAGCTCTGGCTTTCTCTTGAAAGTAACTGATTCATGTGTAGGTGTCTATTCGGGCATCTGGTGAGGAGGGACAGTCAGGAGTGTCCTATTCTGCCATATTTTTTGACATTGCTCCAGTTCTAGGCATTTCTTATAAAATCCTTTGGATTTCTACACAGCAAATCATGCATATCATGCACATACATAGACACTTTTATTTCTTCCCCTTCTGATCTGTATGCTTATACTTCTATGTCGGGGTCCGGCACATCTGCCAGGGGACTACCGACCCGCAGGAGTCCCCGAGACCGCCAACGTAGATGTCTCGTTCAACCTGAGAGAGAGAGTGCGTGGAAAAGAAAGAATATAGAAAAGTAGAGTCTGGAGGGCTGCGTGAAGATTATGGCCAAAACGCAGCAAATTTATTTTTGTGGGTTACAGCTTTTATACCTTTTGTCTTGTTTACATTTACGTCATCTCAGCAGAAAGAAACAAAGGGGAAAACAGAAAGGAAACAAAAACTCCATAAAATAGATATCCGGGGCTTGATATCCTGCTCAGGAAGCAGTTTAAGGGGGCTAATGGTAGTAGTTTACATTTCAATGATTTTACATTCTAAAGATACAATGGCGCCCTTAAGGTGGCTGGTTAAACCTGTTTTGCATCAGGAGCTAAAACAAAGGCTGGGCTCCAGGGAAAATATGGGCAGAGGTCTCTGCTCCTCTTAGACATTTCAATTGCAGCAAGTTTATTGCTTACACAGAGACTGAAGGGGGACATGGAAGCAGACAGCACAATGTCCTCATAAACTGCAGGCCTTTGCTTTGCATTCTGTTGTTGCTTTTAGTGAGTCAGCTTACGGCTTTGTCTCACTCGACAGCCCTCGAGGTGAGGAAATGCAGTACAGGTCCAGCAGCCAAACTGAGACGAATCAACTAACTGTCTCGAGCCTTTGGCGCGAACACCACACTTCTAATTTTGTTTTCTTGTGTTATTTTATTGGGTAGAATTTCCAGTACTATGTTGAATGTGTGATGAGAGTGAATACACTTGTCTTGTTCCTGATCTAAGCAGGAAAACATTAAGTCTACACATGCCTGATAATTCTTGATTTGATGCCAGACACAGCAAATTTTACCTTGTTGAATGCTAGATACTGTTTGTTCTAATACATATTTTTGAACCACTGTTCTGCAGTTTTGTTAGGTTACTTGGGAATGCTTTGATCCCTTCAGGTATGATTTATTAGGTGACACCAGAGCAAGATTTTAATCTAGAACTAATAACTCCCCACTACTGAGGCAACATCATTCCGCACACTCTTCCCAATACCTCATGGATTGTAAGGTTTTCCACTCTGGCTGGCAGGAACGGACATGAATCTTGGCTTTAAATATAAACTCAACTGTTTGCTTTTATTCTTTCATTGTTTCCCAGGTTCTGGTAGTTTCTCTACATAGTTGCACTAATCAGTACTCCACTGAATACTCTGCAAATATCTGGAGTTCTCCCTCTGAGCAGCTTTCAACTTTTTTTCAACAAAAAGTTGAAAGACCAGTCCTTTGCCCTGGTCTCCACAGACTCCTAGTTCTTTCTGCTTAACTCTGGAGTCTGCTGATCTCTGCCTGGCTCCTCTTCCTGTGTTTGTCTTGGAAATTGTCTCAAGGAAGTAAACTGGGCAAAGGGGTCAATTCATTTGTTTCTCATCTCTCGAGGATTACCGTCTCCTTTACTGTGTGATGCCTAATGTCTTAAAACCATTGTTTCATATAGTTGTCTGCTTTTAAAATCATTTCCGTTATAAGTGATGATATGGCCTGGCTGTGTCTCCACCCAAATCTCATCTTGAATTGTAGCTCCCATAATTCCCATGTGTTGTGGTAAGGACCCAGTGGGAGATAATTGAATCATGGGGGGCAGTTTCCCCCATACTGTTCTTGTGGTAGTGAATAAGTCTCATGAGATCTGATGATTTTATAAGGGGAAACCCCTTTCACTTGGCTCTCACTTCTCTCGTCTGCCACCATGTAAGATGTACCTTTCACCTTCCACCATGATTGTGAGGCCTCCCAGCCACATGGAATTTATTTTTTAAATAAATTACCGTCTTGGGTATATCTTTGTCAGCAGTGTGAAAACAGACCAATACAAGTCTGCATTCATTCCCTGTTATTTCATCCTGGCCAGAAGCAGAAGTTTGGAATTATTTTCTAAAATTTAATTTTGTTTTACAATTATATAAATTTGTTGTGGTTCTAAAGTAAAATAAACAGAATATGTTACATTCAAAGGACAGTGGGTACTAAAATTTGTTTTACAATTATGTAAATTTTTTGTGGTTCTAAAGTAAAAAAAACAGAACATGGTACATTCAAAGGACAGTGGGTACTATTTCTGTCCCTTCTGTCTTATTTCCTTCTTCTGTTTTAGGAAGTGTCTAAGATGACTGCCAATGATCCCAACCTCCTGGTGTTCATGACCTTGTGTAATCACTTCATATAAGTAAGTAGCTTCTAACCAATAGAATATGGCAACATTGAGGGAATATCATTTTGTGATTAGATTATAATATTGTGACTACCATCTTCCTTACAGACTCTTTCTCTTGCCTCCTTAAATCAGCACGTTTCCATGTTGGAGAATTCTGCATGGCAAGGTATTGTGAGTGTCTTCTGGCTAGCAGCTAACAAGAAAGTGAATACCCTCAGTTCAATAATTCTTGAGGCACTGAATCCTGCCAAAAATCCTGTGATTGGATCCTTGGAAGTGGATCATTCTCCAAAGGAGCCTTCAGATGAAACCCCATCCTTGTATGATAACTTGATTATAGACTTGTGAGAGACCTTAAAGCAGAAAACCTAGATAATCTGTCATATTCCTGACCCACAGAAACTGTGAGACAACAAATGTGCATTTTTATGCCACTACATTTTTAGGTGACTTACTACATTTTAATAGGTAATAACACCCTTTATAGATAATGTTTTATTTGATGATTTATTTTTCCATTATTCATTAAAAATTTTTAAGGTAAGTATATACTTAGTTGATCATCATTATTCACAAATTCTGCATCTGCAAATTCACCTACTTGCTAAAGTCCATTTATAACCCCAAAATCAATACTCACAGCACTTTTGCAATTATTTGCAGACACACAGAGAGCAGCAAAAATGTGAGTCACCTCATGTGCACATTCCCAGTTGAGTTAGAACAAGGCAATACTCTGGCTTCTTGTTTCAGAGAAGACCAGAGGATGGAGACAGAAGGGGCAGCACAGTAATGTGCAAGAAGCTACAGCTGTTAATAGAGTGACATTAGGCAAGTTAATTAACACTTCTAAACCTCATTTTCTCTTTTGTAAAATAAAATAAAATCTACCCAGATGAGTTGTTTTTAAGATTTTATATATATATATATATATACATACATACACACACTATGTATATATATATATACATACACTATATATATACATAAAGTCCCAACTGGGATTTTATTTATAAAATAATATAGTTACATAAAATTTTACAAAATTATATATATATATATATAATTTTATTTTTCCCCTGGAAGCAATGGTTCAGTATTTGATAATCCAGGGTTTATGATGACTGTCTAGAAGATACAACTGGTGTAAATAAAAATGACTGGGCCAAGGGGTCACTTCATTTTTTTCTCATTGCAACTTATTATATATATGTCATACATATATATAATATATATATATTCATTCACTTTTTTTATTTCTTAAAAGATACTTTTTTGTTCAATTCCTTTGTAAAAACATTGGTCACCATTTAACATACATGGCAACAAAATGCACCCAATTTACATGCATCAACAAGTTAATAAATCATAACATATGGACAACATAAATTTCAAACAAATAGTACCAAAGTAGCTCATGTTGCATTTAACTATAGTTCTTGTGCTCCTAATAGAGAAGCAGCTAATATGAGAAACAAACAGTTCCAGTTTAAACCTGAATTAAAGTTCCTTGTGGCAAATAACATGAAGCAATGATCATATGAAGTCATTATCTTAAAAAGAACCATTCTTCAGAAATCACTTCGTGCAAAGCACCATGCTAGTGTAGACTATGATCTTAAAAACATATAACTTCAGTCAAAGACCAATGGTCTCCATTTTTTTAAATTTTATTACCTGAATGATTCAAATTTTTATTATGCCCATAAATTAAAATCATCTTTCAATGTGAAGTCTATATATTTTGACACCTTAAGTAATTCTGCAGATGTTCCATTAAACCAGTAATTCCCTAGGACTGGATTCTTTTCAAGAGCAAAAATAAAAAACAATAATCAAAAGCCCTTACTAAACTCACAGGCAAGGTTTCTGATATAAGATTTAATTAATAAGTTAAGCACCACATACATTTTTGGAAAAACAGAATGGACTGCCATCAATATACAAGTTAGGGACAGAAGAAAGCACCTACACTTTACCTCCCCAAAATATAGCTACTCTAATCCTATGAATCTGAAATTTTACAAAGTTTTTGTCTGGTTATCTGTGTGTGGTATTATATGGAAGATAAAAAACAAAATTCTATTTAAGATCGCAAGCTCTAGAATTATGATTTGATTCAATAAGAATGTTATATTATTTGTGCATGTTATATACTTATAAGTTTCTCTCCTCCATGATGTATTTACACTGTTACAAGTAAGAATAATTTTTTTAGCATGTGTAACAGATTACATGCTAAAAAGTTTAAGGGTTCAGAAAACTAAAATTTATAATTCTTTTTTTTTTTTGAGACGGAGTTTCACTCTTGTTACCCAGGCTGCAGTGCAATGGCGCCATCTTGGCTCACCGCAACCTCTGCCTCCTGTGTTCAAGCAATTCTCCTGCCTCAGCCTCCTGAATAGTTGGGATTACAGGCACGCGCCACTATGCCCAGCTAATTTTTTGTGTTTTTCGTAGAGACAGGGTTTCATCATGTTGACCAGGATGGTCTCGATCTTTTGACCTCATGATCCACCCGCCTCGGCCTCTCAAAGTGCTGGGATTACAGGCGTGAGCCACCATGCCTGGCTAAAATTTATAATTCTTACATGGTTATTTAAGTCAGATATACAAAACTAGAAATAAGTAACTTCAACCTAAAATATTCTTTAAATACCACAAAAGAAAAAACAGGGAGGATTTCCCTTCATGTAATTTTTGAGTAGACTAGCAAAAAAGCAAAATATTAAATATCTAATTTTCACTACAAAAGAGATTATTCATAAATAAAATTCACTAGGTAAGATATAATGAGATTAGGAGTATGAGTACGGAATATTCAGATTCATTCCATTCAGATGAGATGATGACATATTTGGAGGAAAAACAAGAAACCTTCCTAAATAATATAATTGTAGCTCATTAACCTTCCAAACATCATTTCAACTCCACCATTTATACCATAAACTTTCTTGACAGTTCCTATTTTCAACATTTTCTTAAAAAAAAAAAAAAATTTAGCCTCTTAATTTTCAAGCATCATATTGAATCCCTTAGTTCAATCTAATTCCACAATCCCCATTTCAAAGACTCTAAAATAACCATTTTCTTCCCCTCAAAAGTCAGAACCCACCATGTAATTATTCAAAACTGGGAAACTAAAGGTTAAAAAAAAACAATTAAAAATAGTATACTTGTTAGCATATACGGGTATATGTAGCAGGGAGACCACATAATTGCTCTTTCTTCTTAACCTCTGGCTCTTAAAATAGTAAAGTCAGAAAATTAAAATAAGTGACATATACTTAAAATACTTAAAATCTGTATCCATATCTATTTTCAACAGATGTGAGAGTTAAGAAAATGACTGAAATTATATGATTATAAATGTTTACTGCATAACAGTACAAAATTGATGTTGCCAAAAAGAGGGTAAAAAAATCTTTAACTGATATTAAACGTCTTAAGTAATTTGGGAAAATCTCAAGATTGAAATGTAACTACCAGGGAACAACAACCAAAAATGCTTTCATGCATGTACACATGTTAAGTAACAAATAAGCAAACCCCAAGTCAATGATACTTAAATAACATTATGAACACAAAAAGAAAAGATAAAAGGTTGACTGCTATTGATGAAAAAGCATTTCAACAATTTACACAAATGATACTGAATGGTTTTTTAAAAAGATGTCCTAAGAAGATCAAGCCACAATAAGTTAGTGTTTTCCATAACACATGCTAAATTATTTGATCCCATATCTATACTGTTACTGTAATTCCTAAATGTCGTGACATGTGACAGCATATTTAATAACTGAGGTACATTAGTTTACATCTTTTTATAGGTATTCTAAGAGGATTAACTTTTCGTTTCCAGTTTTTCATCTTCTTCACCTCCTCCAAAGAAAATCAAAGGAAACATTCCTAGAATGCAGCTAACAGCTTTGCCCAAATGTGTACTAAGACGTGTTTGCCACATGTCAACTTGCTTTGGTGTGAGATCAGGAATTGACAGGCCTAACCTAGAAGCCAATGCTTCAACGTAGCCTGCAAGTCCAAGTCCAGCTAAATCTGACACAAGATTTCCCAAAGCAGCAGCTGCCATAGTTGAAATTCCCAAAATAATTCCAGTAGACATTTCAATATGGGTTCCCATATCTCAGCTGTCCTGGGGTGGGTAATGGAGCTTCCAATTTTTCTTGGGCGATGGCAATGGACTCGAAGCGGTGCAGCTCTTTGAGCAGGCAGCTCCTCTCCGTGGAGTGTAGGCTATAGATGAAGTCGCGCGCGCCCTGCGCTGTGTTCAACGCCTCCCTGGGCTCCTTCTTGGGGTGCGTGCCCAGCCGCCGGGGGCCGCCCGGGAAGCCGCCGTGGGGCGCGAGCGCCAGCAGCTCCCGCCCTCAGCAGCGGCGCGGCGGCGGCTGGGCCAGACCTCAGGCTGCGCGCGGTCCGGCTCCTCAGCTGCGGAAGCAGCCGGCACGTGACGAGCAGAGGAGCGGGAACCCCCGCGGCCGTCCGGGAGGGCGGTTTCTAGCGCGGCTAAGGGGAAAAGTAGCTGGGCTCAGCCCGCCCCCGCCCCCGCCCCGAGGTCCTCCTGCCAGGCAGCCGAGGCGCCGGGCACCACGCAATCCGCGGGCCCGCGCGGCTCTCGCCTCCTGTTCCGTCCCTCTGCCCTTCCAAAAGGCCCGCAGCGGCTCCGGCCCCTAGGATGGGAAAAACTTTCTTTGAGACGGCCGGACCCGGACAGCGCCCGGAGAGGGCGGGAGAGCGCCACCCGGCTGAGGCGGAGCGGCGCGGGCGGACGGGCGAGTGAGTGTGTGTGTCCATCAGTCTGATCTTCCAGAGGGATGCGTCAGCCACCGGCCGCCCTACTCCAGCACCGCCCTCCTCTCCCGCCGGCTTTCTCACCATGTAGATTCCCCACGTCCCCACTCTGTAGGGTTCCCGAGCCCTCAAAGCACCTGCCGCCGCTACCCCTAGCGGCAGCACAAGCTATATTCATTCACTTTTATGTTAAAGATGGTAATAGCAAATTATTTTCATTTTTCCACTTTGTTTTTTACATATCCTTAATATAATTAATTTCAGGATACATAATATTATATCCTGAAATTCACTTCATGTTAGTACAGAAAGATATATTTCTCCCTCCCTCTCTCTGTCCTCTAATTCCTTTCACATCCACATCCACAGCAGAATAGTACTGTTTTAAATGTTTGTTATGTGCTGTCTTTTTGTATTAAAAACAGTCCTGCAATAAATAATCTTTTGGCTATTTTATTTTCTGCTGGTATATCTCTGGAATATATTCTTCAAGTGGGGTTTCTGAATCGTAGGGTGAAAATTATATAGTGCTGTGGTTTTAGAGCTATGTCCACATATTCTTTGATAATCCTCCCCTTAAGAGGTAGAGCTCAATTCCCATTCCTTTGATTATGCGCTGGCCTAAATGCCTCACTTCTAGCCAAGAGAATACAGAAAAAGTAATCAGATGCCACTTCCAATTTAGGTTATAAAAAGCCTGTGGCTACTTTTTTGTGTGTGTTCCCTCCCCCTTGACTCACTTGGTCTGTACAGAGTCAGCTATCATATCATGAGGCAGCCTTAGAAAGAGGAAGACACCTGCCATATCATGAAAGCAGTGAGGTAGCCTAACAAAGGGCCCACATAGTGAGGAACTGAGGCTTGGAGCAGCCATGAGGGCAAGCTTGGAAACTGATATTCTGAGGCTTGCCCACACTATTTGATTGAGTTTGGAAGCATACCCACCTCCAGTTGAGCCTTAAAATAACTGCAGCCCTGGCCAATGGCTTGATTGCAACTTCATGAGAGACTAAACCTGAACCAGCAGGCCAAGCTGTTCTCATTCTTAACTCACAGAATCTATGAGACAATAAATATTTACAATTTCAAGTTGCTAAGTTTTGAGTAATTTGTTACACAGCAATAGATAACTAATACATGTAGTTTTGCTAGATATTGCCAACCCCTCTAAATAGCGGCTAGACAAGTTTGCTGTTCCACCAGTAATACATGAAAGTTCCCACTTCCCATGGCCTTACTGACGGTATTACCAAACTTACAGTAATACTTTATAAGCAAATAGATAAGAAATGGTATCTTACTATGGCTTTAATTTTCTTCCTTTCATTATGAGGGAGGTTTCCTGTTCCTTCAACATTTTCTTTTTTAATTAAATACTATATTATATAAGGACAGCTTTCCATCATTCTTAAGATGAAGAACTAAAGTTTTTACAATTCCTACAAGGCTCTCCGCATAGGAAGAGTAGCAGAGTCTGGCCGTTTCCTGACTCCACAACTTACGCTGGCATCACTCCTTGAGGCTAAGGGTTCTGAATTAATCATTGCTATATACCCTTACCACTTAATTCGGTGTCTACACTGTCTTAAGCTCAAGGCAAGAAATCAATATTGATCTAACTGTGGAAGTCTAAATAGAGATGTGAAGTTAAGTACTCACAACCAACCATTTCTTATCCTCTTTGTCTTGACCAAACTTTAGTCCGACTTCTCTCCTTCCCGCAGGCCCCTACACGTTGGCCCACTGTGAGTTGAAACACTGCACTAATGTACTATGATGCAGAACGTCTCCCTGTAACCGCTTATTCTCAGAATCCCATGAAAACAGAAACAATTCCTGTAGAAATGCCCTGGTTTTGCCACCTGCACACCCCTACCTCATATCCTCCTCCCTACAAAGTTCCTGCTAACCTTTCTTACTCTTCCCTATTTAAAAAAAGAAAGCCATTTTGTTGGATATTGTGATGCTTGCAGATTTGAGATTGGAGCATTCTTCTTAATGCGGACAGTCTTTCTGAATACATTGTCTTCTTATCTAAGTCTGCATTTGTTTTGACATGAGAAATAAAATTGCTAAGTGTAAAATTGCTGCCCATTTCATAATATATCAAAAAGCATGATTCATGTGAAAATTATGATTCAAAATTGTATTCATTCATACAAATGAAACATTGGTCCGTGAACATGCATTTTTTTGTAAAGCTTGATGTAAGGCCTAAAGGTTAAGGTAATAATTTTAGTATTCTCTTTGGCTGGTTCATTTTTTTAAAAATCACGGTTGTTGTCTGTGAAATCTAACCTCCTCAGTCTTTCCCTTACGTCGGTTCTGCTTTTCAAGTCTCTTTTCTGTCTCAGTCTCTCTATAGCGCTCTATCCCTTAGCTTCCCACTTCTATTCCTATGTCGATTTTTTTTCTTTTAGTCTCCCATTTCTCCTTCTAGGCTTGCCCTTTGTCCCCATTTCCCCCATTTTCTCTCGATTCCCTGCTTCTCACTCTCTTTGTGCCTCAGTCTCTTCCCTGCCTCTTAATTTCCGTTTTTCCTTCAGTCGACCTCTATAATTTATTACTGCAATATCGATTTCTCTTATAAGAATTCCTTACCTTGTTATTGGCATAATTACAGTTCACGATGATTGTTCAGCCCTCCTCGCCCCCAGATTTTGGCCGTCTCTCCTCCCTCAGTGAAATCTCCCAGGAGAGGACCGCACCATTCCACGCTACCCCTCGCAGCAAATCGAATCTCCCGGCATGGGACTGTACCATTCACAAACACGTCCATGGTACCAATTCGAATTCCTCCCCTTTCGTCAGAAACATTCTTCCAGTAGAGGGCGGCTCACTCCAACTTCCTTTTCAATCTCTCTTGTAGAATCTGTCTGTAAAAGAGTGCACCTTACTGTCCCTGTCGTAGGCCTCTTTCCCGTCGTCTTCCCCTCCCTTTGCTGCCGCGGTGGTACAGCCCACACTCAGGCTCAATACCCGGCAAATCCTCCGCTTGTACGGAAACGACCAGGCTCTCAAGATGACGGCTCCACTCGGGAACAGCATCTGGGAGCAGCCATGTTGCCTCTTGAACAAAGCCGCTGAAGATGCGAAACGGGCAAAACCGCCCCGTACGGAACAGCCCTGCCTGGGGAGACCAGCGTTGCGCTCGCGGACAGGAAGCAAGAGAGTTCGCCAATATGGATGTGACAGCGGTTCCCATTCAGCGGTGATGGGGGTTTGGGGATCTGATAATCGAGCTAGGAGTCAGAGGCGGGGATGTGTTCGGTCAAAGGTGAGTCTGTGGAATTGGGATGGAATGGGAGGAGAGGAGCCCGTGAGGGTCAGTGGTAGGAGGTTTATCACGTCACTGTTTGGGGAGGTAGGTGGGATTAGTGTTGGTTTTATGTGGGAGTCCAAGATGTGATTAGTCACTGGGAAGTGAGAGGTGAGGGGGTGCCTTTGGGGTCAGGATTGGCGTGCAGGTGGACTGACTGGTGGGTTTAACTGGTGTCAGTGATTTAGGGGGCTCTGAGGAATCAGTGATAGAAGGCTATGGACTAAATGATGGGGGCGTTCAGTAGGTACATAATTGTGTGGGAGAGTTCAGTAGGGTACATAATTGCTAGGCCTGAGACTTCCGAGATTTAGATGGAGACAGTCATGGGACCAGGGTGTCATGGGAGTCAGCTACATTTTACTGGGGAAGCCTTTACTTATATTAAATTTCCGCAGCTCATAGGCAACTGTTGAGTTGCTAAAGGTCAAGCCCCTTTTCACATCTTTTCTTAGTCTACCATTGCCCCCTAAGCCTGGTGCCCCCATCAGAAATGATCATTTAGAAACAAGACCAAACAAATCAAAACTGATAGAATCACAATGAAAAGTTTGATTTCAGTCTCCACTTTCTACGTTTATTGAAATCATTTTATCTTTTATTCAAAAAACATTTGTTGAGCATCTGTTGGGTGTCCAGAGATAAGTATGACTGTTTCTTTTGTTTCCATTTAGATCTGTTTTGATACAGCCTAGGATACTCCATATAAAATAATCTCTCTGTCATGGGAGCCCCCACTTCCTCTGAAGTAGTTCAGCTCTGTCTGCATGACTTATCCCAGGACTGAGAAAAGTTTACCAGGTATGTACCTTCCTGCATTTAGTATATTCTCTTTTTTCAGTGGTTGAAACCTATCTCCATTTTGTATGCAGACAATAGCACCATTGAAAATCAGCAAAACAAATTTAAACAAAAAACATCTTAAAATTAACCTTTGAGTTCATGCATATTGATATAACAAGAGTTTTCTGAGTTGGGGGAAATAAGAGGGTTTTTGGAAGATTGTTGGATTCAGCTGCTGGTTCTTTTTAGAAATAGGGAATGCATGCTTCAGTTTTCCATCTAGTTATTCCCATTCTTATTGCCAAGGAGCTCCATCTTCACTTATATCTTTTTATAGCTATCCATGATTATTGCCTCATGAAAATCTTCTATAAATAGAATTCCTGATTCTCTGGGGGAGCAATAAGTTGTTACTAAATCAACTGGAAACATCTTCACATCTACCCAATGATAAAACCTTTTACCTGTAATACGTTGGTCATATTATAGGTAAAAGAGGAGTAAAGAATGATCCCTCCGCCACATGGTGCCTGCTGATCCTTCTGTAAGGCTCAAACAACATTATCCCACAGGATAGCCCATTAGCTACCTGACTTCTGATGTTAGTTGTTGCTAGACTGGTGAAAGTGAAAGCTGCAGTCTGGGTTTCGGCTATGAAAAACATTCTGATCACCAGTTTTGCTTTTTCAGTCATCTGGCCTTTTGGAAGAACAAAAAATGATGAAGTCCCAGGTGAGTTGCTTTTTTAAAAAAAATTTCTTCTTTGGTTTTCCATACAATAAAATGGAAAGTAAAGATAGCTAAAATCTGGATTAAGGAAAAGGTGGTAACAATAAAGATCAAGACCTAGAAAGAGTTCCTAGGTGATATGTAAAAAACCTGGCTGGAAACCATTTTTATAAATCGGTGTACTAATTTTTCTGATCTTTCTTGCAGACATCATGAGTTACACGATTTGCATTTCCCTAAAGATAAAGATAAATTTCCCATGGTAAGAAAATATTTCTTGCCATATAAGACTTAAAAAAAACTCCTTTTTGGCTTTTACTCTAGGAGGTGGAGTGCACAGTGTCCTCACCAACACTCCTTTGGCAAATCCACAGGTTTCTTGTAGTCGTGTCTTAAAATGATCTTCTTTAGAGGGGATGTACCATAATGTCTAGACAAACTCCTTGAACCTTATTCTTGAGTGGGGGTTGGCAAATTATTATCCATGGCCCAAATTCTGTTCTCCAACTGTTTTTATAAATAGTTTCATTGGAGCACAGCCAAGCTGTGTGTTTACTTGTTGTCTATGGCTGTTTCCTTGCTACAATGGCAGAGCTGAGTAGTTGTAACAGAAACCATATGGCCTGCAATGCCAAAAATATAAACTTTACTGAAAAAGTTTGTTGACCTCTGCTTTTGAGGAATAAATTGACTACAGATGTTTCCTTTATTACAGCTTTATCCAAAGGTAAATTCATTAATGTAAGATAGGCATATTTTGAATGTTTTTTTAAACTATATATTTCTCTCAAAAAAGCAGTTTTTAAATTATCTGGCAAATCTTTGGAGGGCAAAGGTCCCTGATGCTCCATACCTTTTGCTATACTTTCTAATTTGTAGGATTACTGTCAATTTCAAGGCTGTTCCTTCTTTGTGTTCTGATGTTTAAAAGTTTGTATTATTTTTTCTTTCTGCCAGCATTTGCTATATGCATGGTATAAACATTTAAAATTATATAAAAGATAAAAATTTAAAACAAAGAGACCTTTTAACTTAAACTCCCCTTCTCCCAGGATAATCAGTGTTAACCATTGCTTCTAACTTTCCAAATCTTTTTTGATATGAATATAACTGTAACTAACTGTTTAATTAAAAGTACAAATGTGTGAGAATGTCCTCTATTTTCTGCACTTTTCCTTTAGAAAAAGAATGTTATAGTAAACATTTTGTTCTGCAACCTGATTTTTAACTTACTGTCCAATATAAAGGTCTTTTGTATACATTGAGAGATCTTTCCATATCTATAAGGTGAGGAAACAATCCCAGGCAACCAGGCCCCAAGGAAATACTATGCACCTGATAAAATAATTAAGGAGAATTCTATATGGAATTCTATATAAAATAATAAGGGAGAATTCTATATGGATTTTTAAATTAGCCCAATAAATCAATGCGGAATTCTCCTTTATTATTTTATCAGGTGCATAATATTTCCTTGTGGCCTGGTTGCCTGGAATTGTTTCCTCACCTTATAGATAGAGATTATAATCCTTATAGGGTTGTTGTGAGACTTGAGCAAAAACCATGCTTGAAACTATCATTGGGGCATGGTTTGTACTGTATTTAAGTGTCAGCTGTTATAATTATATCATCATCATCATTATCATTGTCAAATCTTGAAATCAGCTTTTACATTAGGAGTCCTTATGTATATTTTACAGTAGAGTTTAGAGTTCTGTTGCAAAAAGATTTTTTTCATTGTTGTTTTTGTTTCTGTATTTCAATAGCTTTGCTTTAGAGCCATACTGTCTAATATAGTAGCCATCAGCCAAATCTGGTTACTGAACACTTGAAGTTGGCTACTCTGAATTGAGATATGTTGTGTTAAGTACATAGTAGATTTCAAAAAAACTCACTAGTAGTTTTTAAGGATTGATTACATGTTGAAATGATATCTTGAGTAATATGTTAGAATAAATACATATTGTTGGAAATAATTTTTTGAATGTGGTTCCTAGAAAATTTAAACTTGCCTCTCTGGTTAGCTTTTTATTTCTGCTACATGGCACTGCTTTAAAGGAGAATGGATTTTTTAATTAGCTCAATAAATCCAACTACTATGGCTAATTAGTTGATTAAATGCTGTTTCTTCAGGAAAAAGGCTTTATATTTGTTCCCTGGCATCCAGAAGTGAAGTCATTATTACACATAGCCTCCTTTTCAGCCTGTAACACCTACTTCCCTTTCATTGCTTTCATCTCTTCGTAGCACTTCCATTTCCCCAGTGACCGAGCTGTAAAAGTTGTTCATAGGTGACAAAAGTATAGTTTTCCACTGATTGTGTGCTATATTTTTTCAAAATTAAGAAATTTCTACCTATTTATATGGAAGCATTTGAGTATCATTAACAAAGTAAAATCAGAATGTTAGAATGATAACATCTATGAATCTATGTCTTAGAATGGATTTCCTCTATATTCTATTATCTTTCTCATGTTACTTTTCAGATCAAAAAATGTAGACTAATATACAAAATAGTTTTTAACTAAACATGAATTTTAATTTACTTTTTCTTTGTAATCTTTATTCATTTCTTTTTAACAAATGTTTCTTAAGTACCCGGTATATGTCATATGCACTGGCGTAGCTGTTGAATATCTCAAGCAGATTTAGGTTTAGTTTTCTTCTGGGAGGACTGCAGAGAAAAAATGAGTAAAAAGATGTGGAAACCAACATTAACACATAAAAGTTCTGTAGCAGACATGGGAGCAGGTACTGTTACAGCAGAGAGGGAGGAACAACCAGGTTTCTAAGGAAGCAGGTAATGGGCTTAAATGATTATTAACCTTGGCTCATGAGGGAAGTAGGCTGAGGACAGGAAGCAGCATTTGTAAAAGTAGAAAGGACACAGTGATTTTAGGAAGGCTGAAGATTTTAGGAAAACTAAAATAGAGAGTGCTTCATGGAAAGGTCAACTAAGGGTGGTATTGAAATGATAAAATATAAAAGATCATGATGTTTACCATATCAAGGAGGCAGTTTAGACTGCAGTAGTCAAGAACCTAGAGTATTGAGTGAGAATAAATCTTGCAGATAAGAGAGTTCATCAATCATATATTTAGTGTGTAATTTGGCAACTATTTATTTAACCACTGTAATCCTCAGTTGTCTTATATGTACAACAGGAAAATTAATAGGGTTGCCATGGACAACTAAATGTTTGGCAGCTTAATGGTGTGCATATGGAATTGGTGTGGGATGAGAGAAAACTTGAGATTTGAGATGACTGAGATGAGACTATTAGCAAAGAAGAAAACAAAGGAGTTTTTTTTTAAGCCGTAGTGTTGACATTCGAAATAATCAGTTTCATTCTGAAAGTGATATTTGGTAATAATGGAATATTTAGAAAAAAGTCTGAACAATTTATTTAAAATAATACAACTCACTATTAGTTTTTGCTATTACTTAACAACTATTGTGAGGGTAATGGTGACGTAATTAAAATAGTCAGTTTTCCCTCCAGAAACATTTTATAACTACTCTTACCCAAATTCTTTTTTGATGTTATGTCACTAATTTGTTATGGTTTCTTCATTAATGTTTTCTGTACATTTTTTGTTCAGTTTATTATTTGGGATTTCTTGTTTTTTGTTGCTACTGTAATTTGGTATATTCATTCTGTTACTAGCTATTATATGTATATAAGAGAGCTACTAAATTTGGGGAAGCTAAGGTCATTTTCCTGTGAAATAAAGAGATTAGATTAATGATCTTCTAGAACTCTGACATTCTATAGTTCTCTAAATGTAGCTTTTCTTTTTTTAAAAAATGTACTTACAAAGGGCTTTTCTGCTCTATAATCACTAATTCTCCCATTTCTTGTTTTGTTACTTGTATAGTCTTTAGCACTTTTTAGAGTTTAAATTTTTATTCCATCAGAATTTATTCTTTTTGCCCAGGTATGATATAGTGTATTGGTTTGCTAGGGCTGCTACAACAAAGTACCACAAAATTTAGTCTCCTAGTTCTAGAGGCTAGACATCCAAAATCAAGGTGTCCACAGGGTTGGTTCCTTCTTCAGGACTGTGAGGGATGTATTTGTTTCATTCTTTTCTCTTTGGCTTCTTAACTATCTTCTTTTTTCTCTTCACATTATCTTCCCTCTATATATGTCTTTCTCTGTGTTCAAATTTCCCCCTTTGGATAAAGACGTGGATCATATTGGATTCAGTTCCACCCTGAAGACCTCATGTAGCTAGTTATATCTGCAATGATCCTGTTTCCAAGTCATACCACATTTTGAGGTACTGGGGGTTAGGACTTCAACCTATAAATTTTCAGGAGATACAACTCAACCCATAATGTTTCTTCAGCATTATTATTTTCCTGTTTACTATTCATCCAATAAACCATCTTCCTCTCAGTTATTTGGGTGCTGCCTTTAAAATTTATGAAATTACTATATGTATTAGGTAGGCATTTTATGGTCTACCTCTTTTTCTTTCTCCTCATATGCCTGGATCTGCTTGCTAAAAACAGGATTTTATGTTGTTTTTCCCCAAAACTATATGATACAAAACTAGGTGTGGGTGAAGTTGTGTACACTATAGTAGAAATTATGAGATGATGACTTCAGATTGAACAGGAATGTACTATTACAGGGATTAGTATCATTCAAGGATGTGGCTGTGGATTTCACCCAGGAGGAGTGGCAGCAACTTGACCCTGCTCAGAGGACCCTGTACAGGGACGTGATGCTGGAGAACTACAGCCACCTGGTCTCAATGGGTAAGGATGGCTTCCTTGAATAACTCAGAGTTGTCCAAGCAAGTGCCTTTCCTTATCACATGATATGATTAGGTAGTTTCTGACACATGTCACGACTTTCATGACCTTCATACCTTTGCAAATGGAGGTTATGCCTTTGTTGAGGGCTAACTGGACTTCACTGTAGACCACCTGAAACTGTACCTTCCCTTCTTCCTTTAGTGCAGTCAATCCCAATTCTCTGTGATTTCTGTTTAATAGGGTATCCCGTTTCCAAACCAGATGTAATCTGCAAGTTGGAACAAGGAGAAGAGCCATGGATCCTAAAGACAGACATATCAAATTGGATCTATCCAGATGAATATCAGGCAGATGGGAGACAAGGGAAGTGAAATATCAGTTTATGTGTGTTTTTTTAATTGATTGGTGCCCAAGGCTTATGTTTCTATCCTTATTGAAATCTCCTATTCTTTGCTTCTATGCTGAGAATTTAGTAGTCACTCAACAAGTAATTGTGAAGCCTGTCAAAGGAGTGCTATTTTTCGTTGATCCTGTCATACACACGCAGGAGACGGGATCACTAAAAATATATATACATATAGTATATATACATACATACATACATACGTATATATACATACCTCAACTGGATGACACTATATATCTAGTGTCTTTCCTGAAAGGGTTTAAAGGCAATAAAAGACAAATTCCTTTTAAGACATAAGTTGTACTTTAGAAGGCAAGATTCCCAGATGAATGACTGTACAAAATTAAATGTCAAATATGTTGCTGTTTTAAAAGTTTAGAGAGAATTAGAGACTAAAGAGATGTGGGAGAATTTGAGAGACGTTTTTCAGAGCTTGCAACTATAACTGCTCTGAATGACATAAATGCTGATGAGACTGAAGGAGGAGGGTGAAGGCAAGCAAACAGTGTTGGAGAGAGAGTATATGAACAAAACCTTAGTGTCAGGAAGATACAGCTTTTCTGGGAGACCTTTGCTTGCTTTAATTGACATGTATAGAAAGTAGTTTACTGGGAGTAGTAGAATTTAAGTCTGTATTCTCAGTTTGATACTGGATCTGTAATGGGATATTGGATTTTTCTATTATTTATGTTAGTTGTTAGGAAAATAGATTGACCAGAGTTAAAGTATTTTGCTTACAGAGGATACCTTCTTTACAATGATGGCAGGATAATAAGAATATGTAGCATATCATTTATAATATAAATGAAATTAAACAGTAAAAAGGGTTTTTTTATTCAGAAAGCAGAAGTGAAAGATTCTAAAATTCAAAATTAGAGTGATGAGAACCCAGACATTGTTTCATCTAAGTTTAGTTTTTACATGAATATTTCTGTTAAAGATTCTTGTCTATCTATTCACCTGATAACTCTATATGCTGTACTGTCTTCTGAGATGGCCCGTTTCCATCCCTTTATTGTGAGTTCATCTACTATGTTGGATCATCTGTTTCTTCCACTTCCTCACCATCTGTTAATTGACTCTTGTGATGACTCTTAAATTGTATCTTTTCTTCTTTTAGACAGGAAGAGTAACCTTCACAACTCTGAGTCATATATTTTGGAGACAGTTTTTTCCCAACATAAGATACTGAAAGGAATCACAAAGGATGGTTCATTGTGCTCCATTTTAAAAGTCTATCAAGGTGATGGCCAGCTGCAGAGATTTCTGGAGAATCAAGACAAACTCTTCAGGCAGGTCACATTTGTTAATAGCAAAACAGTGACTGAGGCATCAGGGCATAAAGATAATCCATTGGGAAAAATGTTTCAAGAGTACATAGAACCAGATACATCAATACAGAGATTCCATAAATATGATGCTTTTAAAAAGAACTTAAAACCAAATATTGACATACTGAGTTGTAATAGCAATTCAAGAAAAAAACCTGATCAAAGTTTTGGAGTTGGAAAATCATCTGGTGCGAGTGATCCCAGTTCTAATCTTGAGAAGATTCAAAATGGAGTAATACCTTTTCAGGATAATCAGCGTGGAAATGTTTTAAGCAATACACAATCCCTTATTCAATATCAGAATGTTGAAACTAAAGAGAAAACCTGTGTATGCATTACATGTGGGAAAGCCTTTGCTAAGAAGTCACAGCTCATTGTACATCAAAGAATTCATACTGGAAGGAAACCATATGACTGTGGTGCATGTGGAAAAGCCTTCAGTGAGAAGTTTCATCTTGTTGTACATCAGAGAACTCATACTGGGGAGAAACCTTATGATTGTTCTGAATGTGGAAAAGCGTTCTCTCAGAAATCATCCCTTATTATACATCAGAGAGTTCACACTGGGGAAAAACCCTATGAATGTAGTGAATGTGGGAAAGCCTTCTCCCAGAAATCACCCCTCATTATACATCAGAGAATACATACTGGGGAAAAGCCCTATGAATGTAGAGAGTGTGGGAAGGCCTTTTCCCAGAAGTCACAGCTGATTATACACCATAGAGCTCATACTGGAGAGAAGCCATATGAGTGTACTGAATGTGGGAAAGCCTTCTGTGAGAAGTCCCACCTCATTATACATAAAAGAATTCACACTGGTGAGAAACCCTACAAATGTGCTCAATGTGAAGAAGCCTTCAGCAGGAAGACAGAACTCATTACACATCAGTTAGTTCATACTGGGGAAAAACCTTATGAATGTACTGAATGTGGGAAGACATTCTCCCGCAAGTCACAGCTCATCATACATCAGAGAACACATACTGGAGAGAAACCCTATAAATGTAGTGAATGTGGCAAAGCCTTCTGTCAGAAGTCACATCTCATTGGACATCAGAGAATTCACACAGGAGAAAAACCTTATGTGTGTACTGAATGTGGGAAAGCCTTCTCTCAGAAGTCCCACCTTCCAGGACACCAGCGAATTCATACAGGAGAGAAACCTTACATATGTGCTGAATGTGGAAAGGCCTTTTCTCAGAAGTCTGACCTTGTTTTACATCAAAGGATTCATACCGGGGAAAGACCCTATCAATGTGCTATATGTGGGAAAGCCTTCATCCAGAAGTCACAACTAACTGTACACCAGAGAATTCATAAAGTGGTAAAATCATAATGAACTGGCCACAGAAAAGCCTTAGTATTAGCTCAAGCCTTAATAATTACTAGAAACCCAATTAATTTGATAATCTTGGGGACAGCATCCCAAAAGATAAAATTTTTTAAGGGAATTTATGTTTCTAGTATGGTGGTGCCTAACTTTTCCAGCAAAGATAATGGAAAATCGTTATATAAATGAAGAAATTTTTAACATGGCATGTGAAGCTTTTAAAGTTATGAACTCAGTGATCAACACAGCAAGTTAAGCATACAGAATATTATCAAGTTGCATATTCCCTTATACTACATAATGATAATCAGCCATTGTGAAACTGCTGATATTAGTTTGGTATAATTATGGCCATAAAGTAATTTTCTATAAAAGACATTGGCCGGGCGTGGTGGCTCACGCCTATAATCCCAGCACTTTGGAAGGCCGAGGCGGGTGGATCACAAGGTCAAGAGATCGAGACCATCCTGGTCAACAAGGTGAAAACCCGTCTCTACCAAAAATACAAAAGTTAGCTGGGCATGGTGGTGCGTGCCTGTAGTCCCAGCTACTTGGGAGGCTGAGGCAGGAGAATTGCTTGCACCTAGAAGGCAGAGGTTTGCGGTGAGCCGACATTGTGCCATTGTACTCCAGTCTGGGTAACAACAGCGAAACTCCATCTCAAAAAAAAAAAAAGACATGGAAGAAAGCTTGAGTAAACAACAAAATAAAACCTAGAAACTATTTTAAGAAGGGACTGGAGTATGATCCCTAAAGCTACATATAAAGTTCTTGTACAAAAAATGGAAAGATAGGTTGATCATATTCAGTAAAGTTTATGTGTATGCATTTTCCCATCTCAAGCATATAAGTTGACCTGCACCTCTGAAAGGACCTTGAGATTGATGTATTTTGAGCAGGTCTCCCTTTTACTCCCCCAAGCTGGAAACTTGTAGCTGAAAAATACTGGCACTGAGGCCAGATATTCTTGGGTTTAATCCTGGCTCAGTGATTTACAGATTGACTTTAGGCAAACATACTTCCCCTCTCTGAGTAAGTTTTATCAGTAAGTACAAATACAATGCAGTGCTCATTTTCAGTTAATATTAGTACTTTTTAAATCTTTACTCTCGAAGGATTAGATGCTAAGACTAATGTGTAAAAGCCACATCTGAACTTGCTTTGCCCTCTGGACACTCTGCTTTTGATTGCCCATCCCTGTAAGTGGCTCATTTTACTGTCTTCTGATCCTGGTGGCCTTATCTTTGCTATGTTAAGGTTACATTTTTTTAACACTTGCATTTATTTACATATACCTATATAAACTGTGGTGATTGCACATAAAGACCTGCCTAATGTCTCTTCACTTCTTAGTGATTCTTGCCTTGAAACCCCAACTGTTTTCCCTGAAAATTTACAGGGGAAAATTATTGAGATGAGAAGTCATGCCTGCATAACCTTGAGAACATGAGGTCTCTAAAATATCTCCTACTCTGCTTTTTGTTATTCCATCTATTTCCCTATAAGCATTTTTAGATGAGCACCCTTGCTGGAGGTGACCAGCAGGAGAGCATACTTGAGAATGAGTATGTTCAAGGCAAGGATGAGAATGTCTGTGTGATAAACACAGCATCTGCACATATTTCCTGCTTGATTTCCTACCCACTCAATCCCCTTCCTGCTTGGCTGAACTGTGTGTTGTGAAAACATGGAGCTCCTCTGGTTGCAAACCACTGTAGAGTAGAGGGCACACTGGACAGGGATGTGGGAACTCAGTATTAAAGATGTCTTTCCTCTACATCCCAGGTGATTTATATATTGCTGGGGTGAGGAAAGAGAAATCCAAAGGAGCAAGCCCAATCATAAAATAGAATTGCTAATTTCATTGTTGAATAACAGAAATGAAAATACTATGTAGCATTTAGGTAGCTAGCACATGGCTATAAAACTTTAGTGGATTTTTAGCTCTCTATATGGAACTAAAGCTACAATTACATGGAACTAAGCTTCCCCCCCATTAGTAAATTGGAGATACCTAGTTTTCATCAATACTTACATTGAGCTTACTCTGATGTCTTGTTTTGCATAACTCTTTTATCAGGCTTACTCTGATAGTCTGTTCTTCATATTTTTTTAATCTGTACGTCCTATGATTGCCCCCAACAGTGTATCCAATACATGCAATTAGTCATATTCTTCACTCCTCAGCAAAGTCACATCAGTTTTCCACAATAGTCAATGAACCCCATATTAAAACCTCAGCAAGCTTTTAAAAAAATCTTACAATTTGGTTCTAAAATTACATACAAAAATGCTCCAAGGCAAGAGTAGCTAAGACACTTTTGAAGAACAAATTTGGATAATTTATTAGACTTCTTATAAAACTGTGTAATTAAGGCAGTGTGGTATTATTCCAGTAGTCATATAGATAATGGTAAAAGAGAATCTGAAAAGTGATAATTACCTGTAGAAACTTGAATTATGACAAAGTTGGCATTCTAGAATAATGGGAGAAAACTCACCTTTTCAATAATGCTTCTGGCTCAGTTATCCATATGAGTAAAACAAATAAACAAATTTACTGCATATCATTCACAAATTTTATTCTGCCTAAACCTGTAATAGAGGAAGATGTATAGCAGTTAGTACAGATGAGGCAAAAGAAAGCCTGAAAATATCTAAACATCTGTCTCAATAGTTTAGAATAAAAAACATTGTGATCTAACTCCAAGAAAGTAAAAAGGACATGATAAAAATAAAAGAAGATGAAGAAATGGGGAAACACACAAAATAGGAACAACAAAACAAGAAAATTGTGGCTCATGCCCGTAATCCCCATACTTTAGGAGGACAAGGTAGGAGGATAGCTTGACCCCAGGAGTTCAAGGCTGTAGTCATTGTGCCACTGCACTCCAGCCTGGGTGACAGAGTGAGACCTGTCTCAAAAAAATGTATTGTTGATTCAAAAAAATAATGCAATTGATAATCCCCCAGTATTACAGTTAAATAAGTAAGGCATAAATACCCAATATAAGCAATGAAAAGGGAGAACATTACTTCAGAATCTACAGATATTTAGAAGACACTAAAAAGATTTGAATATAACAATATTTTACTAAAAGATAATGTTAATTCTACAATATATCTTCCAGAAAAGAGGAAGGATCCCTTTTTGAAATTTTTAAGATTAGCATTACCCTAAGGCTAAACCCAGACAGACATTCAGGAAAAAAATAATTAATGACCAATATTTCTCCTGAACATAGACACAAACAATCTTAACAATATTTGCAAATGAAATTCTGGAATATTTGAAAAGAAAAGTACATTATGGCCAAGGAGGGTTTAATTTAGGAATGCAAGTTTGGTTCAACATATAAAACCAAGTGATGTAATTCTTCATATCCATAGCCTAAAACAGAATTATTGTATGATCAGTTCAGTAGATGCAAGAGAAATATTTGACAAAAAATGTTCACATCCACTTAGCATAAAACTTTAAATAAACTGGGAATAAAGGGCAGCCTTCTCAAATAATTAAAGGGCAGATACAGAAAACCTACAGTAAACATCATATTTAACGGTTGGGAAAATAGGCAAGAATATTTACTTGATTCTATTTCTGGTTAATATTATACTGGCGAATTTAGCCAGTGCAATAAATAAAGCAAAGTAAGGAGTGGGCCTGCAAGCTGGAAAGGAAGAAATGAAAGTGTTACTTGTAGACACATATCCTTCTATGTAGAAGATCTCAAAAACTGCACAAAATACTTACTAGACCTAATAAGCAGGTTTTGTAAAATATCTAAATAATTGGAGAGATACAATGTTTAAAGACTGAAAGATTCAATATTGTTAAGGTATCCATTCTCCTCAAAGTGGAATTGATACCTTAATTCTTACCTGTATGTTGGATGCAATATGCACGCATACAAAACCCGGCAAGCAATTTTTGGTAGAAATTGACAAGCTGATTCAGAAATTTACATGGATTGCAAATGACCTAGAATAGAGCACAGTACTTTGAAAAAGAAAAACAATGTTGTAAGAAGCACCCTACCTGATAACAAGGCCTATTATAAAGCTGCACTAATTAAGACTGTGGCATTGGCATAAGATTAGACATGTCAATGAAACGAGACAGATTCTAGAAATCAAGCCATACATAATGATTCTGAGCAAATGATTTTAAACAAAATTATCAGGTAATTCAATAGACAATGTAGTCTCTTCAACAAGTAGTGCTACAAAGATGGAAATCTATGTGCAAAAAAAAAAATGAACCTTGACATTTAGCTCACACTATATATAAAAATCAATTTGAAGTAGGTCATGGACATAAACGTTAAGCAAGAAACTAAAGTTTTAGAAGAAAACTGAGTTTGAGTTATGCAAGCATTTTTCAAACAGGCTACAAAAATACAAACATAAAATTAAAATTTTTAAGTTGGAGTTCATTATAATGATAATGTCTACTTTTCAAAATACACTGTTAAGAAAATTAACTTCTTCATATTCGCTTCTACAGACACTGAGTTCTACAGTACTGCTTTCACCAAGCAGTACTGGTTCCTCTTAGTGGGCAAAGATATTTGAAAACCTCAATCTGACTGCTCTGGGTGCTCATAACCAGTGGGATGTCATTACATCTACATCACTTTCAGTGGATTTGGCAAGGGGTCAGAATTCATATTTAAATGTATGAGTTTCTACTGATCTCTCCTAGTCATCTTTTTCATGAAATCTTCGATGTTTTACTAGTATTTATATTGTCTTACACTGAAAATAATAGTTTCTAACCACACTAGCAGATACTTAATTGTTTTACCTTATACCTAAACAAGTCCCAAATTATCTACACTAATATTAGTATAAATAAGTGAACAAAAACAGATAACAAGTGAACACAATCGATTTTTTCTGAGTCAGGGTCTCACTGTTGCCCAGGCTGGAGTGCAGTAGCATAATCTCGGCTCACTGCAACCTCCACTTCCCAGGTTCAAGCAATTCTCTCACCTCAGCCTCCCAAGCACTGGCACTACAAGCATATGCCACCACACCTGGCTAATTTTTGTATTTTTTGGTAGAGACAGGGTTTCACCATGTTGGTCAGGCTGATCTCAAACTCCTGACCTGCAGCAATGCATCTGCCTCAGTTCCCAAAGTGCTGGGATTACATGTCTGAGCCTCTGCACCCGTCCAAACAAAATACATTCCTTTTTTTTTTTTTCTTTTCTTTTGAGACAGAGTCTCACTCTGTCACCCAGGTAGGAGTGCAGTGGCAGAATCTTGGCTCACTGCAACCTCCACCTCCCGGATTCAAGTGATTCTCCTGCTTCAGCCTCTTAATTGGGATTACAGGCACATGCCACCATACCCAGCTAATTTTGTATTTTTAGTAGAGATGGGGTTTCACAGTGTTGGCCAGGTAATAGACAGCACAAACATCACAGCTTCTTTCTTCACTATATCAAGGCATGCAATGCCTGCACACCCTCCTCATGGAATATTTTTACCAGATACTCTAGTTTAAATGTTTGTCCCCTCTGAAACTTACCTTGAAACTTAATCCCCAGCAAGGCAGTATTGAGAAGTGAGGCCTTTAAGAGGTTATTGGGTAATAAGCACTGTGTCCTCATGAGTGGATTAATACATACATAGTGTAATGTATTAATAAGTTAATGGATTATCACAGAAGTGGGACTAGAAATTTTATAAGAAAAGGAAGAGAGACATGAGCTAGCATGCTTAGCCCCCTCATTATGTAGTGCTCTGCATTATCTTGGAATTCTGCCGAGCATCCATAACAGCAAGAAGACTGTTAATCACATGTGGCCCACAATTTTGGACTTCTCAACCTCTAAAACTATAAAAAATAAATTGTCCTCCTTTATAAATTACCCCATTTTAGATATTCTGTTATAAGCCACAGAAAATAGATTAGGACACCAGAAAAGAAGGCATCTCCACACAAACTCTAATATCAATATTTTAAAGGTCAGTAACTGCTTTGAAGGATCATCACATATTGTTTCACCAACAAATGAATAAACAAAGATTGTCTTTATTGCCTTTTTATTATACCTAAAAGAAAATCAAAATAGCACAAAGAGCAACTTAGCTTTCATCAATCAATTTCTGATTAATTAAAACTCAGGTATTCTAGAGTCTACACACTTAAAAATTATGTTATACTGCCTCTCCTGCCTCCCTTTCCCTTCTATAATTCACACAATTATCTTCCATTTCTGAATTGGTTAATGATAGATGATGTCTGCATACAGATGCTCCTATTTAGCCAAACTTTAATATTGAAAAAAAACTCCATAAAAACACTTCAAGTCACCATTTAATCAACAATTTAATCTTAATCCTTTTGTTTTAGTGTTCAAAAATGACCTTTCATAGATCCTGGCAGTGATATAGTTTATTGGGAATACAGACCTATGAAAAATCATGCTGGATCTTTAAATGAGCTAAGAGGAGTCTTAGGTGCAGAACATTGGAGATGGGATTGATGCTAAATATTCAGTGACTGCCCTGAGCTTTGACCCTCTAGGATTGGAAAGTATAGAAATTTAGTCCCTTGGAAGTTGTGTTCTGGTTGATGATACTCTTTTTTGCTAGTTTGCCTGGTTGATGATACTCTTTTTTGCTAGTTTGCTAAAAAAAAAAAGAAAGAAAGAAAGAGGATTCTGGCCCTGGATTGTTGTGGAGAAGATCCACAGGAAGCTTGATTTAATGTCTAACATTGCTTTGAAATTCCACATCTAAGGGAAATATCAGTGTGTTCATGGATATGGCTCCCTGAAAATTGTCATAACATATACAAGTAGAGCTGCCAGAGACAGGCCAAATCAGTGCCTGTCATTGGAATGACTATGTGGTCATCTGCTGGCAAAACATGCTCATGTTCACATTGTCTCTTTTACTATACATAAAGTGGTACAATATAGCTTGGCAGTAGATCGTGTAGTATAAATGCTAAACAAACCACTAAAATAACAAAACAGCGCTATAGTTTATAATCCAAAAAGAAGAGAAGGAATCATAACAAATAATCCAAAACAAGGTAGAAAAATAGAACAAAAAACAGAACAAATAGAAAACAAAATAGGATAGTCTAATCTAATGATATAAATACTCAGATTAAACATAAATAATCTAAAGACACCAATTAGAAGCAGAGATTGTCAGATAAAAAAGCAGAGACTACATGCTGCCTACAAGAAACACACTTTATATATAAAGATACAAATGAGTTTAAAGTAAAAGAATGGAAAAAAGATATACCATGATAACACAGGTCTAAAGAAATCTGGACGGCCTATCTTAATATCAGATAAAATATATGTCAGAATAAATAATAACTAACAGATTTTTTTGAAGACCAGTTCATAGTGATAAAGGAATCAGTTTATCATGAGAACACAATCCTAAACACTTAAAGGCACTTAATAGCAGAGCTTCACCATACATGAATCAATAACTGATAAAATTTCAAAGGAAAAATAGATAAATCCACAATTACAATTGGAAATTTCAGAATGTTCTCACTACTTGAGATAATGAGAAGATTGACTATTAGTAAGGTTATAGTAGGAAAGTTTGAACAGCTAAATCAACCGATTTGACCTAGCTGACATTTGTAGAACATCCACCCCAAAATGGTACAACAAACATTTTTAAGTCCATGTAAAAACATTTATCAAGACAGATCAATACATTTAAAAGGTAAGGTGATTCATTTTCATGTGATTCTAATGTAATTCATTAAAAAAGGAATTCACTTCTTCAAAAGATTAAAAAGGAAGTAAAAACTCTACAGTTAATATCATATAGTGAAAGACTGGTTTTTTTTTTAGAAAAAAGCAAGGATGTCTCCTCTGTCATTTCTTTTTAATTTTTTTTTCCTTCGAGATGGAGTTTCACTCTTGTCATTCAAGCTGGAGTGCAGTGGTACCATCTCGGCTCACTGCAACTTCCATCTCCCAGGTTCAAGTGATTCTCCTGCCTCAGCCTCCCGAGTAGTTGGGACTATAGGCATGCACCACTACCCCCAGCTAATTTTGTGTTTTTAGTAGAGACAGGGTTTCACCATGTTTGACAGGATGGTCTCAATCTCTTGACCTCATGATCCACACCCCGCGTGGCTTTCCAAAGTACTGAGATTACAGGCGTGAGCCACCACACCCAGCCTCAGCTGTCATTTCTATTGATCAATATACTGGAGGTCCAAGCCAGTACAATCAGTCAAAAAATGGCATTAAGTTTGAAAAAAATAAAGAAGTAAAACTCTATTTGCAGATGCTCATTGATATGGTTTGGTTGTGTCCCCACCCAAATATCATCTTGAATTTTAGCTCCCACAATTCCCACATGTTGTGGGAGGAAACTAGTGAGAGGTAATTGAATCATGGGGGTGAGTCATTCTTGTGCCATTCTCATGATAGTAAAGAAGTCTCACAAGATCTGATGGTTTTATAAAGGGGGAATTTCCCTGCACAAATTCTCTTCTCTTGTCTCACACGATGTGAGATATGCTTTTCACCTTGTGCCATGATTGTGAGGCCTCCCCAGCCACATGGAACTGTGAGTCCATTAAATCTCTTCCTTTTGTAAATAGCCCAGTCTTGGTATGTCTTTGTCAGCAGCATGAAAACAAATTAATACAGCCATGTATGTAAAAAAACTTAAATCTTCAAAAAAGATACTAACAACTAATATTTGAGATTAGTAAGATCTTAGCAAAAGTTTTGTAGACAAAACTCCACAAGAAACAATCAGAAATTGAGATTTAAAAACAATACTATTTTTAAATATGTTAAAATATGAAATATGAATAGACATAATAAAATACATGAAAATTATAGAACATTGCTGAAAGAAATTTAGAACGGCCAAAATAGAGAAAGAGACCTAGTTTATTGGTTGGAAGACTCTGTGTTGTCAATATATTAATTCTCCCCAAATTGATCTATAGATTTTACACAATCTCTATCAAAATATCAGCCAATATTTTTTTGTGTAGAATTTGACAAACTGCCTTAGCTGTGTCCCAGAGATTCTGGTATATTGTATCTTTGTTTTCATTAGTTTTGAAGAACTTATTTGTTTCTGCCATAATTTCATTATGTACCCCATAGCCATTTAGGAGAATGTTAATTTTCATGGTTTTGAGTGATTTTCTTAGTCTTCACTCCTATTTTTATTTCACTGGGGTCTGAGATTGTGTTTGATATAATTTGGTTCATTTGGGTTCATAGCCGAGGTCAGCACAGCTGCCTCAAGAGACAGGACATTTCTTGCCTTCACAGACACACAGCAAGCCTTTCCACAGGGATCTCTGACCAAACGACCCTTAATGGCAACCACTGTCCTGGTTCTCTGACCACCCCCACAAGGAAACCTCTCTAAGTACAAACCTAGGAGAGGAGTCAAGCACTGGAGAGCAAGACCATTAACTGCTTCCCCATCACAGGAGAGCACTCTGGCTCACACTTTACACTTTAGCCTGGCATACAGACAGTGTGGATTGCAAATTCCTTTCCATCACCTTCTTCAAGATTCCTGACTCCTTCCCAGAGAAGCAGTTCCTATTGACAATAGAGCAGAAAGTGTCTCTTTTCATTTGACCCCTTTGATACAAATAACCTTGTTCCAGAAAGTCCAGAGAATACTGATTCTTCTACAATCAGTCCTTACTTCCTCAGGGTGGATTCCCAAAAGCTACACCAACCATTGTTGCATTTTCAGGGTAGTTTCCAGTGGAGATTTAAGTCTGTGGCCCAAGGATTGTTTTTTGTTAAATTATGTGGTCAATTTTAGAGCGTGTGCCATGTGGTAATGAGAAGAATGTATATTCCATTGTTTTTGCGTGGAGAGTTCTGCAGAGGTCTATCAGATCTGTTTGGTCCAATGTTGAGTTTGGGTCCTAAATATCTTTGTTAATTTTCTGCCTCAATGATCTATCTAACAATGTCAGTAGAGTGTTAAGCGTCTCCCACTTTTACTATGTAGGAGTCTATGTCTCTTTGTAGGTCTCTAAGAACTTGCTTTTTTTTTGTTGGTTGCATTTGTATTTGGGATAGTTAGGTCTTCTTATTGAATTAAACCCTTTACTAGTATGTAATGCCCTTTTTTGCCTTTTTTAAATCTTTGTTGGTTTAAAGTCTGTTGTTTGTTTTGTTTTGTTTTTGCAACTTCTGCTTTTTTCTGTTTTTCTTTTGCTTGGTAAATTTTCCTCCATCCCTTTGTTTTGAGACTATGGTGTCATTATGTGTGACAGGCTCTTAAAGACAGCATACCATTGGGTCTTTCTTTTTTTTAATCCAGCTTGCCACTCTGTGCCTTCTAAGTGGGGGCACTTAGCCCATTTACATTCAAGATTATTGTTGATATGTGTCATTGTGCTGTTAGCTGGTTATTATGCTGGCTTGTTGGTGCGGTTGGTTTATATATTATGCTGGCTTGTTGGTGCGGTTGGTTTGTTGGTGTGGTTAGTCTCTGTATTTAAGCATACTTTTATATTAGCTGGTAGCAGTCTCCTTTCTATAGTTAGTGCTCCTTTCAAGATCTGCTGTAAGGCAGGTCTAAATCTTTCTGTCTTGTAAGGCTTCAGCTGAGAGGTTCACTGTTAGCCTGATAAAGTTATCTTTGTAAGCAATCTGTCATTTCTCTCTAGCTGCCTTTAACATTATTTTTTATTTTGACCTTGAAAAAAATCTGACAATTTTTGGGTCTTGATGATGATCTTCTTCTGTAAAATCTTGCAGGAATTCTCTGTATTTCCTTAATTTAATTGTTGACCTCTCTAGCAAGGTTGGGGAAGTTTTCATGTTTGATAGCCTGAAATACATTTTCCAAATTGTTTGCTTCCTCCCCATCCCTTTCAGGAATGCCAGTGATGAACAGAGTTAGACTCTTTACATAATTTCACACTTCTTGGAGGTTTTTTCATTCCTTTTTTTTTTTCCTATTTATTGTTTTCTATTTGACTCATTTCAGAGAGCCAGTCTCCAAGTTCTGAGATTCTTTCCTCTGCTTGGTCTATTCTGCTGCTAATACTTGTGACTGCATTGTGAAATTCTTGTATTTCATTCAGCTGTCAGATCCATTAAGCTCTGTTTTATACCCGCTATTTCATCCTTCTACTCCTGTATTGTTTTATTTTGATTCTTAGTTTTCTTGGATGGGGTTTCGTTGTTCTCTGAACCTTTATGATCTTTGTTCCTGTCCATATTCTGAATTGCATTTCTGTCATTTCAGCCAGCTCAACCTGATTAAGAACTCTTAGGCAGGTACAGTGGCTAACACCTGTAATCCCAGCACTTTGGGAGGCCAAGACAGGTGGATCATGAGATCAGGAGTTCAAGACCAGCCTGGTAAACATAGTGAAATACCATCTCTACTAAAAATGCAAAAGTTAACCAGGTGTGGTGGCGGATACCTGTAATCCCAGCTACTTGGGAGGCTGAGGCAGGAGAATTTCTTGAACATGGGAGACAGAGGTTGCAGTGAGCCAAGATCACCCCATTGCACTCTAGCCTGGGCTGCAGTGCAAGACTCAGACTCAAGAAAGAAAAGGAACTCTTGTGCAGTGTTATGTGGGGAATTCAAAGCACTAAATGCCCACATCAAAACATTAGAAAGAGGCCAGGCGTGGTGACTCACACCTGCAATCCAAGCACTTTGGAGGCCAAGGTGGGTGGATCACCTGAGGTCGGGAGTTCAAGATGAGCCTGACCAACATGGTGAAACCCCATCTTAAAAAAAAAAGGTAAAAAGAAAATAAAAATAAAAATAATTTTTTTAAAAAACATTAGCAAGATCTCAAATTAACAACCTAACATCACAACTGAAAAAATTAGAGAAGCAAGAACAAATCAACTCTGAAGCTATCAGAAGAAATAACCAAAATCAGAGCTTAACTGAAGGAAATCAAGACACACACACACACACACACACACACACACACACACTCAAAATATCAATAAATCCAGAAGTTGGTTTTCTTGAAAAAAAAATTGATAAGAAAGGTAGGTCACCAGCTAGACTAATAAAGAAAAAAAGACAAAACATCCAAACAAACACAATTAGAAATGTTATTCCTAACCCTACAGGAATAAGAATAACCATCAGAAACTACAATGAATATCTCTATGCACACAAACTAAAAAAACCTAGAAGAGATGGATAAATTCATAGACATATACATGCTCCCAAGATTGAACCAGGAAAAGAATTGATTTCTTGAACAGACCAATAATGAGCTCTGAAGCTGAATTAGTAATAATTAACCTATCATCCAAAAAAAAAAGTCCAGAACCTTATGGACTCACAGGCGAATTCTACCATATGTACAAAGAAGGGCTGGTACCATTCCTACTGAAACTTCCAAAAAATTGAGGATGAGGGACTCCTCCCAAATTCATTCTATATAAACAGCATCATTCTGATACCAAAACCTGGCAGAGATGCAACAAAAAAAGAAAACTTGAGGCTAATGTTCTTGATAAATATTGATGCAAAAATCCTCAACTAAATACTTGCAAACCAAATCCAGCAGCACATCGGAAAGCTAATAAACCACGATCAAGTAGGCTTCCTTCCTGGGATCTGAGGTTGGCTCAGCATAAGCAAATAAATAAATGAGATTACTCACATAAATGGAACTAAAGACAAAAGCCACATGATTATCTCAATAGATGAAGAAAATGCTTTCAATAAAATTCAACACCCTTTCATGTTAAAATCTCTCCATAAAATAGGTATTGAGGAGACATACCTCAAAATACTTAAAGCCGTCTATGACAGACACACAGCCAACATCATGCTGCATGGGCAAAAGCTGGAGGCATTTTCCTTGAAAACTGGCACAAGACAAGGATGCTCTCTCTCATCACTCTTCAACATAGTATTGGAAGCCCTAGCCAGAGCAATCAGGTAAAAGAAAAAAGTAAAGAGCATGCAAAGAGGAAGAGATGAAGTAAAACTATCTCTGTTTACAGATAGCATGGTTCTATATCTAAAAAACACCATCGTCTCAGCTCAAAAGCTTCTTCTGCTAATAAACAACTTCAGCAAAGTTTCAGGATGCAAAATCAATTTACAAAAATCACCAACATTCCTATGCACTAACAACAGCCAAGCCAAGAGCCAAATCAGGAAGGTAATCCCTTTCACAATTGCCATGAAAAGAATAAAATAGCTAGGAGTACAGCTAACCAGAGAGGTGAATGATCTCTACAATGAGAATTACAAAACACTGCTCAATGAAATCAGAGAAGACACAAGCAAATGGAAAAATATTCCATGCTCACGGATAAAAAGAATTAATATCATTAAAATGGGTGTAGTTCCCAAACTAACAAATTCAATACTATTCTTAACTAACTACCAAGGATATTCTTCACAGAACTATTTTTTTAAATGATTTAAAAACTTATATGGAAGCCAAAAAGATCCCAAGTAGCCAAGGCAATCCTATACAAAAAGAACAAAGCTGGAGGCATCATGTTACCCGACTTCAAACTATACCACAGTGCTACAGTAACCAAGACAGCATGGTACTAGTACAAAAACAGGAACATAGACAAAAGGAACAGTATAGAGGGACCAAAAACAAGGCTGCACACCTGGGACCATCTGATCTTCAGCAAAGCTGACAAAAAACAAGCAATGGGGAAAAGACTCCCTATTCATTAAAGGGTGCTGGGTTAATAAACTGGCTATCCATATAAAGAGGATTGAAGCTGGATCCCTTTCTTATGCCATATACAAAAGTCAACTCAAGATGGATTAAAGACCTAAGTGTTAAACCTGAAACTATAAAATTCTGGAAGACAACATAGTCAATACCATCCTGGATATAGGAACAGGCAAAGATTTAGTGATAAAGACACCAAAAGCAATCTCAGTGAACATGAAAGTTGATAAATGGGATCTAATTAAACTAAAGAGCTTTCTGCACAGCAAAAGAAACTATTGACAGAGCAAACAGACAACCTACAAGATGGGAGAAAATATTTGCAAACAATGAGTCTGACAAAGGTCTAATATCTAACGTCTATGAGAAACTTAAACAAATTTACAAGAGAAAAACAACCCCATTTAAAAAATGGACAAAGGACATGAATGGACACTTCAAAATAAGACATACATGTGGCCAACAACCATAGTTTTAAAAAGCTCATTTATCACTGATCATTAGAGCAGTGAAAATCAAAATCACAATGAGATAACATCTCACACCAGTTTAAATGGCTATTATTAAAAAGCCAAAAAATAACAGATGCTGGCAAAGTTGTGGAGAAAAAAGAACATTTATACACTGTTGATGAAAGTGTAAATCAGTTCGACTATTGTGGAAAGCAGTACAGTGATTCTTCAAAGAGCTAAAAGCAAAACTACCATTTAAACCAGCAATCCCGTTACTGGATATATACCCAGAGGAATAGAAATCATTCTATTGTAAAGTGACATGCATGCAAATGTTCGTTGCAACTCTATTCACAATAGAAAAGACATGGAATCAATCTAAATGCCCATGAATGATAGGTTGGATAAAGAAAATATGGTATATACACACCATGGAATACTATGCAGCCATAAAAAAGAATAAGATCATGTCTCTTGCAGGGGCATGGATGGAGCTGGAGGTCATTATCCCTAGCAAACTAACTGCGGGAACAGAAAATCAAATACCACTTGTTCTCATTTACAAGTTGAAGCTAAATGATGACAACTCATGAATACAAAGAATAGAACAACAGACATGAGTTTACTTGAGGCTGGAGGTTGGGAGAAGGGAGAGAAGCAGAAAAAATAGCTATTGGTACTAGGCTTAATACCTGGTTGATGAAATAATCTGTGTAGCAAACCCCCATGATACGAGTTTACCTATATAACAAACCTTTACCTGTACTAGCAAACCTAAAATAAAAGTTTAAAAACAATGAATTTGACAAACTGATTCTAAAATTCATATGGATATACAAAAGACTTAAAGTGGTGAAAACAATCTTAAAAAGGAAGAATATATTTGGAGAACTTACTACCTAATTTCAATACAGTCCATAAAGCTATCATTTCAAGATTATGTGGAACTGACCTAAAATTGATAAACTATGTATGTGACCTCAGTTGTAGTAAGTTCTAAAATAGGCAAAATTAGTCTATGTTGCAAAAAATTAGCTTCTGCCTCAATAGGTGGGTTACCTATGAAGGGACATGAAAGAAATTTCTCATGTGCTAGAAATGTATATTTTGATATGGCCATGCATTTCTTAAAACTCATCAAGCAATACACTTAAAATATTTGCACTTCACGATGTGTTCACTATACCATGAGGAAAGAAATGAGAACATAAAAATTTATCTTGCAAATAGATCAAAACTTAATGTACCATCAGAAATGAAAATTATTTCAGTGAAAAAATTGAATATGAAAAATGCAACCTACTTTATATTTTTAAATAATAGTTCAAATTATTCCCATGAGAACTTTGTCTCTTGGAAAACGATCTTCATATTATTTAAAGTTATAAGGCAATGGCATTATTTGGAAACGCTTTTTTAATATCTGTACTTGTTTAATATTTTCACTTCTTTTTTGCAGCATTTCCACTTACATATTTAAAGTTAGTGTACCTTCTGTTGGTTTGTATCAGAGATTTCTTCTCCAGGGTTCTTGGATCATATGTCCTATCTGTAGAATTTCAGACCATGTCACTCATCTATATGACATGTCATTGCAAATGCACCCATATCAAGCATCAGGTGAATTTTCCAACCTCTTCAAAATACTTCCCAAGAACTGTTTTATTCTTATTTGTATTTATTTATTTAGAGACGGAGTTTCGCTCTTGTTGCCCAGGCTGGAGTGCAATGGCACGATCTCAGCCCACTGCAACCTCCACCTTCTGGGTTCAGGCAATTCTCCTGCCTCAGCCTTCTGAGTAGCTGGGATTACATGCACGCACCACCATGCCCAGCTAATTTTTGTATTTTCAGTAGAGACGGGGTTTCACCATGTTGACCAGGATGGTCTCGATCTCTTGACCTCGTGATCCACCCACCTTGGCCTCCCAAAGTGCTGGGATTATAGGCATGAGCCACCGTGCCCGGCCCTTATTTTTATTTTTTGAGACAGAGTCTTGCTATATTGCCCAAGCTGGTCTACAGCTACCGAGCTATGGTGGTCCTCCTGCCTCAGCCTCCCAAGATGGTAGAACTACATGCATGCATCACTAACCCCACGAATTTTTTTAGAAAAGTGGTCTTACTATATTGCCCAGGCTGTTCTTCAACTCCTGCCTCAGCTTTTCAAAGTGCTGGGATTACGAGCACAAGCCAGTATGCCCAGCAAGAGCTGTTTAAATCCTGTCTAAAATCAGAGTATGCAAGTGCTATGAAATAACCAAATATGCTGTTTTGTCCTCTTCTCCCTAAATGTAGTTACTGTCACACCCTGCAGGTGTGCTGTCTGCTACTTTTGAGGCATTCCTGTGTTTGCAATGGCCCACAAAAATATGGTCAAAATACCTGCGACAGGATTCCCAGACAGGAGAGTGAAAATGACATGATCTTTCTCAGAAACTGAACTGCCTTGGACTGGAATCAGCCACTCAAAACACCATGGAGACTCAGAATCACAGAATCGGAATCTTGGTGCTTAGCGTGCAAAGGAGTCACAATATGATTTCTTCCTTTTACCTGAAGTTAAAAAGACATCCTTCTCTGATGATGGAGAAAATTTTACCTCATATATACCCTTAGTTTAGAAATGCAGTACACTTCAAATGGAGAGCAAGCATGTCAAAATATATTGGTAGCTGATATTTAAATTAAAATAATTATTATATATTCCTGGTGAATTTTCCTTCTTTATTACCTCCAGAGTTTCCACATTATAGGAGTTAAAATATAGATAGCAGATTTGCTGTAATATTTTTATTTCAATCTGTTGCTACTTCAACATTTTTTTTTTCTTGTTCCCTGTAAAACTGGAGTTGGAAGTTATGCCAGTGGCTCTCATTACAATAAAAATAGTTTCCAATGTCATTACCTAATGTTTCCATTCTTCTTGCAGCTTCTAGGAATTCTTCCTCTGTTGAGATCTTTCCCCCACTTGGAATCTCCAGGTACCCATAGTGCTTGTTTCCCTGTACCTACTCTTCCTCAGCTTCTACCTCAGTCTAGTCTGGTGTCTTGTCTTTTATCACTGACCTTACTCAGGGTTTATTATTTTTTCTTTACTTTTTATTTTTCTGTATAATAAATTTCAGGATACCTTTTTATTCAGAGTTCAGAGTTTTGGTCAAATAAGCACAATTCCATTCATTAATTGACATTATAATTGCCTACCAAATAAGCAATTCAGACTTATGGCTTCATGTAAGTTTTGAAGGGAACAAGTCTGTTCAACCTAGTTATATTGACATACAATATACCCTCTCAAAGTCTTTGGAGGTCCAGGTGAAGTGGCTCAAACCTGTAATCCAAACACTTTGGGAGGCAAAGGTGAAAGTACTGCTTGAGCCCATGAGTTTAAGACCAGCCTGGGCAACATAGGAAGGCCCTGTCATTACAAAAAATTTAAAAATTAGTCATACATAGTGGTGCACACCTATAGTCACAGCTACTTAGAAGGCTGAGATGCGAAGATCGCTTTCGTTCAGAAGGTCAAGACTGCAGTAAGCTGTGATTGCGCCACTGCACTCCCACCGTGGGTCACAGAACAAGACTCTGTCTCCCGAAAAAAATTACTTTGAATTAAGACATTGACACATTTCCCAAAGTGTGCATTAGATTTTCCTGCTTAATAATCTTCGGTTACAGGCAGCTTATCAATGCACATTACAAGATATAATTATATTATAAAGATTTAATGTTAAAGATTAAATAAAATGTTTTATGACACATTTGTAAATTTCTAGCTATGGAAATTTCTTGCATCAAAAATTAAAATGCAATATTAAACAAAAACCTGAAGTAAAATACCTACACCAACTGAGTGATACTCCCTGAGCAAAATCACCCAGACTGCTAGAGAAAAAAGTACATTTCTGGGCCCAATGTAAAGCTATAAAACCAGAACTTCTAGATTGGGATCATTAAAATCTGTGAATCAGGGAAAAAAAACATGGTATCAGATTAAGGTTTAAAGTAAAGAGTTATACATAAAATCTGGTTTTAGGTCTTGAGCTACCTGCTGGTTGGAATAAGTTTAGAATGAGAATAATCCTCATCTCTAAAGAATCACATTCTTGGAATTTAACACCCCTCTCTCTCTCTCTCTCCTTGATTATGGGCTCCAGGGGAGATATAATTTTTCTGCTGAAAATAAATCAAGATGTTACTTGCTGACATGCTGACATGAGGTAAGAGGAGCGGAGCCACTCATACAAAGAAGCAAGGGTGGTTGTCCAGACCCAGGCTCCTTTCACAGGAGCATGTACTTTACCATTTAATTGTGGGACACTTTTAGAAGCCTGCAGAGAGGAGAGTGCTTTCAATGTTCTGGTTTCTAACTTACATCTCCCCTAAGATGAAAATAGGATGTCCTGGCTGTCAATGAATCCAGGCTGTTTGCGTAGGATGCATAGGCTCATATAGGAAAAAAGACTGGGCCCCAGCTCAGCAGAGAACAGATAATTATGACACAGCAGAGGCAGCCGTAACCCCCCGGTAACATAACTCCATTGGCCCGAAAACCACGCCTCCACTGCCAACAGGGTGCAGCTATCCAATTGTCTAACACCTGTGAATTTCACACAAAGACCCGTATCCAAAAGAAACAATCCTCCAGAAAGGAAATGGAGAAAACTATTAGGGAGAAACATTTACTGTGCTTGGGTTTATTGGAAGTTTGGTGACAGACCATTACACAGGGGAACAATGCTATATTTTGAGCATACTTATATTTTGTCAAGATGTATTACTTCAGAGATTTTTTTTTTAAATAACAGATAGAAGGCAGGACTAACCTGCAGCTTTCACTCGAATGGACAGAACTGGATGTGGAGACTCACATCATGAAATTTTGCTTCAAGAACTACCACAAGAACATACCAGGAAAACCAAAATAATTCACAAACCCTTTGAAAGAAGCAGCTTACTGCTGCTAACTCTATGAAACAGCCAAAAAACAGCAAGTGTCCAAAGTGTAAGATGGGGGAAGTTCATCTCTGAACACACATCTTGACTGGGGAACCTGAAAATTCAGATCATGGGAAAAGGATTTAACCTTACCTAGACCTGAAACACATTTAGCAAGCTGAGTGAAATATAAAAGTAGAAGAAGCAACAGCAAGATCCCTGTAGACACTTCCAGTCCTCAGGGAAGCCATTTCTGACTTTATCTCAAAGCAGTCCTTGGGGAGTGCTGCCAGTGGAATTAGGGAAGGACCACAGGGAGAAAAAAATTTCCAGCTGAACTATGTAATAATTTTGACTGAGCTTGAATTTTCCTGGGCAGAATCTGGGGGGTGTAGGGACACAAACAGGAAGTGCATGTAAAAGCATAGATATTGTGACAGGCAGGGAGGGGTGAGACCTGAAAGCCCTGCTTGCCTTCTCAGCAGGGAGGCTTATATCTGGGGACAAGATATCAGCCCAGGTAGAGCTGGCTGCCTGGATATAAATTTGGTGCTGTTGGTGAGGCCCAGGGGGTGGAAGACCGGCCTGGCTGGCTGCATGGGAGTGGAGTGAGGCCTGTCACTGCTGGCTTTCCCCTACTTCCCTGATGACCTATAAGACATAGCAGAGGCAGCCAAAATCCCCCTGGGAACATAACTCCATTGACCTGTGAACCACAACCTCATCCTTCACAGTGGCCACAACAAACCCTGCCTATAAGACTCTGAACTCAGACATTCCTAACCCTTCCCCCACCTGATGGTCCTTCTCTACCCACCCTGGTAGCCAAAGACAAAAGAAATAATCTCTTGGGAACTCTGACCCAACCTATAATCTGTGAAACCTGAGTACTTATCAGGGCAAACTTGTATTCCACCCCCCAATACTACTGCAGCTGATGCACTCTTGAAGGCACCATCTCCTGGTGGAGTCTAACCAACTCAAGCCATTACAGCAACTCATAAAAGAAAAACCTTGCTCCAAGAAAAAAGAAGACAACAGCAAATTTCACCACCTGTAACATCCTGGCTAACCAGAGTTCCTGAGTCTGTCCACAAGACAACTTCACTCCTAGTAAAACCAGCATTCAAGAAAATGAGTTCACTAAATAAAATTAGAACCTAAGCCCCTTACAGAGTTCACCTCACTCCCCTGCTACCTTCACCAGAGCAGGTGTTGGTATCCACAGCTGAGAGACATTATAGGACTCTTTGCAAACATTCCACAGTAACTTCCTGGAGCCCAGTAGCTCCACTGGGTGGCTAGACCCAGAAACGTAATAACAATCACTGCAGTCCAGTTTTCAGGAACCTCTATCCTTAGGAGAAGGGAATGAGCACCACATCAAGGGATCACCTCATGAGACAAAAGAATCTGAACAGCAGCCCTCGATCCCAGGTCTTTCCTCTGACATAGTCCACCCAAATGAAAAATAAAAACAGAAAAACAATTCTGGTAATATGACAAAACAAGGTTCTTTAACACCTCTAACAAATCATACTAGCTTGCCAGCAATGGATCCAAACTAAAAAGATATCTCTGTATTGCCAGAAAAAAAAATTCAGAAGGTTGATTATTAAGCTACATAAGGAGACACCAGAGAAAAGTGAAAACCAACGTAAGGAAATTAAAACAAAATACAGGATATTAATGAAAAAATATCCAGAGAAATAGATAGCATTAAAAAACATCACAACCTCTGGAAATGAAAGACACACTTAGAGAAATGCAAAATACACTGGGAAGTTTCAACAATATAATCAAACAAGTAGAAGAACTTTTAAGCTTGAAGACAAAGGTTTTGAATTAATTCAACAAAGACAAAGAAACAAGAATTTTTAAAAAAAATAAACAAATCCTCAAGTAAGTTTGGGATTATGTTAAACAACCAAACCTAAGAATAGTCGGTGTTCCCAAGGAAGCAGAGAAATCTAAAACTTTGGAAAACGTATTTCAGGGAACAATCAAGGAAAACTTAAGAATTATAAGAGCTGTAAGGCAAAAGCATCCTATCAGATAAATAGTAGATTTCTCAGCAGAAGCTCTACAAGCTAGAAGGGAATGGGGTTCTATCATAGGCCTCCTTAAACAAAACAATTATCAACCAAGAATTTTGTATCCAGTGAAACTAAGCTTCACAAATAAAGGAAAGATAAAGGCATTTTCAAACAAACAAATGCTGAGAGAATTGGCCACTACCAAGCCAGCACTATAAGAACTTCTAAAAGGAGTTCTAAATCTTGAAACAAAACCTCAAAATACACCAAAATAGAACCTCCTTAAAGCACAAATCTCACAGGATGTATAAAACAATAACACAATGGAAAAAAATGAGGTATTCAGGCAACAACTAGCACAATGAATAAAATAGTATTTCATAACTTAGTACTAACATTGAATGTAAATGACCTAATTACTCCACTTAAAAGATACAGAATGGAGGAATTAATCAACTAAGTATATGCTGTCTCCTAATACATAAGGACTCACATAAACTTCAGATAAAGGAAAGGAAAAAGATATTCCATGCAAATGGACACCAAAAGCAAGCAGAAGTATCTATTCCTAAATCAGGCAAAACAGACCTTAAAGCAAAAATAGTTTAAAAAGGCAAAGAGGGACATTATATAGTGATAAAATGACTAGTCCAACAAGAAGATATCACAATATGTGTAGCTAACACTGGAGCTTCCAAATTTGTAAAACAATTATGACTAGACCTAAGTAAGGAGATAAACAGTATAATAGTGGGGGATTTCAATACTCTACTAACAGCACTAGACAGTTAAAATAGAAATTTTGTTGACAAAATAGAAAGACAACAAAGAAACAATGGAATTAAACCATACCCTAGAAAAATGGACTTAACAGATATATACAGAATATTCTACCCAACAATTGCAGAATGTACATTTTATTCATCAGCACATGGAACATTCTCTAAAACAGACATTATGATAGGTCACAAAAAGGTCTTGATAAATTTAAGAAAATTGAAATTATATCAAGTACTCTCTCAGACCACAGTGGAATTAAATTGGAAATTGACTCCCAAAGGAACCCATAAAATCATGCAAATACATGGAAATTAAATAATCTGTTTTGAGTGATCATTGGGTCAACAGTGAAATCAAGACGGAAATTATAAAATTATTTTACCTGAACAATAATAGTGACACAATCTAACAAAATCTCTGGGATAAAGCAAAAGTTGTGCTAAGAAAAAGTTCATTCATTAAATGCCTACATCAAGAAGTCTGAAAGTGCATAAATAGACAACCTAAGGTCACACCTAATGGAACTAGAGAAACAAGAACAAACCAAATCTGAAACCAGCAAAAGGAAAGAAATAACCAAGATCAGAGCCAAACTAAATAAAATTCAAAGAAACAAACAAACAAAAAAACCACAAAAGATAAGTGAAACAAAAAACAAGTTATTTAAAAAGATAAACAGAGACTGACTCAAGATGGCGCGGTGAGAACAACTCAGGATCGAAGCTCTCGGTGAACGCATGGAGGGTGAGTCAGAGCCGCATTTCCAGACGCATCTTTGTTGCCCACAGAACGGGGAAATTCCCAGGTATAAAAGAGATGTGGGACGCCAGCGAAGCAGTTTTGGCTCATGCAGCTGGCGGCACTCCACAGTGCTCCGCACAAAGCGCACTGGTCTGGGTACCCTGTTGAACCAGCAATCTGAGACTTGAGAGGGCAGATTGGCATATCCATCTGATTGAACAGGACTTGGACAGTGAGCCAGGCTAGGAGATTCCAGGGAAACGGCGTTTGGGCCAGGGCAGTGGGACAAACAAAATGGCGATTCCAAATGCTCAGGGTGGAGAGTTTCACTGCGGGCACAGCTGAACCCAGGACGGTGCAGCTCGGTGGGGGAGGGGCGTTTACCATTACTGAGGCAATCCACCCCTACTGAGGTATACTCCCATTGCTGATGCAGCCTGCCGTTCCCAAGGCAACCCGCCACAACAGAGAGACTCTGCCGCAGGGCGTAGCCTGTGGCAGCAGGGCGGAGACCACAGCAGCAGGGCAGAGCCTACAGCAACAGGGCGAACCTCACACCAGCAGGGAGGAGCCTCAACAGGCAAGTGACTAGACTGCCTCCTAGCTCGGCAGGACAGCACAACGGACACATAAAGAAAACCCCAACCCCCCGAAACAGAGCATCTGAGAAAAAAAGGGTTTTTTTTATGAGTTCTGCTGCAGCAGAATTAAATGTAGCAGCCTAGCAGCCCTGAATGAACAACAGAGCTCACACATCAGCACTTGAGCTCCTATAAAGTACAGACTGTCTCCTCAAGCAGCTTCCTGACCCCTCTATATCCAGAAGACTGACATTTGGCAGGCATCATTCTGGGACAAAGATAGCAGAAAAAGAAACTGGTAGCACCCCTCACTGTTCCACAGCCACTATAGGTGCACCCCAGACAAGCAGGGCCTGGAGTGGACCTCAGGAGTCGTACAGTGGAGGGGCTAGACTGGTAGAAGGAAAACCAAGTAACAGAAATACTTCATCATCAACAATCTGGGTGTCCATTCAGAGACCCAATCGAAAAGTCAGCAACTACACAGACGACAGGTGGATAAATCCACAAAGATGGGAAGAAACCAGCGCAAAAAGGAGGAAAACACCAGAAACCAGAACACCTCACCTCCTACAAAGGACCAAAACTCCTCACCAGCAAGGGAACAAAGCTGGACGGAGAATGACTGTGACGAAATGATGGAATTAGACTTCAGAAGGTGGATCATGAGAAACTTTTGTGAGCTAAAAGAACATGTTTTAAATCAATGCAAAGAAACTAAGAACGTTGAAAAAAGATTCGAGGAAATGATAACAAGAATGGATAACTTAGAGAGGAATATGAATGAATTGAAGGAGCTAAAAAACACAATAAAAGAACTGTGCAAAGCATGCACAAGTTTCAACAGCCGAATTAACCAAGCAGAAGAAAGAATATCAGAAGTCGAAGATCAACTCAATGAAATAAAACGAGAAACCAAGATCAGAGAAAAAAGCACAAAAAGGAATGAACAAAGTCTCCAAGAAATGTGGGACTATGTGAAGAGACCTAACCTACGTTTGATAGGTGTACCAGAATGTGACAAAGAGAATGAATCCAAGCTGGAAAATAATCTTCAGGATATTATCCAGGAAAATTTCCCCGACCTAGCAAGGCAGGCCATCACTCAAATGCAGGAAATACAGAGAACACCACAAAGATATTCTGCAAGAACAGCAACCCCAAGGCACATAATCGTCAGATTCACCAGGGTTGAAATAAAGGAGAAAATACTAAGGGCAGCCAGAGAGAAAGGTCGGGTCACCCACAAAAGGAAGCCCATCAGACTCACAGCAGCTCTCTCGGCAGAAACTCTACAAGCCAGAAGAGAGTGGGGGCCAATATTTAACATCCTTAAAAAAAAGAACTTTCAACCCAGAATTTCATATCCAGCCAAACTGAGCTTCAGAAGTGAAGGAAAAATAAAATCCTCTGCAAACAAGCAAGTACTCAGAGATTTTGTCACCACCAGGCCTGCTTTACAAGAACTCCTGAAAGAGGCACTACACATAGAAAGGAACAACCAGTACCAGCCATTCCAAAATCACACTAAATGCTAAAGAGCATAAACATAATGAAGAATATACATCAACTAACGGGCAAAACAGCCAGCTAGCATCAAAATGGCAGTATCAAATTCACACATAACAATATTAACCCTAAATGTAAATGGACTAAATGCACCAATCAAAAGACACAGACTGGCAAATTGGATAAAAAGCCAAAACCCATCAGTGTGCTGTATCTAGGAAACCCATCTCACACGCAAGGATACACAAAGGCTCAAAATAAAGGGATGGAGCAAGATTTACCAAGCAAATGGAGAGCAAGAAAAAGCAGGAGTTGCAATTCTCATCTCTGATAAAATAGACTTTAAAGCAACAAAGATCAAAAGAGACAAAGAAGGCCATTACAAAATGGTGAAAGGATCGATACAACAAGAAGAGCTAACAATCCTAAACATATATGGACCCAATACAGGGGCACCCAGATACATAAGGCAAGTTCTTAATGACTTACAAAGAGACTTAGATTCCCACACAATAATAGTGGGAGACTTTAACACTCCCCTGTCAATAATAGACAGATCAACCAGACAGAAAATCAACAAGGATATCCAGGGCTTGAACTCAAACCTGGAACAAGCAAACCTGATAGACATTTATAGAACTCTCCACCCCAAATCCACAGAATATACATTCTTCTCACCACCACATCACACCTACTCTAAAATTGACCACATAATTGGAAGTAAAGTGCTCCTCAGCAAATGCAAAACAACGGAAATCATAAGAAACAGTCTCTCAGACCACAGTGCAATCAAGTTAGAACTCAGAATTCAGAAACTAACTCAGAACCACACAGCTTCATGGAAACTGAACAACTGGCTCTTGAATATTGATTGAATAAACAATGAAATGAAGACAGAAACAAAGAAATTCTTCAAAACCAATGAAAACAAAGACACAACATACCAGAATCTCTGGGACACATTTAAAGCAGTCTCTAGAGGAAAATATATAGCAATAAGTGCCCATGTGAGGAGAATGGAGAGATCCAAAATTGACACCCTATCGTCAAAATTGAAAGAGCTAGAGGAGCAAGATCAGAAAAACGCAAAACCTAGCAGAAGACAAGAAATAACTAAGATCAGAGCTGAACTGAAGGAGACAGAGACACAAAAAACCCTTCAAAAAATCAGTAAATCCAAGAGCTGGTTTTTTGAAAAGATCAACAAAATAGACAGACCACTAGCCAGATTGATAAAAAAGAAAAGAGAGAACAACCAAATAGATGCAATAAAAAATGATAAAGGGGAAATCACCACAGATTCCACAGAAATTCACACCATCATCAGAGAATATTACAAACAACTCTATGCACATAAACCAGTAAACCTGGAAGAAATGCATAAATTCCTGGACTCCTGTGTCCTCCCAAGCCAGGAGGAAGCTGAAACTATGAATAGACCAATAACAAGGTCAGAAGTCGAGGCAGCAATTAAGAGCCTACCACACAAAAAAAGCCCAGGTCCAGATGGGTTCACAGCCGAATTCTACCAGACACACAAAGAGGAGCTGGTACCATTCCTTCTGAAACTATTCCAAGTAATTCAAAAAGAGGGAATCCTTCCCAAATCATTTGATGAGACCAACATCATCCTGATACCAAAACCCAGCAGAGACCCAAAAACAACAACAAAAAACTTCAGGCCAATATCCATGATGAACATAAATGCAAAAATCTTCAATAAAATATTGGCAAGCCGATTGCAACAGCAAATCAAAAAACTTATCCATCATGATCAAGTAGGATTTATCCCAGGGATGCAAGGCTGGTTCAACATACGCAAGTCTATAAACGTAATTCACTACATAAACAGAACCAAAAACAAAAACCACATGATTATCCCAATTGACACAGAGAAGGCATTCGACAAAATTCAACAGCCCTTTATGCTAAAAACCCTCAATAAACTCGGTATCGATGGAACGTATCTCAAAGTAATAAAAGCTATTTACGACAAACCAACTGCCAATATCATACTGAATGGGCAAAAACTGGAAGCATTCCCCTTGAAATCCGGCACCAGACAAGGATGCCCTCTCTCACCACTTCTATTCAATATAGTACTGGAAGTCCTAGCCACAGCAATCAGGCAAGAAAGAGAAATAAAGGGTATTCAAATAGGAAATGTGGAAACCAAATTGTCTCTATTTGCAGACGACATGATAGTATACCTAGAAGACCCCATTGCCTCAGCCCAAAAACTCCTGAAACTGATAAGCAACTTCAGCAAAGTCTCAGGATATAAAATCAATGTGTAAAAATCACATGCATTCCTATACACCAATAACAGACTTAAAGAAAGCCAAATCAAGAATGAACTGCCATTCACAATTGCTACAAAGAATAAAATACCTTGGAATACAACTCACAAGGAACGTAAGGGACCTCTTCAAGGAAAACTACAAACCACTGCTCAACAAAATAAGAGAGGATACAAACAGATGGAGAAACATTCCATGTTCATGGTTAGGAAGAATCAATATCGTGAAAATGGCTATATTGCCCAAAGTAATTTACAGAATCAATGCTATCCCCATCAAGCTACCATTGGCTTTCTTCACAGAACTGGAAAAAACCACCATGAACTTCATATGGAACCAAAAGAGAGCCCGCATAGCCAAGGCAATTCTAAGCAAAAAAAACAGAGTGGGGAGCATCACACTACCGGATTTCAAACTATACTATAAGGCTACAGTAATCAAAACAGCTTGGTACTGGTACCAAAACAGAGATATAGACCAATGGAACAAAACAGAAGCATCGGAGGCAACACAACATATCTACAACCATACAATCTTTGATAAACCTGACAAAAACAAGCAATGGGGAAAGGATTCCCTGTTTAATAAATGGTGTTGGGAAAACTGGCTAGCCATGTGCAGAAAGCAGAAACTGGACCCCTTCCTGACACCTTACACTAAAATTAACTCCAGATGGATTAAAGACTTAAACATAAGACCTGGCACCATAAAAACCCTAGAAGGAAATCTAGGCAAAACCATTCAGGACATAGGAGTAGGCAAGGACTTCATGACCAAAACACCAAAAGCATTGGCAACAAAAGCCAAAATAGACAAATGGGACCTAATCAAACTCCACAGCTTCTGCACGGCAAAAGAAACAGTCACTAGAGTGAATCGGCAACCAACAGAATGGGAAAAAATTTTTGCAGTTTACCCATCTGACAAAGGGCTGATATCCAGAATTTACAAAGAACTCAAACAGATTTACAGGAAAAAAACAAACAAGCCCATTCAAAAGTGGGCAAAGGATATGAACAGACACTTTACAAAAAAAGACATATATGAGGCCAACAATCATATGAAAAAATGCTCATCATCACTGGTCATTAGAGAGATGCAAATCAAAACCACATTGAGATACCATGTCACGCCAGTTAGAATGGCGATCATTAAAAAATCTGGAGACAACAGATGCTGGAGAGGATGTGGAGAAAAAGCAGTACTTTTACACTGTTTGTGGGAGTGTAAATTAGTTCATCCATTGTGGAAGACAGTGTGGCGATTCCTCAAAGCCTTAGAAATAGAAATTCCATTTGACCCAGCAATCCCATTACTGGGTATATATCCAAAGGACTATAAATCGTTCTACTATAAGGACACATGCACACGAATGTTCATTGCAGCACAGTTTACAATAGCAAAGACCTGGAACCAACCCAAATGCCCATTGATGATAGACTGGATTGGGTAAATGTGGCACATATACACCATGGAATATTATGCAGCAATCAGAAATGATGAGTTCGTGTCATTTGTACGGCCATGGATGAATCTGGAGAACATCATTCTCAGCAAACTGACACAAGAACAGAAAATGAAATACTGCATATTCTCACTCATAGGCGGGTGATGAAAAATGAGAACACATGGGCACAGGGAGGGGACTACTAAACACTGGGGTCTATTGGGGGGAAAAGGGGAGGGCCAGCGGGGGGGGGAGCTGGGGAGGGATAGTCTGGGGAGAAATGCCAAATGTGGGTGAAGGGGAGAAAGGAAGCAAAACACACTGCCATGTGTGTACCTATGCAACTGTCTTGCATGTTCTGCACATGTACCCCAAAACCTAAAATGCAATAAAAAATTAAAAATAAAAAAAGATAAACAAAATTGATAGATCATTAGAGAGATTAACCAAGAAAAGGAAAGATCCAAATAAGCTCAATTAGAAATGAAATGAGAGATATTACAGCTGCTGCCACAGAAATACCAAACATCTTTCAAGGCTTTATGAACACCTTTATGTGCACAAATTAAAAGCTAGAGGAGACAGATACATTTCTGGAAACATATCACTCTCATAGATTAAACAAGGAAGAAATCAAACCCATAACAAGCAGCAAGATTGGAATGGTAATTTTAAAATTGTCAAGAAAAAGTCCAGGACCAGATGGATTCAAACCTAAATTCTCTCAGACATTCAAGGAAGAATTGGTACCAGTCCTACTGAAACTATTCCAGAAGATAAAAAGGGAATCCTCCGTAAATCAGTCTATGAAGTTAGTATCACCCTAATACCAAAGCCAGAAAAGGATAATATCAAAAAAGAAAACTACAGATCAATATCCCTGATGAACGTAGATGCAAAAATCCTCAACAAAATATCAGCTAACTAAATCCAACAGCATATCAAAAAGATAATCCACAATGATCAAGTAGGTTTCATACCAGGGACACAGGGATAGTTTAACATATGCAAGTCAATAAATGTGATACATCACATAAACAGAATTAAAAACAAATTGGCATGATCATCTCAATAGACAGAGAAGAAACATTTGGCAAAATCCAGCATCCCTTTAGGAATAAAACCCTTAACAAAATTAGCATAGAAGGGACATGGCTTAAGGTAAGGAAAGCCATCTATGAGAAACATACAGTCAACATTAGATTGAATGGGGAAAAGTTGAAAGCATTTCCCTCTGAGAAATGGAACAGGACACGAATGCCCACTATCACCACTTCTATTAAACACAGTACTGGGAGTCTTAGCCAGAGCAATCAGAAAAGAGAAAGGAAACAAAAGGCATCCAAATAGGTGAAGAGGAAGTCAAACTGTCACTGTTTACTGATGAATTGTGTACCTAGATAACCCTAAAGACTCATCCAAAAAACTCCTAGATATGATAAATGAATTCAGTAAAGTTTCAGAATTTAATGCAAAATGTACACAAATCAGTAGCACTGCTACACACCAACAGTGACCAAGCTGAAAATAAAATCAAGAACATAACCCCTTTTATATCAGCTGCAAAAAATAAAAAGCCCACTTGGGAATATACCTAACCAAGGAGGTGAAACACTTCTACAAGAAAAACTTCAAAACACTGGTAAAAGAAATCATAGGTGACACAAACAAATGGAAACACTTTCCATACTCATGAATGGGTGGAATCAATATTGTGAAAATGACCATACTACCAAAAGCAATCTGCAAATTCAATGCAATTTCCATCAAAATACCATCATAATTTTTCACAGAAATAGAAAAAACAATCCTGAAATTTACATGGAACAAAAAAAAAGAGCCTGCATAGTCAAAGCAAGACTAAGCAAAAAGAACAAATTTGGAGGCATCATATTACCTGACTTCTAACTATACTATAAGTCAATAGTTATTAAAACAGCATGGCACTTGTATAAAAATAGGCACATAGACCAGTGAAACAGAATAGAGAACCCAGAAATAAACCCAAATACTTATCGCAAACTGATCTTTGACAAGGCAAACAAAAACATAAAATAGGGAAATGACACTCTATTCAACAAATAGTGCTGGAATAATTGGCAAGTCACATGTAGAAGAATGAAACTATATACTCATCTCTCACCTTTTACAAAAATCAACTCAAGATGGATCAAAGACAAGTCTAAGACCTGAAACCATAAAAATTCTAGGAGTTGATATTAAAAAATCCTTTCTAAACATTGACCTAGGCAAAGACTTCATGACCAAGAACCCAAAAGCAAATGCAACAAAACCCAAGATAAATAGATGGGACTTAAACTAAAATGCTTCTGCACAGCAAAAGAAATAATCAGCAGAGTATACAAATAAACCACAGCATCGAAGAAAATCTTTGCAAACTATGCATTCAACAGAGGACTAATATCCAGAATCTACAAGGAACTAAAAGAAATCAGTAAGAAAAAAAAATTCTATCAATACATGGGCTAAGGATATGAATAGACAATTCTCAAAAGAAGATATACAAATAACCAAGAAACATTTAAAACTGCTCAACATCACTAATTATCAGGGAAATGCAAATCAAAATCAAAACCACAATGCCACACCACCTTACTCCTGCAAGAACGGCTATAATTTAAAAATAAAAAAAATAGATGTTTATATGGATTTGGTGAAAACAGAATACTTTTACAAGGCTGGTAAGAATATGAACTAGTACAACCACTATGGAAAACATTATGGAGATTTCTTAAAGAACTAAAAGTAGATCTACCATTTGATCCAATAATACTACTACTGAATATGTCCCCAGTGGAAAAGAAGTCATTATATTTTTTAAAAAACACTTGAACATGCATGTTTAAAGCAGTAATATCAAAAATACAAAAACACAGAACTACCCCAAATGCCCATAATCAACAGGTGGCATATATATACCATGGAATACTACTCAGCCATAAAAAGGAACAAAATAATGGCATTCACAGCAACCTGGGTGGAGTTGGAGACCATTATTCTAAGTGAAGTAACTCAGGAATGGAAATGCATATGTTCTCACATGTAAGTGGGAGTGAAGCTATGAGGATGCAAAGGCATAAAGATGATAAAATGGACTTGGTGACTCGGGGGAAGGTGACCACACATTGGGTACAGTGTACACTGCTCGGGTAATGGGTGCACAAAATTCCAGAAATCACCATTAAAGAATTCATCCATGTAACCAAACCACTACCTGTTCCTCAAAAACCTACTGGAATTTTAAAAAAGAGAAAAAAAAGTGTTACTTCAAAGTGAATTAGTGACTAAAATGAGTACACGGAAGAGTTTCAGCACTTCACTATTAGGTCAATAAAAAAAAGAAGCAAAAAAAAATCATTTGCAAATAGATCAAAAAGTAAAAATGTTATAATCAGAAATGAAAAATTATGTTAGTAAGAAATCAGAATGTTAAAAATTCAATTTATTTCATATTTTTAAAGAATACTTCAGTGTTCCCCCCTAAGATACACATCTCTTGGAAAACAATAAATGAATGTGCTAAAATAAAGGTTATTCATATTATCTGTGACCATTATAAAGCAGTGAAATTACTTGAGAATAAAAGCCGGTGGGGTTACAATACCTTGTTTTAATATCTGTACATGGGATATTTTCACTTTTTTCCTCTTGCAGAATTTTCACGTGTGTCTTCAAACTTATAGTCTCCTTTTTATTGATTTGTATCAGAAGTTTCTTATATATAATTACCAAAAAGACAATGAGTTGTACCATCTTCAATTTCAGATCATCTCATTCATAATGGCATCTGTCACTGCAGTGGTTTCCAAGTCAAGCAGTGGATGAACTTTCCAGCCTTCTCAAAAAATGTCCCAAAGCCTGTCTTAATTCATCTGGAATTAGAGTATACCAGTGCCATGGAGGAAGAAGTCTTTCTTCTTTCTCTTCTCCCTAAATTTGGTCACTCCCACACCCTCAGGTGAGCTACTTGCCACTTGGCAGGCATCATTCTTTCCTTTGCCATGGCTCATATCAGTACAGCAAAAATACCTGCCACAGGAATTCCTAGCCAGGACACTGGAAATGACTTTATCTTCTCCAGAATCTGGGCTGCCTTGGGTTGGAATCAATGGCTCACAAAACCATGGATACTCAGAACCACAGAACAATAGAATCTTGGAGCAGAGTGCACAGGGAGTTAAGAGTGTAATCTCTTGAAGTTAAAAAGACATCCTTTCTGATAATATATAAGAAGGAGAATATTTTCCTTCTTATAAACCCTTACTTTAGAAATATGGAGGGGTCTGTTTTCACATGAAGAATAAGCCTGTTAATATTTGTTGGTTGCTGATATTATATACTCTTGGTGAATTTTCCCTCTTCATTGCTAGCAAGTTTTCCCCAATGAAGTCTATTTTAGCCAGTGTAAGTAGAGCAATAACTGTTGAGAAACATTTTTACCCTGCCCCTGTATCTCCCTTGTGGAGAATATCTTTTAGTTTGCAATTAGTGGTAGACGGGTAACAGCTGGCTACTTGGTATATTTTTGAGTTATGAGTAAATACAGAACACCTGTTTATTCACCTGTTAACCGTGAATAAATATGTGGATCAGAATGTGCTTGGGGCCCTCAGCCTGGAAAGCTGTCAGCCCCTGAGGTTCTCAGCTCAGTAGGCTGCTGGCACCCCAGATAGATCCACTTTGCTGTTCTTCCTGGGTGTCTGCCTCTCATTGCCTTCAGTGACGCCTGGGTGGGGGTCTCCCGGCTGAGCTGGTACTCAGTAAATAACATCTTTCTTTTGAATAGTGTTTGAATAATTTACATGTATTTTCACCCTTTTTCTTTCAAGATTTTTGTATCCTAATGTTTAAAATCTGTATCTGCTATAAGCATATTTTTTAAAACTCACTCTACTAATGTTTGCCTTTTGCATAATATTTATTCTATTAACATTTAATGAAATTTTGATATGTTTTAGTTTGTATGTAACATCTTCTGATTTATTGTCCATTTCTCTGGCCTGTTTTTGTTCTTTTTCTAATATACTCTTGAATTGGCTGAATATTCTTTAATTCTATTTTATATTCTATTTCTCCTTTTCCTCTCTCTTAGCTTGTGAGTTATGCATTCCTCCACTAATTCTTTTGTGCTTACCCTAAACAATAGAACATATAATATGTATGTACTCTGATCTAATATATGTCAATAATGTTACCAATAATGTCAGAAGTAGATATTTAGAAAAATTTAAATCCATTTATTTTCTAATTTATGTTCTAATGTTACTCTACATGTGTATGTGGTATATAGTATACATTGTATATCCCCTCACAAACAAGGAAAGACAGAGAGGCAGACAGAGGGATGGGGGAGATGGGAAATAGTCTGTGAAGTTTTATTTCACCTTCTCCTTATAACTCTGGTCTTGGAGTTTTCATGAAGCATCAGGACACTCCCTTAGTTAAGAGAAATGATCAGTCATCCAGCTACATTTTTATCTCCCTGACTTTGTTTCCCTGCTCCATGCTCTTTATAGCCATTGCACAGCACTAACCTGCTGCCTCCAACAAACACCCATTAAAACTGCATTTACAATAGCAGCTTACATTCTAGCCAGGACTGGTCAAACCCAATGTACAGGAGTTAGGACAGATTGGGGAAAATCTGTGAGTAGACCCAACCTTTGTGATCGGAGAAAAATAGGTTGGCAGGACATCATGGCTCATTGTCTGCCATTTGCCATTCTGTGAAGCAGAGCCCACAGCCTAGCATCCCAGGGTGTGCTTCAGACATGATGGTGAAGGAAGAAAGCAGAGGACCTGCAGGTGAGAGGATTGAAGTGTAAAGAAGTTTGAAAGGGTTGACTAGTAATGGTGAGGTACAGCGGTTAGGAAGCAGAGTTTAATGTGGAAGAGAGGAGAATTGTGAAATCAAGGGCTTCGGGAACAAGAGGAACAATAGCTGGGGAGAAGGATATCTACATAGGAGAAAAACTTAGGAAGCAAAAAATTTCTTTTTCTACAACGGGAAAAGTTAATTTTAATAAGGAAATGAATAATGAGAAATATACTAATAGCAAAGTGAATAGTGAAAAAACACATAAACAAAGGTAAAAGATGGAAAGTTCAGGTTTTGGAAGAAGGTCAAGTGTCTGGCTGGCCAGAGCAGAAGGACCTGGTGGGCAGGGCTAGAGTGATCAACAGCTAGTTCCTCCCATGTAAGATTGTGTCCTGTAGCCCTTTTGTTTTCTCAGGGCCCTGGTTAGATTCCAGCTCTGTGCCTGAAACTTATGGCTCTAAGAGGCACTACATGGTAGTATTCATGCAGGAAGTACAAAAAAAAACAGGTCTTGGCTGTTACCTGTGGCTCAAGATAATGAAGTTACAACCTGAGGATTATGAGGTCATTGAGAAGCAGCTTGGTAAGTGCCTCCAGGTCTCTCCCTTGAATCCTATTTCTCTTAAACTGGAAGACCTTTCAAAACTAGATCTCTAAAGCAGTGCCTGCTTACTAACTACATATAAAGAACATTTATTAAATGACAAGAGATTAGGCTAATTGGAAATAGCACTATACTTGAGAATGAAATTATTGGTGTAGCCTCTGCAGTTATGAGGTTTCTGAATCTTATTTTTCACTGCAAAATGGGGACCATAACACCAACCCCATACCCTGCTGTGAATATTAAATAGGAATTAGAATGTCCTTTGTAAATTCCAAACTGATACATTTATGTATGATGAAGAGTTATAATTGTTCATTTTTAATTCTTAGTTATACAGATGTCAAAAAATTATAACCTCATATATTTACATCTACCAGGAGACTTGAAATTGGGATTTACTGTCCCCTGCATGAGAATGCTTTCTGTTTCTCCTCTTCTGATCACCCTAACCCTTGATCCCAACATTAGAATTTCTTCTAGGAAGTCATGACTGAAGAGATGTAACCTCTTCTTTTATTGAATTACTCTAAATTTCTTTCCCATCATGATATAGCTACTCTTTTCACCGAGAATTGTGTCACTGAAATCTTTTTGGACTAGGCATACTATCAAGGATATCCGATGTGATAACATTCTTCTCCTCCAAATATTTTTACCCAAACCAGTATCCTGGGGTAGGTTGGGGAGAGGAGAAAGAACAATGGCATGGTACCCTTTTGAACATGTGGCTCACCTTTTCACAAACTCATCTTATCTCTCCTTAATGTCCAGCATGCCCCTTGGATGTCCAATTGGTCTGTTTCAGTGTTATGGGCTGAATAGTGTCACCCAAAATTTATATGTTAAAATCCTGACACCAATAGCTCATAACATGACTGCATTTGGAGACTGGTGCTTAAAAAGGTAATTAAGGTTGAATGAGGTCATTAAGATGGGCCCTAATCAAACATGCCCTGTTCTTACTCAAAGAACTCTTATACAAAGAATTGTATCTTATACAAAGAGAAGATGAGGACAAATATGCTCAGAAGAAAAACCACGTAAAGACATAGAAGATGACCATCTACCAGCCAAGGAGAGAGGTGCAAGAAAAAAATTGACCTTGCTGGTAACTTGATCTTGGATATGTATCCTCTAGAACTGTGTTTAAGCTACCGAGTCTGTGGTACTTCGTTATGGAAGCCCTAGAAAACTAACACATCCAGTGTGTCTGGGCAGCCCATTGTCCTTGCTTCTGATGATATGGGTTCTTGACTTGGATTGTACTTACTGGATGTTGTTGCCTACATTTCCAGGCCCCTCCATTCTTAGCCCTATTGGACTCCTATTTGCAGCAGTCTATTAAAGTCCTATGATCTCAGACATTGAGTATAGACCCTTCAATGAGCCAAAACTTATCATTTGCAGAGAAACATTGGCTTTCCTACCTTCATATCTCTGGTGTGGAACCAATTCTGATCCAGTCTCCTGGAACACAACACTGTGTTCTCTTTCATGAGATGGAACTCTCTCTGCCGCCAGTCTCTCATCTCCTTATTTCAATTTTCTTCCTTTTCTAGGATGTGACCACTCGTTTTTGTTTTCTCCTTCCTGTCAGTATCTCCTGTCTATTGCAATAGCTTAGTCAAGCTGGTCTTTCCCACGGATGACTTCATTTATTCCTATATCTGTAACTATTTCACCTGACTCATGACATCGGTGTTCTGTACCCTGGGGACTGTAGAAATGAAAGAAGTGAGGCTATTACTTTTTGTCTTGGTTTTAGTCTACTCATAAGTTTATTGCATTCATTGTTAAGAAAGTTTTACTAATAGATATTCATTGTGTATTGAGTTTATAGGACTGGTTTTCCTTTCTCTTTATACTTATTTGTGTATTAATTTTAAAACCTAAGAGTACTTAACGAGGAAATCAACAGAAACATCAAACTCACCTAAGAGGAGAAGAAATAATCAAGACCACCATTTCCCAAGGAAATAGTCTTGAAACATTAGTCACCTCTATTTCCTTGTCTCCACCTTCCATCTGATTGCCAAATCAAATCATACTCCTCTTCTCAATATGCTTGCAATGCCTTATTTCAGTCATTTATTATATCATACGACCTTAATGCAAAATTCTTTCCCTGGATTAGCCTTTCTGTCATCTGACCTCTATCCAGTCAAATTTATGCACGTTGTCAGAAAGATCCTTCAAAATCAGAGATCTGGCGATTTCACAACCCAATTAAAAAAACCTCATTGCCTTCCAATTATCTTCTTAGTCAAGTCCATAGTTCCTGTCTTGTATTCAGTCTTATCCATAATCTCCATCCAACCTTTTAACCACCTGATATTTCATTCCTTTCTTTCAAAGGAATCACCCTATCCCTACCAAGTAATCTGCAGCCTCTCTCCTCTATTTTTATCTCATGTTTTCTTAATCTTTCAGACATATCCACCTGATAAATATTATGCATTATTTGGTACCACCTCAAACACCCCCTACTTCATGATGCCTTCTCCCATCTTGGCAATTAGATATGATCTGACTTTCTATGTTCCAGCAGTTCTTTATTTAAAATCCACTTATAATATGCTATTTTGGATTATACTTATTCCTTATCTGATCTCTCTCTTTTCCCCAATCCCAATAAATAAAACAGCATTGGAAGGCCGGATCATTTCACAATAGCAATGTATTCTGTAAAGCACTCATTATAATCTTTTGCATTTTGCAAGTGTTTGTGTGATACTGAGTCCAGGTGACAGTTTAGTATGGCATATAGCAACTAAAGTTTTTCTCTAGTAATTCCATAGAAGAAAAGCTTATTCAGTGTGTCCTATATGCCAAACATATGAGTAGGGGAAGAGGATGCACATTAGAGATTCAAGAAATGTTTGTCTAATTAATGAGCCATGTAAATAAAGTACTATAATAGGTCTAGACTTAATTCCTCGTTCAAGGTACATAAACCGTGGTGGGGAGACAGGTGTGTGCACATACCAAATGGGAAAGAAGAGAAGATATGATGGAGATGAAAAATTGTGATTAAATGCTCATATCTTAAGGATGGTATAATGTGCCATCAAGATTCCCAGGTCAGTCTCTGTCATCCAAGTCTGAGGGAGCCCCTCTGAAGGACAGACTTCCTGAGGATTGAAGTATGTGTATTTATAAGATAATAATTAGGTGCTTTAAAATATTGATCAACAAAAAAGTATACATTATAACAGTTATGATATGTTAATTACATATGATGAGTGAGTGAGTCAGCTGTGACATCACTACATTGTCTATTACATTCTGATCTACAGAAGTTAGTACCTGGCTGATTGTGTTTCTGGGATATCACCGACTTCTCCTTCACTCCACAGATGATCACAGCATTAACAAGTGTGGCCCACTATCACAATCCAGTCCTCAAAAATCATAGCATCATAGTTTTAAAGAGGATAATCATCCAAGAATCCATCTAGAATGTATCTACTGTCGGCATGGTAACAAGAATTAGCTGCCAGAATAACAGTCTCCTGCTGTTGGAGATAAAGAGATTCAGATCAAATCTCACCAGGACCAAAAGGAACTGAGGTTTTGACCACCCTACAATTACACCCTAGGACTGAACATTGCAGAGAAAGGAAAACAATGCCTTCACTAAGATTCAGCTTGGAACAGAGAAGCCAAAAGAAACCCATACATTTAAAGCTTGGGTTGTTGATACCTTGGGTTTCTGCCAGATTTAGGGCAGAAATTCTGATACTGGAAAACATTAAGTTCTTACTTGACCTTAAACCTAGGTTTTCCTACAGGACACACCATTTCTTGTGGCTTCCCCTGAAAATGGACACTGGTATTGTGTCTGTCTTCCATGTACCATAGAAAGGGAGAAAAAGGTCTGCATTCTCCTCTCTTCCATCAGTTACTTCCAGGACAGACATCTTCCAGGCTCATGAAAAAAGTCTTCCCGCACCAGCTCAGGCAACCTAGCTCTATATCTTAGGTTGCACTTTGTCAGCCATCTACCAACCTTCCGATAGTGTCATCACATTAATGGGCAAGTTTATCAACTGGCCCAGTAGGCGCAACATCACTGAAGGAAAACCAAATGCCAATGCTGGAAAGAAGGATGGTTTGGTGCTTAAAGGCTTAGCTCTTGAGTCAGACAGATCTTCAAATCTGGTTGCTCTAATTTCTATCTTAATGATTTTGGGTAAATTATGCCATGTGTCTGAATCTCTGTTTCTTCATTCGTAAAATGGGATATTTATTCTACGAACACTCAGAAGCCAAAATTAAATAATTAAATAATGAATGTTCATCTCTTTCCACAGTGCCTGACAGCATCGTCAGCACTCAATAATATGAGATATTATTAATGCTACGAGCATGACTAATATCAATGCTAAAGACCCTTTTCTGAAACCCTATCATTCTTGTGAATAGCAATGATCTTTGCTCAACTCACCTTCAGCAGCCCACTCTCAGGCCTGCCCTTAGGTGTTATTTCTTCCTCGTACAGCAGATGGCCTAATTTTTCTTCATGAAGCAAATATAGGTGTCCAGGCACGAAATTCATCAACTTCTTTTCTTCTAACATACCAAATTATCTGTGTACAAATCTCATCATTTTATTTTGCTCTCCAGTCCCAAAATTGTCCAAAGATAATCATTATATTTTATCCCATATGGTTATGGACTTTATTTTATTTACAAATCTATTTTTTCTCCCACATCATCAGCCTTGAACAAAACATTTCTATTGAACTTGCAAAAATGTCCACACTGTTATTTGTTAAAACAAGCACCTTCTTGAGCTCCCTTCTTTTAGAAACGTTCTTTTTACTCTTCTTCAGAAGCAAGCTTGTTTAAACAGTGGTCTAAAACTTCTTTCTGCAGCTTTACTTCACATGCACTAGTCATCTCGTTGTATTATATTCCCATGCTTTGTTCTGTGCCAATTTCGCAGATGTCTCTTTCTAAAGCACATATGAAATTCTGTAGACACATAGAAATTTGGTAGACACAAACCCGAAATTAGTGCAACCATAAGAAGCATCTCTCAGTGTGGCCACTTCTTCATTTCATTATCATTCTATTCCATGTCTCTACTGCTTTCTTTTCCCGCTATTTCTTCTCAACTCCCCCATAAATTCTTCTTTATTTCTTCATCTGTCGCTGAAAGGTTAGCATTTTCTAAGGGCTTATTTTTAGCCTTCTTCTCCTCCCTGCCACTGGGCAGCAGCAGTGCCAGATGGCAAATGAGGCTGGTATGCATTCCTTACATCCCTCTGTGCAAGATGTAATCTCCTATGTCCCTCCTGGTCTAGGGAGGTAGTTGCTCTCCAATGTTGCTAAACCCAGGATGCTTCTGGTGTCTCTTGGTTTATTAGGGCCAGTCAACTTTAGATAAATTATACTGCAGTTAAAAGCCTTCCTCTAATCTCATTGATAGTCAATAGACTTAATTTCTTACCTCATTTACATACCTAGAATAGGTCAGCTCAAAAATTTATGCTAATGAATATCTAAGAAATTTCTTGGGAAAAGAATATAGGAGAAGGTGGCAGATCAGATGGCAATTCTTAAATCTCCATGAAAGCAGTACCTATCACTTTCACCACAATCCATTGGCTGAAATCGGTCATACGGTCAGGTCTGAAATGTATGATGTAAAAAGTCTAATTATCCCCCAGTGAGAAGCCTGGTGTGGCAGACAGACTCTAACTTAGTTCCCAACTAATCATCCTTGATATTCACCCCTTGTACAATTTCCTTGAATGTGGACAGGAATTGTGGTCTGCTTCTAACCAACAGACTATGGCAAAGGTGATGGGGTGTCACTTTGTTTACGTACAATTGTATCCTGTGACTTACTAGGACTTCCTCTTCCTTGCTAATTTTGATGACATTCTGTTATGCTGAGAGCTACACTATAGAAGATAAGTGCCACATGGGAAGGAGCTGAGGATAGCTCCAACTCACATCAACAAGGAAAAAACTCTTGGAAAAGTGAATTCTGCCAATAGCATGAGTGGGTTTGGAAGCAGATCCTTTTCCACTTGAACATTCAGATGCGAGGACATCCCTGGCTGGCAACCTCATCACAGCCCATAAGAGACATTGAATCAAAAGACTCAGCTCAATTGTACCTGGGCTTCTCATCCACAAAATCTGTAAGATAGCAAACGTGGATTTTATTAAGTCTAGTTTGTGGTAGTTTTTATGCAGCAATAGTTAATAACTCTTATTTCAGGGTTCTGGTAGGAAAAAATATTAAAAATTTAAAAATAATTCAAACTGCACAGTCTACTTTCTGGATATTTACAAATATTCATGGCTTTCCTTTAGCATGCAAAACATCCTCACCCCCTCTTTAAGGAATGCATTCAAAATTTTCATTATCTTGGCCTAAGACTCAAAGTCCAGAATGTCATCATTATTTGTACATAAGTTTCAGATGGACCATTATCGGCCTCCACACCCAACATTCAATGAACAGAGACAGGATAACCAGAACAAACACGCCCATTTGGAAAGCGACAAAACTGAGAGCTGGTGGTACTCTCTTACGTTGATGACACTAATGCACAACTCCTTCTGGCGTTCCCCTTATTTAGTCCCCTCCTCTTGAATCTGACCCTGCCCTGTGACTTGTTTGAATGTAGAATGCTGTAGAAATAATTTTGCGCTACTTCCTGTCCTAAGCCTTAAAAAGACATGAAAGCATCTAATTTTGCACTCCTAGTATCCAGCTCCCAAAGAAGAAGTATGATTGTCCTGAAACTATGATACTTTGAAGGAACTCTGAGACAGCCACTTGGAGAGGCTACATGAGGGAGAACCAAAGGGCTCTAAATGACAGCCCCACATAAAATTCCAGCCTGGCTGGGCGCGATGGCTCAAGCCTGTAATCCCAGCACTTTGGGAGGCTGAGGCGGGTGGATCACGAGGTCAAGAGATCGAGACCATCCTGGTCAACATGGTGAAACCCCGTCTCTACTAAAAATGCAAAAAAAGTTAGCTGGGCATGGTGGCGCATGCCTGTAATCCCAGCTACTCAGGAGGCTGAGGCAGGAGAATTGCCTGAACCCAGGAGGCAGAGGTTGCAGTGAGCCGAGATTGTGCCATTGCACTCCAGCCTGGGTAACAAGAGTGAAACTTCGTCTCAAAAAAAAAAAACAATTCCAGCCTATAGCAAGGACCAGCTTCCACCATCGTAGACACTCCAAAACAGTTGAATCTCCAGTGAGCCATCTTGGACATTTCACACCAGTTGAGGCTTCAAGTGACTGCAGTCATAGCTCCCATCACATAGAGAACTACCTAGGTGAGGCCATCTAAATCACAGACTCATGAGCAGCAATAAACACTTCTTTCTGATTGAAAAAAACATACATACACCTACTGTATGTATAAGGAGGAGGAAGAGGGATTAAGAAACAGCAGCAGGCCTGATGCAGTGGCTCATACCTTTAATCCTAGCACTTTGGGAGGCCGAGGCAGGTGGATTGCTTGGACCCAGGAGCTTGAGACCAGCCTGGGAAACATAGCAAGACCTTGTCTCTGGGGGAAAAAGAAATCAAAAAACTGCAGCAGCATTTTAAAGGTTGGTGCATGGAAGTCATGGAAGAAACACTTCTCCAATTGTTAGATGTTGAACAAAAATATTACCAGTATTGCAATTAACATAAAGAATACAAAAGTACACAGAATTTTTAAAAATCACCCTAGAGAGAATAGAACTTTGATACATTTTATTTTTTAAATCACAGATTTAACTTATAAAATTTGGTCACATATATACATTTATTTATTTATTTTTTATTTTAGGTTTTGGGGTACATGTGCAGAACGTGCAGGATAGTTGCACAGGTACACACATGACAGTGTGTTTTGCTGCCTTCCTCCCCTTCACCCACAATTGGCATTTCTCCCCAGGCTATCCCTCCCCAGCTCCCCCCCCACCACTGTCCCTCCCCTATTCCCCCAAATAGACCCCAGTGTGTTGTACCCCCTTCCCTGTGTCCATGTGTTCTCATTTTTCCTCACCCGCCTATGAGTGAGAATATGCAGTATTTACATATATACTTTAAAAATATTATTTCCTAAAATATTCCCCCATGATTGTCAATGCTCTTAGAAATTTATGATTTATGGTATAATTTAAAAATCTCTTGAGATTGTACATTTTTGAAGTTAAAAAATGTTTTAACTTTTAAAAATCAAGTATCTCCTAATTAACATCTGGGGAAACTGTTCTTTAAGAGGAAGAGGGATTAAGAAACTGCAGCAGGCTGAGTGCAGTGGCTCACATCTTTAATCCTAGCACTTTGGAAGGCACAGTACTAGGATTACTGGCACTGTGGTAACCAAGTTACTCAAGTCAATAAAACTTGAAGAAAGAACCCCCACGTCATTCCTAACTGAGCTCAAACTAAAGGTGGCAAAAAGATGAAGGTGCCTTAAAGGGTCTACCATCTTGGAAAATCAGATCTAATACGCGGACCTTAAGGCTACCTTCCTTACCATTCCCCCTTGTCACTTTTTTGGTAAGTTTACCTTTTTCCTAATCTGATCACTTCCCACATGCCTACTAAATTTCCAAGTCAGCAAGAGAAACCATTTCAGTCACTTCTCTGGTGGCCAGCAGAAAAAAATTAATCATCTCAATAATTTTAATATAATTCAACTCCTGACTAGGTCACCACATAATTATTATGAATAAAACCAATTCTTCCTTAGTATAAAGAAAAACAATGAGACTATTTCACTGTGCTTCTATTTATCTTTAAGCTTCCAAATTAATTATTTTTAATTAGAAAATAAATCTAAGTTTGAGAAAAATCACTGTGTATGTTGAATTTCATTGACCTCATTAGCAAAGATATACTAGGAACTCTACACGAAGTAGAAGAATTTTGTAAAGTATAACTCAAAGCAATGCTGGCTAGGAACCAGGCCATAGGTCTTGGTCCTACCTGTGTTCATAGCACATATCAGCAAAATGATAAACTAAGAACCTCCAAATCTTTGTTTATTCATAGTAAAAATACTATGGATGGTTTAAATAACTTTATAGAAACTCTGAAAAACAGGAAAAAAAGCAACCAAGTAAATTCCCATCAAGAAAAATTCATATTCAAAATTATTGTGTTTTTACTAATTTAAAACATTATGGGACTCTCAGAAAGAGAAGAAAGGGGCAGATAATTTATTTGAAAAAATAATAGCCAAAAGCTTCACAAATTTGAGGAAAGGCATACAAAGAAGCTCTATGAACCACAAGATAAAGCCAAAAAGACCTATACTGAGACAAATTGTAATCAAACTGTTAAAAGACATAAAGAATCTTAAAAGCTGTGAAAGAAAAGAGACACGTCATATACAAGCAATCCTTAATAAGATTATCAGCGAGTTTCTCAGCAGAAAGGTTGCAGGCCAGAAGGCACAGAGATGATATTCTTAAGGTGCTAAAAGAGAAAGAAAAATACTTGTCAACTGAGAACTCTGTATTTGGCAAAACTGTCCTATCAAAATTAGGCAAAACCTAATGCACCCCTAGATAAACAAGCTAAGGGACTACGTTACTAGTAGACCTGCACTACACGATCAAAGTCGAAATAAAATGACAGTAGACAGTAACTTGAACGCATAGGAAAACATAAAGATCTCTGGTAAAGGCAAATACAAGGACATGATAAACACTGATATTTTTATATAATTTGGGCTTGTTACTACACTTTATTTTTTACAGAATTTAAAAGGCAAATTCATAAAAAGAATTATAAATCCATGTTAATAGGTACACAACATATATAAAGATTGATTTTTGACATGAATAACGTAGCAAAGGGGGAAGGGAAAGTTGTAAAAAAGTAAAGTGTTAATTAATTTGGCTTCCCGGAGGGGACTCAAGATGGCGCTGTGAGAACAACCCAGGATTGGAGCCCGCGTTGAATTCACAAACGGTGAGTCAGTGCTGCATTTCCAGACTGATCTTTGTTGCCCACAGAACGGGGAAACTCCCAAGTATAAAAAGACACGGGACGCCAGGCAGTAGGTCTGCCTGGCGAAGCCGGCAGCCGGGGAGGCGGCGGCCGGCCCTACCCAGCAATCCCCACAGGGCGCGCTTGTCCGGGTGCCTTGTTGAACCGGCAACCTGAGACTTGAGAGGGCTGGACTTGAGACTGAACGAGACTTGCACAGTAGCCCAGCCCAGGGGATTGCAGGGACAGATCGCTTGGGATACCCAGTGGGACGAATAAAACCGCGATTTCAAACTATCCCGGGCAGACGGTCCGAGACGCTCTGTGGGGGAGGGGCGTCCACCACTACGGAGGCAACCTGCCCCAACTGATATACACGCCCACTGCTGAGGCAGCCAGCCGTTGCCGAGGCAACCCGCCCCAACTGAGATACACGCCCACTGCTGACGCAGCCAGCCGTTGCCGAGGCAACCCGTCCCTACTGAGATACACGCCCACTGCTGACGCAGCCTGCCGTTGCTGAGGCAACACGCTACAACGTAGAGACTCCGCCGCAGGGCGTGGCGGAGACCACAGCAGAGCCGGCAGGAACAGCGCGAAGCACACAACAGCAGGGCGGAGCCTCGGCAGCCAAACAGTGGCTAGTCTGCCTTTGAGCTGGGCAGGACACCTGATCGGACATCCAAAAATAAAGCCCAAACCCCTCAACACAGAGCATTTGAGAAAAAAAAAGGGTTGTTTAATGAGCTGTGTTGCAGCAGAATCAAACATAGCAGCCTAACAGCCCTGAATGAACAACAGAGTGCACAGCTCAGCAATTAAACCCCTATAAAGTACAAACTGTCTCCTCAAGCAGCTCCCTGACCCCTCTATATACAAAAGACTGTCATTAGGCAGGCATCATCCTGGGACAAAGAAAGCTCAAAAAGAAACTGGTAGATTCCCTCGATGTGCCACGGCTACTAGAGGTGCACCCCAGACAAGCAGGGTCTGGAGCGGACCTCAACAGTCATACAGCGAAGGGGCTAGACTGGTAGAAGGAAAACCAAGCAACAGAAATACTTCATCATCAACATTCTGGGTGTCCACTCAGAGACCCAAACGAAAAGTCAGCAACTACGCAAACGACCAGCGGACAAATCCACAAAGATGGGAAGAAACCAGCGCAAAAAGGAGGAAAACACCCGAAACCAGAACACATCACCTCCTAGAAAGGACCAAAACTCCTCACCAGCAAGGGAACAAAGCTGGACGGAGAATGACTGTGACGAAATGACGGAATTAGACTTCAGAAGATGGATAATGAGAAACTTTTGTGAGCTAAAAGATCATGTATTAAATCAATGCAAAGAAACTAAGAACCTTGAAAAAAGATTTGAAAAAAGATTCGAGGAAATGATAACAAGAATGGATACCTTAGAGAGGAATATGAATGAATTAAAGGAGCTGAAAAACACAATACGAGAACTTCGCGAAGCAAACGCAAGTTTCAATAGCCGAATTGACCAAGCAGAAGAAAGAATATCTGAAGTCGAAGACCAACTCAATGAAATAAAACGAGAAACCAAGATCAGAGAAAAAAGCGCAAAAAGGAATGAACAAAGTCTCCAAGAAATGTGGGACTATGTGAAAAGACCTAACCTACGTTTGATAGGTGTACCAGAAGGGGACGAAGAGAATGAATCCCAGCTGGAAAATACTCTTCAGGACATCATCCAGGAAAATTTCCCCCACCTAGCAAGACAAGCCAACACTCAATTGCAGGAAATACAGAGAACACCACAAAGATATTCCGCAAGAAGAGCAACCCCAAGGCACATAATCGTCAGATTCAACAGGGTTGAAATAAAGGAGAGAATACTAAGGGCAGCCAGAGAGAAAGGTCGGGTCACCCACAAAGGGAAGCCCATCAGACTCACAGCAGATCTCTCGGCAGAAACACTACAAGCCAGAAGAGAGTGGGGGCCAATATTCAACATTCTTAAAGAAAAGAACTTTCAACCCAGAATTTCATATCCAGCCAAACTGAGCTTCAGAAGTGAAGGAAGAATAAAATCCTTTGCGAACAAGCAAGTACTCAGAGATTTTGTCACCACCAGGCCTGCTTTACAAGAGCTCCTAAAAGAGGCACTACACATAGAAAGGATCAATCAGTACCAGCCATTCCAAAATCACACTGAATGCTAAAGAGCTTCAACATAATGAAGAATCTACAACAACTAACAGGCAAAACAGCCACTTAGAATCAAAATGGCAGTATCAAATTCACACATAACAATATTAACCCTAAATGTAAATGGACTAAATGCACCAATCAAAAGACACAGACTGGCAAATTGGATAAAAAGCCAAAACCCATCAGTGTGCTGTATCCAGGAAACCCATCTCACATGCAAGGATACACAAAGGCTCAAAATAAAGGGATGGAGGAAGATTTACCAAGCTAATGGAAAGCAAAAAAAAGCAGGAGTTGCAATTCTCATCTCTGATAAAATAGACTTTAAAGCAACAAAGATCAAAAGAGACAAAGAAGGCCATTACATAATGGTAAAAGGATCGATACAACAAGAAGAGCTAACGATCCTAAACATATATGGACCCAACACAGGAGCACCCAGATACATAAGGCAAGTTCTTAATGACTTACAGAAGGACTTAGACTCCCACACAATAATAGTGGGAGACTTTAACACTCCACTGTCAATACTAGACAGATCAACCAGACAGAAAATCAACAAGGATACCCAGGGCTTGAACTCAGACCTGGAGCAAGCAAACCTGGTGGACATTTACAGAACTCTCCACCCCAAATCCACAGAATACACATTCTTCTCAGCACCACATCACACCTACTCTAAAATTGACCACATAATTGGAAGTAAAGCACTGCTCAACAAATGCAAAACAACTGAAATCATAACAAACAGCCTCTCAGACCATAGTGCAATCAAGTTAGAACTCAGAATTCAGAAACCGACCCAGAACCACACAGCTTCATGGAAACTGAACAACTGGCTCTTGAATGTTGACTGGGTAAACAACGAAATGAAGGCAGAAATAAAGAAGTTCTTCGAAACCAATGAGAACGAAGACACAACGTGCCAGAACCTCTGGGACACATTTAAAGCAGTCTCTAGAGGAAAGTATATAGCAATAAGTGCCCATATGAGGAGAATGGAGAGATCCAAAATTGACACCCTATCGTCAAAATTGAAAGAGCTAGAGGAACAAGATCAAAAAAACTCAAAACCCAGCAGAAGACAAGAAATTACTAAGATCAGAGCTGAGCTGAAGGAGATTGAGACACGAAAAACCCTTCAAAAAATCAATAAATCCAAGAGCTGGTTTTTTGAAAAGATCAACAAAATAGACAGACCACTAGCCAGATTGATTAAAAATAAAAGAGAGAACAACCAAATAGATGCAATAAAAAATGATAAAGGGGAAATCACCACAGATTCCACAGAAATTCAAACCATCATCAGAGAATATTACAAACAACTCTATGCACATAAACTAGTAAACCTGGAAGAAATGGATAAATTCCTGGACTCCTGTGTCCTCCCAAGCCTAAACCAGGAGGAAGCTGAAACTATGAATAGACCAATAACAAGGTCAGAAGTTGAGGCAGCAATTAAGAGCCTACCTCACAAAAAAAGCCCAGGTCCAGATGGGTTCACAGCCGAATTCTACCAGACACACAAGGAGGAGCTGGTACCATTCCTTCTAAAACTATTTCAAACAATCCAAAAAGAGGGAATCCTTCCCAAATCATTTTATGAGACCAACATCATCCTGATACCAAAACCCGGCAGAGACCCAACTAGAAAAGAAAACTTCAGGCCAATATCCATGATGAACATAGACGCAAAAATCTTCAATAAAATATTGGCAAGCCGATTGCAACAGCAAATCAAAAAACTTATTCATCATGATCAAGTAGGATTCATCCCAGGGATGCAAGGCTGGTTCAACATACGCAAGTCTATCAACGTAATTCACCACATAAACAGAACCAAAAACAAAAACCACATGATTATCTCAATTGACGCAGAGAAGGCATTTGACAAAATTCAACAGCCCTTTATGCTAAAAACCCTCAATAAACTCGGTATCGATGGAACGTATCTCAAAGTAATAAAAGCTATTTATGACAAACCAACAGCCAATATCATACTGAATGGGCAAAAACTGGAAGCATTCCCTTTGAAATCTGGTACTAGACAAGGATGCCCTCTCTCACCACTCCTATTCAATATGGTACTGGAAGTTCTAGCCAGAGCAATCAGGCAAGAAAAAGAAATAAAGGGTATTCAAATAGGAAAGGTGGAAGCCAAATTGTCTCTATTTGCAGACGACATGATAGTATACCTACAAGACCCCATCGCCTCAGCCCAAAAACTCCTGAAACTGATAAACAACTTCAGCAAAGTCTCAGGATATAAAATCAATGTGCAAAAATCACAAGCATTCGTCTACACCAATAACAGACTTAAAGAAAGCCAAATCAAGAGCGAACTGCCATTCGCAATTGCTACAAAAAGAATAAAATACCTTGGAATACAACTCACAAGGAACGTAAGGGACCTCTTCAAGGAGAACTACAAACCACTGCTCAACGAAATCAGAGAGGACACAAACAGATGGAGAAACATTCCATGTTCATGGTTAGGAAGAATTAATATCGTGAAAATGGCTATACTGCCCAAAGTAATTTACAGAATCAACGCTATCCCCATCAAGCTACCATTGACTTTCTTCACAGAACTGGAAAAAACCACCATGAACTTCATATGGAACCAAAAGAGAGCCCGCGTAGCCAAGTCAATTCTAAGCAAAAAGAACACAGCGGGGGGCATCACACTACCGGATTTCAAACTATACTACAAGGCTACAGTAATCAAAACAGCATGGTACTGGTACCAAAACAGAGATATAGACCAATGGAACAAAACAGAGGCACCGGAGGTAACACAACATACATACAACTATACAATCTTTGATAAACCTGACAAAAAGAAGCAATGGGGCAAGGATTCCATGTTTAACAAATGGTGTTGGGAAAACTGGCTAGCCATGTGCAGAAAGCAGAAACTGGACCCCTTCCTGACACCTTACACTAAAATTAACTCCAGATGGATTAAAGACTTAAACATAAGACCTGGCACCATAAAAACCCTAGAAGGAAATCTAGGCAAAACTATCCAGGACATAGGAGTAGGCAAGGACTTCATGAACAAAACACCAAAAGCATTGGCAACAAAAGCCAAAATAGACAAATGGGACCTAATCAAACTCCACAGCTTCTGCACGGCAAAAGAAACAGTCACTAGAGTGGATCGGCAACCAACAGAATGGGAAAAAATTTTCGCAGTCTACCCATCTAACAAAGGGCTGATATCCAGAATTTACAAACAACTCAAGCAGATTTACAGGAAAAAAACAAACAAGCCCATTCAAAAGTGGGCAAAGGATATGAACAGATACTTTTCGAAAGAAGACATATATGAGGCCAACAATCATATGAAAAAATGCTCATCGTCACTGGTCATCAGAGAGATGCAAATCAAAACCACATTGAGATACCATCTCACGCCAGTTAGAATGGCGATCATTAAAAAATCTGGAGACAACAGATGCTGGAGAGGATGTGGAGAAAAAGGAACACTTTTACACTGTTGGTGGGAGTGTAAGTTAGTTCAACCATTGTGGAAGACAGTGTGGCGATTCCTCAAGGCCTTAGAAATAGAAATTCCATTTGACCCAGCAATCCCATTACTGGGTATATATCCAAAAGACTATAAATCGTTCTACTATAAGGACACATGTACACGAATGTTCATTGCAGCACTGTTTACAATAGCAAAGACCTGGAATCAACCCAAATGCCCATTGATAATAGACTGGATTGGAAAAATGTGGCACATATACACCATGGAATATTATGCAGCAATCAGAAATGATGAGTTCGTGTCGTTTGTAGGGACATGGATGAATCTGGAAAACATCATCCTCAGCAAACTGACACAAGAACAAAAAATGAAACACCGCATATTCTCACTCATAGGTGGGTGATGAAAAATGAGAACACATGGACACAGAAAGGGGAGTACTAAACACTGGGGTCTATTGGGGGGAAAAGGGGAGGGCCAGTGGGAGGGGGAGGTGGGGAGGGATAGCCTGGGGAGAAATGCCAAATGTGGGTGAAGGGGAGAAGAAAAGCAAAGCACACTGCCATGTGTGTACCTACGCAACTGTCTTGCATGCTCTGCTCATGTACCCCAAAACCTATAATCCAATAAAAAATTAAAAAAAAAAAAAATTATAGCATCTAAAATCAAAAAAAAAAAAAAAAAGTAAAGTGTTGTGTGCAATTGAAGTTAAGCTGATATTAATTCAAAATAGATTGTTTTGACTTTGTGCTGTTGTATGTAATCCCCATGGTAACGACAGAGAGATTCATCTTCCATACCAAAGAACAATTAAAAGACCTTCAGACACTTCACAAAGTCATCTGCAACCCAGATGCCAACGGCATCCTGGAAAGACTGTATGGTTGTTTTCTTCTGCAGGGAGATTGCTTTGTCATTCGTGATCATCTCACAGGTGTGGGACAGGTTTTGAAGAGGGCCATGGCACCTAATTTGGATGAGTCTTTTGCAATGTGTCTCTAAGCTTTGGGAAGTCATGCAATAAAGGTTCAAGGCTGGAGGCCATAAATATGGGGAGTTCACATACCTGCTCCCTCTGGAGACTTTCCAGGACATTTTCTCTGATTTACAGTAGCTGCACTTCTGGGAGGGCACCTGTGCTGAGATCCATGTCCAGCTTGGTCCAGACAATGTAGAACTTCTTTCCCATGTCCTCAATGGTTTTGGCAAGGATCACATGATTCATGCTGAATTGTGCAGATGCAACCATGATGAAGTCATATTGGTTGAACTACATTTCCATCAGGTAGTTCTCCAGAGTTTTGGTGGCAGACCCTGCTCCAGGCAGATCCCACAGCACCACATTTGGAAAGCGGGAAGAGAAATAGGAGGCACATCTTTGGGTAGCTTTTACCAGCCCAGTAGGAGGTGAGGCCTTCGCCTCATGCCCTGCGATTTGAAGTGCACTGATGAAGGTGGATATGCTATTGCCAGAGTCCCCTGCCATAGCGATGTTGACTGGTGTCCTGAACACTATCTTCAAACTCTCCTTGATGGCAGAGACCACCTCTGGCAAGTCCCCATCTGCTGAGGCTCTCTCAACATTCATGACCTCTGCCTTCGATATACCCCAATGCTGGCTGGGCGTGGTGGCTCATACCTGTAATCCTGGCATTTTGGGAGGCCAAAGCAGGTGGATCACCTGAGGTCAGGAGTTCCAGATCAGTTTGGCCAACATGGGGAAACCCCGTCCCTACTAAAATACAAAAAATTAGCCAGGTGTGGTGGTGCATGCCTGTAGTCCCAGCTACTCAGGAGGCTGAGGCAGGAGACTCGCTTGGACCCAAGAGATGGAAGCTGCAGTGAGCTGAAACCACTGCACTCCAGCCTGAGAGACAGAGTGAAACTCCATCTCAGGAAAAAAAAAATGCTTATGGTGTGGCAAAAAGAGGTTAAGGATGCGGCTAAAGGATGAAGTGTGAGTGAGGGCACTTGGGGACTCTGTCGAATTGGGCACTGGAGTAACCTGCGGAAGTAGAAGAGCAGGTGAGTTGGATGGACAGGGTGCACATGAATCATCTGACTTTTAGCATTCCCAGCCCTCAGCAAAGACAACTGGATTAAAAACAATCAAAAAGCACTCATTCAAGCAAAGTGCACATTCCTTCAGGGAGCAAGAAAGGTAGGGCCCCTGCAGAACGCTCTGAGGCCAGTGCCTCCAATAGTCAGCCTCCAAAGCAGGATTGTGGTCTTGAGATGGCTTGAATAGGAGAGGATGAACCAAGACTCCTGAAAAGTCCAAGAGTTTTTTTGTCTTTTCCTCTTTTACTCTATCCTAACATAGGACTGCTCCTTCACAAGTTTCAGTACATATTTCATGACAAAGACCAGACAAGTAAAAGTGACCTATATATTTCTCAGCTGAAGATGGCGCCAGAGGACATAAAACATCCGATTCCCATTGCTTACTTGAAGCTGTGGTCTGTCCCTGTTTTAACTCTTAACTTACCTCATCAGGCAGGGGATTGCAGTCCTGAAATGCTGCAATATATATGAAGTAAGCCACCTGCCTTTGACCCCCAAGCTTCCATTAGGATTGTCATATTGGGCCCAACTGAAGCGGGGGAGAGAAGGAGAGAGTATACTCAAATGCTCTGCTCTTGTTCAAGGCAGTGATCACACAATTGATTATCACTGCATTCGCCAATGATAATCAATTGTGTAATCACTGCCTTGAAGAAGAGCAGAACCTGGCTCCCACCAGGCCAGGTATTTGAGATTGATTCAAAGAAGGTGATGTGATTCTTGCAGTGATTAGAAATTATCATTACATTCGCCAAACCTGGCTCTTGCAGGTTCTCCATGGAGGCAGGTATTTGAGACTGATTAAAAGAAGGTGATGTAATTCTCCTAACATGGCCTGGCAGGTCATGAGTGAGTTTCACACACTTATTGTGAACACACACAACACTCTTCACACACCCACTCACACTTGGTGTGCACACTCACCCATGCCCAGCCATGTTACCGCCCCACACACGCACTCACACACTCTCACCCTCAGCATGCACACATACACTCAATTGCACTCTGTGCATATCCACCCATATTCACACTGACACATGTTCACACACCCTCACATACTTAAGCTGACGCGTGTAAACACTAATACACACAATCATCCCTGTTTCACACACTCCTACTTGTGCACTCAGGCTGCAACATGTTCACTTACCCCACACACAAACACGCATTGACTCGTGGTGCCACGTTCACACCAACTTATGTTTGGTGCGCACATGCTCACGTACTCTGTGCACGTATATACACACTCACGTAGGCTGGCACGTGTTCACCGACCGACTCACTCATGGTTGGTGTGCCCAGTGCCCACACACTCTCTCACATGATATGTGTTCATACACTCATACACACACAGAATCTTGCCTCCTGAGTGCCCAGAACAATGGATCTGTTCAGTTTTTGGCCCTTTTAGAGGGTCCAGGAAACAGAAAACTGGCTCCAGCTGCCCATCTATGAGATATGAGGCAAGGCCCTAATGGAGGAGATAGATCAGAGAGGCCCTGTTCTCTGGGCTGTATCTGAGTCTTCAATTTCTCAGTGCCTCACTTGTCTTGGGAAGATTTTACAACCCACCATATGGCAAGGGCAGCAACTGATCATTGACCTCCTAAGGCCAGACTCCATCTGTGGCTACTATATACAGTTTCTCCGCTGCAGCAATAATTTTGGTTTATGTAAATAACTAGTTTCTTCTCATTAAATGCTACTTAGATATGGTTGCTTTTATTTATTTATTTTTATTTTATTTTATTTATTACTTATTTTGAGACAGAGTAAGTAATACTCTGTATTACTTACTGCTCCGTCATCAGGCGTCAGGCTGGAGTGCAGTGGTGTGATCCTGGCTCACTGCAGCCTCCGCCTCCTGGGTTCAAGTAATTCTCCTGCCTCAGCCTCCCGAGTAGCTGGGACTACAGGTGTGCACCACCACGCCCAGCTAATTTTTGTATTTTTTGTAGAGACGGGGTTTCACCATGTTGGACAGGATGGTCTCGATCTCTTGACCTCATGATCCACCTGCCTTGGCCTCCCAAAGTGCTGGGATTACAGGCATGAGCCACCACTCCTGGTCTATGGTTGCTTTCAGTTAGTCCATAAAGAGGAAGAAGTAATCCATAGAATCTGGAGGGAGGGGGGCAGCATAGTTACCAGGTTTGAGTGGAGTCCCTCGGAGCCTAGCAGGAGAAGGGAGTGGGGAGGTGTGGCTTTCGGAATTTTGCCCATGTGTCTCCGCATGGATAGGAGACAGGCTGGTTAAGGAGAGGAACTGAGACTCCCCTTCCCCACAACACTATATCTGATAGGTGCACAAGGGAGTGGAGCAGGAGCACATGCAGGCAGGAGATGGGCTTGGGCCTGTGGCAGGGCCATTTTCTAACCCAAGTAGTCCTAGAAAGTATTGTTTCATCAGGTATTAAATGCTTGGCATCATATTAATACATACACAGGTCTTGGCACTAACCACAAAATGTTTCCACTAGACTCTTTACCATTGTACTCCTCGTGCCTAGCAGGTGTTTAACATATTTTTGTTTGATTAATAAAACACAGTACACTTTGTGTGTTATTAACCTACTAATTGACAGATAAATTAACTTCCCTTTCTAAACAGTCCCTGCTGAGCACAGGGCCTACTAATATACATCTGATTTTGAAGCACAGTCTGCTTGGGTACGAAGGGACAGAACAAGGTATTCACTGTCCTTGGTGAATGTGGGAGGTCAGCACCAAACCGTATCATTTTCCAGGCTTTGTCTGTAACCATGTGTGTGAACGGAGCCAGCATCTTCAAACCTGTCTGCTTACCTGTGCACCAGTGCTGAACCCTGTGGAAAGAGCCTTAGCCCCTGCAGCCCCAGCTCAACTGTCCCACTCTCAAGCCTTGATCATATGATCCACTTCTGCTGGGCCCATGGTGAAGGCTCACCAGCTGCACACTGGACACATCCGAGCCCAAAATAATTATTTTTACAACTGAGATACTTTAACTCAGTTATGCCAGGACTCTTCTGTGCTGTGCTTGCCCAGGCCCCTGTGCCACTGCCAGGCCGATGAGGGCACAGTTTCCTCTGCGTGAGGTTGGAGTGTCTTCACGGTGTTGTCAGTGTGCCTATGTTTGTGTGCATGAGCCTCCAGGAGCACTGACCTGGGAGTTTAGAAGAGGTCATCAGAATTCAGCCTGGGTTGCAATTGCTCCAAGCTCGGCTCTTTGAGTATCTTGCCCAGATTATATCGCCAGATACCCTCCTCCAGACAGAATAAATGCACACAGGTGAATGCAAGGTAATACACAACAATTTGCCTTAAATACACTCTATATCTTCTATTCCATTCTATGAATGTTTTTTCATCTGTTTGTTTTTTAATGTTGGTTGTAATCTAGTGAATTAATTTCATGAGCCAAAACATGCAGAATGAAGAACACAGATTAACCGATTTCCCATGTAAGGTTATATATAGTTAATTCCAGGCCAATTAGCTTGATCCCCAAACAAAGATACTTATAGCAAAGTAAGACCTGACCTTAGCGCAGATGTGGAGCCTGGCACATCAGAGAACTCCATGAGTCAGAAACCAATGTGGACCAAATCCCAGGCTTTTTCTCTGTTTGATCAGTATCAGAAAAGGCTGAGGAAAAAAATCAATGTGATGATTCATGTGGAATAATGAAAGTGGATTCTCAGCTCTCACCTTCTACAAAAATAAACGTGGCCAGGCGTGGTCACTCACGCCTGTAATCCCAACACTTTGGGAGGCTGAGGTGAGCAGGTCAAGAGGCCAAGAGATCGAGACCAGCCTGGCCAATGTGGTGAAACCCTGTCTCTACTAAAAATGCAAAAATTAGCCAGGCACATTGGCAGGCACCTGTAATTCCAGCTGCTAAGGAGCCTGAGGCAGGAGAATTGCTTGAACCTGGGCAGCAGAGGTTGCAGTGAGCCGAGATTGTGCCACTGCACTCCAGCCTGGATGATAGAGGGAGACTCCATCTCACACACACACACACACACACACACGCACACAAATATATATACATATATATATATATATATATATATACACAAAAATTAGTTGGGCATGGTGATGGGCACCTGATATATATAAATTAAAATACAAAAATTAGCTGGGCATGGTGGTGGGCACCTGTAATCCCAGCTCCTCGGGAGGCTGGGGCAGGAGAATCACTTGAACCCAGGAGGTGGAGGATGTAGTGAGCTGACATTGTGCCACTGCCCTCCAGCCTGATGACAGAGCAAGAATCTGTCTCAATAATAATAATAATTAACTCAAGATGGATCAAAGACTTAAATCTAACTTGAAACCATAAAAATTCTAGAAGATAACACTGGAAAAATTCTTTCAGACTTGATGTAGGCAAAGAATTTACTGCTAAATGCCAGGCGCGGTGGCTCACGCCTGAAATCCCAGCACTTTGGGAGGCCAAGGTGGGTGGATCATGAGGTCAAGAGATCGAGACCATCCTGGTCAACATGGTGAAACCCTGTCTCTACCAAAAATACAAAAAATTAGCTGGGCATGGTGGCGCATGCCTGTAATCCCAACTACTCAGGAGGCTGAGGCAGGAGAATTGCCTGAACCCAGGAGGCGGAGGTTGCGGTGAGCCGAGATCGTGCCATTGCACTCCAGCCTGGGTAACAAGAGCGAAACTCCGTCTCAAAAAAAAAAAAAAAGAATTCACTGCTAAGATCCCAAAAGCAAATGCAACAAAAACGTAAATAAATGAAACCTATTAAACTAAAAAGCTTCTGCACAGCAAAAGAAATAATCAGCAGAGTAAACAGACAATCCACAGAGTAGGAGAAAAATCTTTGCGAATTATGCATCTTACGAAGGACCAATATCCAGAATCTACAAGGAACTCAAACAAATCAGCAAGAAAAAACAAATAATCCCATTAAAAAGTAGACAGAAGACATGAATAGACAATTCTCAAAAGAAGATAGACAAGTGGCCAACAAACATATGAGGAAAACATGCTCAACATCCCTAATAAACAGGGAAATGCAAATTAAAACACACTGAGACACCACCTTACTTCTCCGAGAATGGCCAGAATTTAAAAATTAAAAAATGGCAGATGTTGGCATGGAGGTGGTGAAAAAAACACTTTTACAACACTGGTGGGAATGTAAACTAGTACAACCATTATGCAAAACAGTGTGGAGATTTCTCAAAGAATAAAAGTAGAAGTACCTTTCGATCCAGCAATCCCAGTGCTGGGTATCTACCCAGAGGGAAAATAAGTCATTACATGAGAAGACACTTGCGCATGCATGTTTATAGCAGGAGTGACCTTGGGCATCTGCTTAATGTCTAAGAGAATCTCATTTCCTTCTGTTTTAAATGGGGACCATAAGAAAACCCCCCAGGATGTTTAAAGTAAGTGAAGAGATGCCCCAGCACAAGGGGGCCGTGAGACTAATAAAATGATAGCGTGTCTGCTTTTTGGAGATTTACAGAACTAAGAAGTTGCAAAACCAAAACCATTTATGCAGCTATGAGATTGTGAGACTGGCTTTGCCCCCTTGACTCCTCACCCAGGTCAGAACAGGACAACTGTCAGGTTAAGGAGACAGGATGACAGGATCACTGAAAGGGCGTGTGAATGTGCTTTTACCAAAGGCCAAGAATGAGGGCTAGAGGGAAAAGCCCAGTGTGCAGAACATAGTCAACGGGACCTCAGTTGACAGATACTGGGGCTGCCCACCGGTTGTAAACACCGAGGAGATGAGAGGAAACCTGTGGATTAGGGCTTTGCCCATCTCTAAGATCCCAAAAGGAATATCAGAGAGGGTCCCTCATGGTGTCTCATACTAGAGGATAGACCGTCACATTCACCACCACCCCCAGAGGCTATTAAGGCCAGATTGCCACCGTATGACAAGGGAAACCTGTCCTGACTTTTACCACTAGCTCTCCTCTCCCCACCGCTCTACCCTTCACCACCTTTCCCACTCCCACACTAGCACCTCATAAGGGTCCAAAACATGAGATGCTCATAGCAGAAGAGGTAGAGGAAAGAAAAGACCAGATGCTGACTCTTCTCTTGTCCTTACTGCTGATTTCTCACTCCAAGGCAGGACTGAGCTGCCTTGAGGTGAGACTCAAGTTCAGGAAGGGTCTAGGGCTTGTTTATTAGAACGTCTGGACTTCTGATTACCTGAGTGTTACCAGGAAAGAGGATATTCCCTGAGCATAGCCAGAGAATTATTCCAGCCAATTCTTGGAGAGTATCATGTGTCCCTTTTGGAGCTGTGATGCAGGGAGCAGTGATGAGAAGGCATCAAGTTGCTTTCAGTGATTCCAGAGTAGATCCCTTAATTCTATCTCACTGTGCCCCTAGGATCCAAAGGCCAGGTCTCCCTCAGTGGAGCATAGGTGGAGAAGAGATTTCACCAGTAGTCACTGTGGAGGAAGAAGACCCCCGGGGCTGAGCAGGGAGCAGAAGGAGGAGGCTCTCACTGGCCTCTGCACTGACCCCAGAAATCCTGGTGTGTCATCCTAAATCCAACTCTGCTAGCTGAAGACTATCTACTCCTCACTCACTGAGAGCCCTAGTTTGGCCCCAATGGCTTCTCACCCTCCGCTCTCTCACTGAGTCATCCACACCCGGTGGCCTGACTACTGGACAGAGAGCCTTTCACTCTCCTGTTCTTTGAAATATGGGGTTTGTTGGGAAGAGGAAAAAGCGTCATCTGATTTCACTTTCCTTTTTCATATACGAAGATTTCAAGAAAAAACCAGTCTTAAATTTAAGCCAGAGCTTAAATTTCAGCATTCTCTTACTTTTTAACAGACAAATCAGGCATTTCTGTTCCAAATACTCTGGCTGGTTTGAAAAAAAAAAAAACAGATGGGAATCTCAGTCTTCCACCTAAGAGATTTGGAGCTCACTATCTCTGCTTTGGGCCTCAGGTTCTTTGGATGCTAATCATCAGTGATACCCCTCATGGCTGTGGGTGCCACACTAAGAAAACTTCTGGTTGCCCTAGTGTTACTGAAGGGGAGAATGTTACTGGAGGGATGGTGGCCCTATTCCCTCCCTGATCAGGTGTGGTCTCACACTCACCCAAGAATGGAGGCGGGGACCCAGCCGGTGACCCTGAGCTCCTTGGAGTAAATATCGGAAACAAAAAGTTTTATAGGAAAGAGATTTCTTTTGGGGAGAGAAAGAGAGAGAGAGAGAGGAGTGAGAGGGAGAGAGAGAGAGGAGTGAAAAACAGCTCTCATACTGAGAGGGGATCCAGAAAGATGGAGTCTGCACCGAGGTGGGAGAAGGGGACTTTTAACCTGGGAGGAATTTTCGCCCCATTCAGTTTTTCTGGGCCTATGAAAGGAGTTCCCCCAAACTTCCGCTGGAGTGACTGACTTTGATTATTTTTCCACACTTGCAAAAGTTTAAACAAAGACCTCTAAGCCCTAGAGGGAGAAGGTGGGGAGGTATGGCACTGGAAAGTTCTTGCCTTTGAAACTGTGCCCCTTTGTGGACCCGGGGAGAGAATACACTCCCTCACTAGTATACAAAGAGCCCGTGCAGGTTTCATCCATAACGAGGGTCCCTATATCTGTCATCACAGCCCAGCCCCACTCAGCCACAGCAAGGTAGGTGCCAAAGGGTTTTGCCAGTCCTTCTTATCTCCTTGTTGTGGTTTCCAAAACCAAAAAAATGTACATCCATCAGATAGGACTTTCTTGGAAAGACAGTAGGAGCAGAGGGGGCTGAGCCAAGTACAGCCAGTTAAGTAAAAGGCAGCAAGAAGAGATGTGTTTTGTGGGAAATTTCAGAGTTAGGGAAGGGATACTAGGTATTGTTCTGATGGTTAGTCCCTCGGTCTGGGAGGCTGCAGATGGAGGGGAGCATGGGTGTCTGACAGAAGAGGAAGTGTTCTGCAAATGGGCTGAGGTCCTAGGTCACCCTCAGCCAGTGTCCAGAGCTTTTCCCCCATTGTGTCTAAGATTCATTATCTTAAAGTTATTTTCATTTTTTTCAGCCTTTGTGAACTTGAATAACATATGTGTAGGCCCTCAAGAAATCCTGAAGAATTTAGTTATTTGAAGTCCCATTATTATTCCATTGTTCTAGCTGATGTTCATCCAAGAACGTAGAATAAAGTACTCCTTATCCAATTCACGTAGAGACTGAGTAGTAGGCAGTACAGCGGCATGCCTGCTGTGTATCTATGTCCCCAGCAGAACGAACAGGAACAAGGGTTACTTCCCATCTGTTGTAGGCTGGTTCTCTTTCATCCTAGCTCTTCTCAGTCGTGGCCTCTTTTGAACTCTTCATCTCTGCACACTGCTGACTTTATCTGGGTATCCATGGGTAATATTCAAGGTATTTATCCATCAGAGATGTGGACCTGAGCACACAACGACCTCCCCACCATTGGCACCAGGAGCTTGCTGGCATCCACCGGAGGTTGCTCGGTGAGGATATGCTCTGTTATCAATGGAGCCTGGCAATAGACCCTAGTTACCCAGATCTGCCTTCGCAAGAATTTTGAATCAATTGCCCAAATTCTTAAGTTGACAAGGGAGGGAAAGAGAGAGGAAGAGAGAGATCTGTAAGCTGGCCAGCCGACTCTACTCACTTGAATTAGGTGTCCTCCCAACGTGTCTCTTTGCTTTTCTGCTTTAGAGAAGTCTTCAGATCCAAGAGAGCCCATTTGCCCAGTGTGCATGTTCAGCCTAGAAGTAGAGAGGAGGAATATTTGGGGGGTACCTTTACCACTGTAGGTTGGGAGCCAGGCCCAAGCTGCCCAACATTGTTCCACCTGGACAATTTGGGGGCCTGTGTGTGTTGGATTGAGCCCCAGTTATATAAGGCAGGATCACCCACAGGATAATTTGTCCTTGTTTTGGGGCATTGCTTTTGTGGAACCTAAACTAAAATAGCTTGACCAAATGCCTCTAAGATTAAGTGAGATGAAAGTAGTGCTTTTATTGCCTCTATGTCTTAGACCATCAACACCTTATTGCTGGATCTCGGAAGTACCAGGAATTGTAGGAAAGATTGCTGTCATCTCTAGGAAGGACTGCAGTATTCTGGTAGGTCCAGGCCCAAGTCATCATTAGAAATATTTGTGAAATTTGTCTTCAGTCTCTGGAATGGTAATCCTACCATTTCTGTCAATTGCTTTATGACACTGAAGAGGTTTCTTCTACAGCCCATCTCCCCCACTTACTGTTGTTTTAAACCATTTAAATTCACCAACCAGATGGACTTAAAGTAAATTTGGCTCCGTGGCACAGTGTATAGTGGAACACATGCATTAAAATTTTGTTTTCCTGAATCCCACTGAAATAACAGTAAATAAAGAACAAAAAGATGGGGTGGGTGACCAAATGGGAAGATTTCTACAGTTATGCAAATTTCCAAAAGTATGTGTGTGGCGGTAAATCTCAGGATTTTTCCACTTTTTCTATGAGGGTTGTCACTTTCCCTAGGAGAACATTTCTCTTTTCTGTAACTGGTTCATACAGTGTTCACACAGGGGAAGATCTACTTTAGTTACAACTTTGGGCCCTGCTTCCAAAGTGTGGGTGTTTTGGTAGTCCCTGGAATATCTACTCCATGGTGTAACGTACTGGTTCAAGGTAGACACTGTGTGCTGAATTTAATAATTGTTCATACACACACACACACACACACACACACACACACACACACACACATACAATTTGTTATTTAAATGTTCATGATAAGAGGCCCACACAGCCCTGTGCCTTACAAGTAGATTCCCTCAGCAAGGAAAAAGCCATGGTTTCCAGCCAAGGAGATGAAGGGAGGTGACTCGAAAGGGCACAGGGAATAAAAACTCAAATTCTTACTCCTGTTTTGGATCCCTCCAGAGATTAGAACTCCCTGGTGTCAGACCCGCAAGCAGCATCTGGAAAAATCTTGCTGATGTCACCCTGTACAGAGTGTTTCATGATTATTAATTCAATTCATTTAGTGTTTATAAGTTTGTTCAAATTTTCTGCTTCAGTCAGTTTGGGTCATTTGTGTATGTAGTAATTTGTCCATTGCCTTTGGTTATTTAGTTTTCTGGTGAATATTTTTTCATTATTCTTTCGGATAATCCTTCTTTATTTCTGTAAGGTTGGGAAGTAATGTCCTTACTTTTATTTCTGGATTAGTTATTTGTGTTTTCTCTGTTTTTCTTTGCAGGTCTAACTAAAGGTTTGTCAATTTTGTTGGTCTTTTCAAAGAATCAACTGATGTTTTTATTGATTCTCTCTATTGTTTATCTCAATTTCATTAAACTCTACTCTCATCTTTATTGTTTCCTTCCACTAGCTTTCTCCCTTTTTCTTCAAGGTGTGAAGTTCTGTTAATTTGAGATGTTTCCTCTTTTTATTGTAGGTGTTCACACCTATCAACTTCCCTCTGAGCACTCCGTTCCCTACATCATGTAAGTTCTGGTATGTTGTGCTTTTATCCTCACTCGTCATTAAGTATTTTATCATTTCCATTGTGATTTCTCCTTTGACTTACTGGATGTGAAATAGTATGCTGTGGAATTCCACAGATTGGAAAATCTTCCAGTTCCCCTTCTCTTACTGATTTGTAGACTTTTTTTGTAGTCAGAAAAGATGCTTTGCATGATTTCAACATTTGTAAATTCACTGAGACCTATTTTGTGGCCTAACATCCTGGAGAATATATAATCTTCTCTGGTTGAGTGTATTGTTCTATATTGTTAGGTCTATTAGTTTTTAGTCTTGCTCAGTGTCTCCGGGTCCTTATTGATCTTTATTCATTATTCAAAGTTGAATATTGAATTCCCCAACTAGTATCGGGAAATTTCTACCTTGATCTCTTTTCATTATTATTTGTGAAATACATTTTTTCATTCTTTCACTCTTAGACTATGTGTATCTTTAGATCTGAAATGACTTTATAGGAGTCTCTGTTTTTTGACTGGGGAGTTAAATTCACTTAGGTTTAGTAATTATTGGTAAGGAAGAACTTATTTTTGCCATTTTACTATTTCTTTCTGTATTATACTTTTCCCCTTTCATTTCCTCCATTACTACCTTCGTTTATGTTTGGTCAATTTTTAATTTTTTTAAATAATTTCATCTTTTTATTTATTTATTTATTTTTAGGGAGGGAAGGAGGAAGGGAGGAAGGCAGGAAGGAACGGAAGGAGGAAGGAAGGGAGGAAGGAAGGGATGAAGGAAGGAAGGGAGGAAGGGGGGAGGAAGGGAGGGAGGGAGGGAAGGGAAGGAAGGAATTCAAGCAATGAGAGAGACATTGCCAACCTGGATCTAGAGGTTTACAAGTTGATTTCTTTTTTTGAGAGAAGGAAAGAAAAAAAAAATGAGTAAAGGAGAGAAAAAAAGAGGAAGAGAGAGAGGGAGGGTGAACGGAAATATTGCTTTATTCTGAAAAAAAAATGGGTATTAATAATGGCCAATGTTTCATTTAAGCCTATGAGTAGGTGTGATGTGGTATTGACAAGAATGTATATTTTATGTATTTAAAGTGGAGAGCTCTATAAATATTTATTAAGTTTACTTGTTCTGGATCTGAGTTCGAGTCCTTGATATCTTTATTAATTTTCTGTCTCATTGAATCTAAGTCTCTAGGTATCTGGGTGTTAGGATCTTTAGCTCTTGTTGTTGCATTGATCCTTTTACCACTATATCTTTGTTGCTTTAAAATCTATTTTATCCTCTGCAAGAATTGCAACTCCTGCTTTTTATTTATTTATTTATTTATTTTTGCTCTCCATTTGGTTGGTAAATCTTTCTCCAAAGATTTTGTTTTGAGTCTTTGTGTATCCTTGCATGTAAAACAGGTCTGGATGTAACACGCCGTTGGGTTTTGGCTGTGTCTTTTGATTGGGGGATTTAGTCGATTTAAATTAAGGGTTACTGCCATTTGATGTTAACTGGCTGTTTGCTCCATTCGTTGATGAAAATTCTTCTTTATGTTGGTGCTTTTTACTTTTTGGTATGTTTTTAGTAAGGGTAATACTGGTTGTTTCTTTCTGTGTGTAATGCCTCTTTCAGAAGCTCTTGTAAAGCAGGCCTGGTGGTAATAAAATCTCTGAGTACTTGCTTGTTCATAAAAGATTTTATTTTTCCTTCAGTTGTGAAGCTTAGTTTGGCTGGATATGAAATTCTGGGCTGAAGGTTCTGTTCTTTGAGGATGTTGAATATCGGCCCCCACTCTCTTCTGGCTTGTAGAGTTTCTGCTGAGAGATCTGCTGTAAGTCTAATAGGCTTGCCTTTGTGGGTAACCTGACCTTTCTCTCTGGCTGCCCTTAGTATTTTCTCCTTCGTTTCAACCCTGGTGAATCTAACGATTATGTGCCTTGGGGTTGCTCTTCTTGAGGAATATCTTTGTGGTGTTCTCTGTATTACCTGGGGTTGAATGTTGACCTGCTTTGCTAGTTTAGGAAAATTTTCCTGAATAATATCCTGAAGGGTATTTTCCAGCTTGGATTCATTCTCTCCGTGGCATTCAGGTACACCTATCAAATGTAAATTTGGTCTTTTCACATAGTCCCACATTTCTTGGAGACTTTGCTCATTCCTTTTTATCCTTTTATCTCTAATCTTGTCTTCTTGTTTTCTTTCATTAAGTTGGACTTTGACCTCTGTTATCCTTTCTTCTGCTTGAACAATTCGAGTGTTTAAACCTGTGCATACTTCTCGGAGTTCCTGTATTGTATTCTTCAGTTCCATTAATTCACTTATATTCCTCTCTAAGTTGTCTATTCTCAATAGGATTTCATCAAACCTTTTTTAAAAGTTCCTAGTTTCTTTACGTTGGGCTACAACATGTTCTTTTAACTCACAGAAGTTTCTTATTAGCCATTCCTTGAAGAATGATTCTGTCATTGGGATGCGCTCATTCTCCGTCAAGCCTTGTTCCATTGTTGATGTGGAACTGTGGTCATCTTTAGAGGGAGAGGCGTTCTGATTTTGAGTATTCTCAGCCTTTTAATGCTGGTTTCTTCCCATCATTGTAAATTTATCCTCCGGTTATCTTTGAAATTATCAACTTTCAGATTAGGTCTCTTGATTGGACGTCCAAGTTGTTAGTTCCCAGGGCCAGAACGGCGGTGTTAAGACTGATGGTGCTTTTCTGCCCAGGATTCTCCTGTCTGGCTTCCTTCTTGTGTCCGTAATGGGCAACTCTGCCTTCCCTGGGCTCCAGACCTCGGTCAGAAGGGGAACCAGTCTTGTTTACTCTGCGCCAAGAGCTGCCGCCACAGCCACTGCGCTGGTCTCAGGAGTCGTGCTGGGGACCCGTGTGGGTCCTCCAAACCTTGGTCAGAAGGGGAGCCGGCCCTGTTTGCTCCGAGAGCTGCCTGAGGTGCCGGCGAAACCGCTGCACCGTCCACAAGAGTCACGCTGGTGACCCATGTGGTTCCTCCACTGGGGATCTTCTGCTCCGTGAGCGACCAGAATTTGTCTGAAAGTGTGGCGTCCTCTAGTTCTCTGTGCTTTGACTGAGAGCTGCAATCCTGAGCGGTTATCAATCGGCCAACTTGGATCGTCCCTCATAATTTTATCTTTTATTTTCGCTTCAAGGGGTACATGTGCAGCTTTCTTACCTGGACATATTGCGTGATGCTGAGGTTTTGGGTACAATTGATCCCATTACTCAGGTTGTGAGCATAGTACCCAATCATTTTTTAATACTTGGACCCCCCTCTTCTCCCCTCTTTAGTAGTCTCCAGTTCTACTGTTGCCATATTTATGTTTATGAATACTCATTTCTTTAGCTCCCACTTACAAGCAAGAATATGAAGTATTTGGTTTCCTGTTTCTGCATTAATTTGCATGGGATAATTGCCTCCAGCTGCATCCGTGTTGCTGCAAAGGATGTGATTCATTCTTTTTTATATCTGCATAGTATTCCATGACACATATGTACCACATTTTCTTTATCCAGTCCACTGTGGAGGGACATCTAGACTGATTCCATGTCTTTACTATTGTGAATAGTACTGTGATGAACATACAAGTGCATGTGTCTTTTCAATAGAATATTTTATTTTCTTTTAGATATATACCCAGGAATGGGATTACTGGATCAAATGGTAATTCTATTTTGAGTTCTTTGAGAAATTCTATTTTGAGTTCTTTGATAATTTACATTCCCACCAATAGTGTATAAACTTTTAATACTTCGACCCCTTTTCTCCACAGCCTCACCATCATCTGTAATTTTTTGACTTTTTAGTAATAGCTATTCTAACTGACGTGGGATGGTATCTCATTGTGGTTTTGATGTTCATTTCTCTAATGATCAGCAATGTTGAGCATTTTTCTATATGTTTGTTGGCTGCTTAGGTGTCTTCTTTTGAGAAGTGTCTTTTAATAATGTTGTTTGGTTTTTGCTGGTTGGTTTGTTTACGTTTCCTACAGGTTCTGGATATGAGACCTTTGTCAGACGGATTGTTCGTGAGCATTTTCTCCCACTCTGTATGTTTTCTCATTATGCTATTGATAGTTTCTTTTGCTGTGCATAAACTCTTCAGTTTAAATAGGTCTCACTTGTCAAATTTCGTTTTTGTTGCAGTTGTTTTTGAGGACTTAGTCATAAATTCTTTCCCAAAGCCAATGACCAGAATGGTGTTTCCTAGGTTTTCTTTTAGGATTCTTGTAGTTTGAATGTCTTCTAAAGAAAAATTTACCAGATAACCACACAAGGAGAAAATGAATAGATGGATAGAGAGATAGATAAGAGAGAAAGAAAGAAGAAAGAAAGAGAAAGAAAGAAAGAGAGAGAAAGAGAGAAAGAAAAGAAAGACAGAAAGAAAGAAAGAAAGAAAGAAAGAAAGAAAGAAAGAAAGAAAGAAAGAAAGATTGAAAAGTGTCCCACAAAAATTCATGTTCACCCAGAATCTCATAATGTGACCTTTTAGAAACAGGGTATTTGCAGACGTAATTGCCGTCGTATGTAACTATAGGATATGGTCTGAGTAACGCATTGTAAGGCAATGTCATCATTTTGTGACCTTCATAGAGTGTATTTACACAAACCTACCTGGTGGAGCCTATGACATATCTAGGCTATGTGGTATAACCTATTGCTCCTAAACTACAAGCCTGTACAGCATATGACTGTATCATCATGTATGACACAATGGTAAATATTTGTGTCTCCAAACATACCTAAGCATAGAAAAGACATGTTACATATACTATAACAGATAAAAATGGTATATCTGCATAGGGCACTTACATTGAGTGGGGCTTATAGAACCAGAAGCCACTGTGGGTGAGTCAGTGAGTGAGTGGTGAGTGGCTTTGAAGGCCAAGGACATTACTGTACACTGCTGTAGACTATACACACTGTAGACGTAGGCTACACTCAATTTATTTTTTGATTTTTCTTTCTTCAGTAATAAATTAACCTTAGTTTACTGTAACATTTTTGCTTTATAAACTTCAATTATTTTTAACTTTTTGACTCTTTTGTAATGACACTTGACTTAAAGCAAAAACCCACCCTATAGCTGCACAAAATATTTTCTTTATAGTGTTGTCCTATCAACTTTTTTTCTACTTTAAGAAATGAGGATATTGTTTTTACTTTTTGAGGGTTTTCTTTGTTATTAAAAACTAAGACACAAATACACGTTAGCTTAAGCCTACACAGAATCAGGATCATCATCACCATCTTCCACAGCCACATCTTGGCCCACTGGAAGCTTCTTCCGAGACAGTAACACACATGGAGCTGCCATCTCCTAGGATACCAATGCCTTCTTCTGCAATACTTTCTGAAGGACCTACCTGAGGCTGATTTACAGTTAGCTATTTTTTTAATAAGTAAAAGTATGCCATAAAATAATGATAAAAAGTATAGGACAGGAAATATATAAACTAGTAACAGTCATTTATCATCATGAAGTATTACTTACTGCACATGATTGTATTTGCTATACTTTTAGACTACTGGCAACACAGTAGGTTTGTTTACACCAGCATCACGATAACATGCGAGTAATACGCTACACTACAACATTACGACAACTACACCATCACTAGGTGATGGGAATTTTTCAGCTCCATTAAATACTTGCGGTGCCACAGTGGTATACAGTCTGTCACTGCCCAAAAAGTCATTATGCAGCATGTGACTATAAAGATTAGATTATGCTGGATTTAGGGTCAGTCCCAAATCCAATGACTGGTGCTATTATAGGAGGAGAGAGCACACAGAGAGGCAGAGAGGGCAAAGTGAAGACGAAGGCAGAGACAGGAGGATGCATCCACAAGCCAAGGAATAGGAAAGATTGCTAGGAGCCACCTGAATCAAGGAAGGATTCTCTCCAGTGTTTAGAGGGAGCCTGGCCCTACCAACACCTTGATTTCAGTACTAAGAGAACAAAGTCCTGTTGTTTTAAGCCAAGTATGTAGTAAGTTGTAATGGCAGCCTTAGGAAACTAATACAAATAGATGATAGATAGCTGACTGATAGAAAGATAAAGTTAAATAGGGATCAATTACTTATAGTAATGAAAATGGAAATAATGAACAATATACCTAAGTAGGGGATGTTACAGTGACAAATACATTGGAGAAAAAGTTCGTATGAACAAGTAGGGAAATATATTTATTTGTTAACACCTCATGGGTGTTAATAGGTTTTCTTTCCACCACATCAAGAACAGTGGATGAAATAAGCAATTGTTGTGCCCACCAGAAGGCAATGTGACTGCTTTTCAAATCGAGTAGTTTACCATCTATTCCAAGTTATCATTAAGCAGCACACAATCTTCTTAGCAAATTAAAGCTTGCATTATTAGAATCCTGGAATCAAGGACTGTAATTTGTAAGGTAACTCAGAACCTACCTAGCTCTGCTTCTCCTGTTCTTCTCATGCCTGGCTTGCGGGAATCCCCGTTACAACATCATGGATTATTATTATGAGGCTAATCTCAGCACCTTCTACTGAACACCTCCTGCTGAACCTTCCCACTGGGTGATTAGAGAACTTTATGCTTAACAGTTCTTCTTTGGACTAGACTCAAAGATACTTCCAATAACCCCAGCAAGCCCTGCCTGTTGGAGTCACAAAACACATGTCTGCTTCCCACCTCCACACAACTGGTGAAGTGTTTTCAGATAGGTAGTTTTATCTCCCCTCATATTTAATTATTTTGTTCCCCAGGATTAAAAAGCCCAGTTTTTTGTATTGCTCCTTGGATGGACAGAGGTTACGACTTCTTCTTCACATTTTAATTGCCATCCTCCAGACATTTTCTAAGCAGCAATATAATGAGTGCCTAGAGCTTGGGACTTTGGAATCGAACGCTACTGGTGGCAAAGACTCTTTGCCTTACCAAACTTTAGTTAGGATCCCTTGAACACTCTCCCCAAGACCCATCTGTGTACTTACAGAGTCCAGTTTTAGCAAGAATCCTGCTAAGCCAGTTAGAAAACTCTCCAATCTCATGGCTGATATCTGATCAAACTCCTCATCCCTATTATCTCCTAGGGGATGTCTGACCATCCTGCCTGTTAGATTGGTTCAGCCAGACTCCCCCATACTTGATGTCTCCTCTTAATGCTTTTCCATTGACAAATGCCCCTCTCCAACATGCTCCTTGTTTATAAATCCCCACTTATTCTGATTGTATTTGAATTAAGTCTAGTTTTCTATCAGAATCTCCCTTCCTATATTGCAATCATTTTTTTTCCTTGCATAAAATCTATCTTTGCTGCTTTAAGTTCTGTCCAGCTCTGCATTGGAACCCAGAATTTAACACTTCCTAGCCATGTGATCTCAGTTACTTTTTTCCAAGCTTCCACCAAGATTTCAAAACCTTCTAGAACATGCTACAAAAGAGGTCATTCAACCTGAGGTTAACTATGTCTGATGATAGGGAACTCAGCACTTAACAATATCAATAGCTACCACTGGCAAAGCATACAGTATTTCTGGAAAAGCACTAGCCCTTTAAAATACATTCTCTTATTCCACCCTCTTAATGCCTGCAAAGAAGGTATTATTCTGATTTGACAGGTGAGGCACTTGAGGCTTACAGAGACTAACTTTTCCAGAGTGAGTACTATGCCAAGAAGGAGACCCAGAACTCAAACCCAAGCCAGCCTTACCCCAGAGCCCATGGCAGTCCCACCTATGGCCTTAGTGCAGAATGGCTCTGACTTCTAGAAAGCCCTTTTAGATATTGATCTACTGATCTCATTTTTCTTCCCTGTCAAAGAGGAAAAAAAATTGCCTTGAACTTCCACTGATCTCATTTTTCTTCCTCATGGAGGAGGAAGCAATACTGTTTCAAGTACCTCTCTGCCACCCCAGCCCCAAATCATCTCTGCATACAGAGAGGCATCCTTTCTCTCCATCATTACTGCTAATATCATCTGTGCAAGCCCTGGTCAGATCCCATCTGGACTATTACATTAGCTACCTATGTGTCACCTGGCCTCTAATCTGCCTTACACACAATATCACATACATATTCTTCTCTTTTGTTTTTGTTTTTGTTTTCTTTGAGACAGAATTTCATTCTTGTCACCCAGGCTGGAGTGCAATGGCGCAATCTCAGCTCAGTGCAACCTCCGCATCCCAGGTTCAAGTGATTCTTCTGCCACAGCCTCCCAAGTAGCTGGGATTACAGACTCCCACTACCTCACCCAGCTAATTTTTGTATTTTTAGCAGAGAAGGGGTTTCACCACATTGGCCAGGCTGTTCTCAAACTTCGGACCTCAGGCAATCTGCCCACCTCAGCCTCCCGAAGTATTGGGATTATAGGCATGAGCCACCACCCCCAACCCACATACATCTTCTTACACCTCAGTACGAAGATCAGGTACAAAAGCTTTCTTACACCTCCATATTAAGATCAGTTACTACTTCTATTCCAGCAGTAATAGAAATGGCCCCAATGAAGTTGGGCCCATTGGCTCAAACCACCCCCACCAATATATGCAGGTACCCAGTTGGCAAAAACAAAGCAAGATAACAGAGCCCAAACAGCCGCTTTCAAACCCAGGTCTTCTGTTTTTCACAATTCAAAAGATCTTCCTAGTAAGGACCTCTCTCCTGGGGACCATGCCTGGCCTTAGGGAGAATGGGTGGCACAATGGTTTTGGGGAATTTGAGGAAAATTTATACTGAGTCTCTTACATGGAGAGAGCACTAAAAAGGGAGACTTTCCCTACCCACATTCTGGTTGAATCCTTGCTGTAGCTCCAAAAGGGCACCCAGTGAGCATTAATACCCCTTTATTACAGACTGAGAAACTAAGCCTCAGAGAGAACAGTTGCACTCAGCACATTAATGAGGTGACCTAGATCAATGGTATCTGGCATCTAAAAACAAAGATTCTCTAAGGAGGTAGTCAGACAACTTTAGCGAAGAGATAACAAGACAAGGTGACCAGATGAAGTATTGGCTTTGGAGCCAGGGGTGCTGGGTTTGATCTTTGCTCTGTTACAAATTAGTTGTGTAGAAAGAAATTCATGAGGGAAGAAGAAGATGGTGGCGTGGTAGGAGCAACTCAGGATTGCAGCTCTCAGTGAAGGCGCAGAGGGTGAGTGCAATCCACCTTTCCAGACGGATCTTTGTTGCCCACAGAACGGGGAAATTCCCAGGTGTAGGAGAGACACAGGATGCCAACACAGCCCTTTCGACTGGTGAGGCCGTATTGGCCGGCGCCGCAACGCAGTGGCACTCTGCACAAAACGCACTGGTCTGGGTGCCCTTTTAAACTGGCAATCTGAGATTTGGGAGGGCAGATTAGCATATCCATCTGATTAAACGGGACTTGGACGGTGAGCCAGACCAGGAGATTCCCAGGAAGCAACATTTGAGCCGGCGCAGTGGGTCGCCGCATGGGAAATCACACAGATCCTGGTGCCCTATCAGCAGGCGACTGAAACACCTGAGAGAGAGTCAACCATTCAACTTAAAAAAAAAAAAAGTAAAAGGGCTCTGAGGCAGGGAGCCAGGTGATCAGGCTTGGTGGGTCCCACCCCCAGAGGGACAAACAAATGGCGATTCGAAATGCTTGGGGTTGAGAGTTTCACTGTGGGCACAGCTGAATCCAGGACAATACAGCTCGGTGGGGAAGGGGCGTCTGCCATTACCGAGGCATTCTGCCCCTACTGAGGTACACTCCCATTGCTGACGCAGCCTGCCATTGCCGAGGCAACCCGCCATAACAGAGAGACTCCGCGAACAGGGTGGAGCCTAAATATATATGGACCCAATACAGGAGCACCCAGATATATAAGGCAAGTTCTTAATGACTTACAAAGAGACTTAGACTCCCACACAATAATAGTGGGAGACTTTAACACTCCACTGTCAATATTAGACAGATCAACCAGACAGAAAATTAACAAGGATACCCAGGGCTTGAACTCAGACCTGGAACAAGCAAACCTGATAGACATTTACAGAACTCTCCACCCCAAATCCACAGAATATACATTCTTCTCAGCACCACATCACACCTACTCTAAAATTGACCACATAATTGGAAGTAAAGCACTCCTCAGCAAATGCAAAACAATGGAAATCATAACAAACAGTCTCTCAGACCATAGTGCAATCAAGTTAGAACTCAGAATTCAGAAACTAACTCAGAACCGCACAGCTTCATGGAAACTGAACAACTGGCTCTTGAATATTGATTGGATAAACAATGAAATGAAGACAGAAATAAAGAAGTTCTTCGAAACCAACGAGAACGAAGACACAACATACCAGAATCTCTGGGACACATTTAAAGCAGTCTCCAGAGGAAAATACGTAGCAATAAGTGCCCACATGAGAAGAGTGGAGAGATCCAAAATTGACACCCTATCATCAAAATTGAAAGAGCTAGAGAAGCAAGATCAAAAAAACTCAAAACCTAGCAGAAGACAAGAAATAACTAATATCAGAGCAGAACTGAAGGAGATAGAGACACAAAAACCCTTCAAAGAATCAATAAATACAAGAGCTGGTTTTTGAAAAGATCAACAAAATAGACCACTAGCCAGACTGATAAAAAAGAAAAGAGAGAACAACCAAATAGATGCAATAAAAAATGATAAAGGGGAAATCACCACAGATTCCACAGAAATTCAAACCATCATCAGAGAATATTACAAACAACTCTATGCACATAAACTAGTAAACCTGGAAGAAATGGATAAATTCCTGGACACCTGTGTCCTCCCAAGCCTAAACCAGGAGGAAGCTGACACTATGAATAGACCAATAACAAGGTCTGAAGTTGAGGCAGCAATTAAGAGCCTACCACACAAAAAAAGCCCAGGTCCAGATGGGTTCACAGCCGAATTCTACCAGGCACACAAAGAGGAGCTGGTACCATTCCCTCTGAAACTATTCCAAATAATCCAAAAAGAGGGAATCCTTCCCAAATCATTTTATGAGACCAACATCATCCTGATACCAAAACCCGGCAGAGACCCAACAAGAAAAGAAAACTTCAGGCCAATATCCATGATGAACATAGATGCAAAAATCTTCAATAAAATACTGGCAAACTGATTGCAACAGCATATCAAAAAGCTTATCCATCATGATCAAGTAGGATTCATCTCAAGGATGCAAGGCTGGTTCAACATATGCAAGTCTGTAAATGTAATTCACCACATAAACAGAACCAAAAACAAAAACCACATGATTATCTCAATAAATGCAGAGAAGGCCTTTGACAAAATTCAACAGCCCTTTATGCTAAAACCCCTCAATAAACTCGGTATTGATGGAACGTATCTCAAAGTAATAAAAGCTATTTACGACAAACCAACAGCCAATATCATACTGAATGGGCAAAAACTGGAAGCATTCCCTTTGAAATCCGGCACTAGACAAGGACGCCCTCTCTCACCACTCCTATTCAATATAGTACTGGAAGTTCTAGCCAGAGCAATTAGGCAAGAAAAAGTAATAAAGGGTATTCAAATAGGAAAGGTGGAAGCCAAATTGTCTCTATTTGCAGACGACATGATAGTATACCTAGAAGACCCCATCGCCTCAGCCCAAAAACTCCTGAAACTGATAAGCAACTTCAGCAAAGTCTCAGGATATAAAATCAATGTGCAAAAATCACAAGCATTCCTCTACAACAATAACAGACTTAAAGAGAGCCAAATCAACAACGAACTGCCATTCACAATTGCTACAAAGAGAATAAAATACCTAGGAATACAACTGACAAGGAATGTAAGGGACCTCTTCAAGGAAAACTACAAACCACTGTACAATGAAATAAACAGATGGAGAAACATTTCATGTTCATGGTTCGGAAGAATCAATATCGTGAAAATAGCTATACTGGCCAAAGTAATTTACGGAATCAATGCTATCCCATCAAGCTACCACTGACTTTCTTCACAGAACTGGAAAAAATCACCATGAACTTCATATGGAACCAAAAGAGAGCCCACATAGCCAAGGCAATTCTAAGCAAAAAGAACACAGCGGGAGGCATCACACTACCAGACTTGAAACTATACTACAAGGCTACAGTAATCAAAACAGCATGGTACTGGTACCAAAACAGAGATATAGACCAATGGAACAGAACAGAGGCATCAGAGGCAACACAACATATCTACAACCATACAATCTTTGATAAACCTGACAAAAACAAGCAATGGGGTAAGGATTCCCTGTTTAATAAATGGTGTTGGGAAAACTGGCTAGCCATGTGCAGAAAGCAGAAACTGGACCCCTTCCTGACACCTTACACTAAAATTAACTCCAGATGGATTAAAGACTTAAACATAAGACCTGGCACCATAAAAACCCTAGAAGAAAATCTAAGCAAAACCATTCAGGACATAGGAGTAGGCAAGGACTTCATTAACAAAACACCAAAAGCATTGGCAACAAAAGCCAAAATAGACAAATGGGACCTAATCAAACTCCACAGCTTCTGCACGGCAAAAGAAACAGTCACTAGAGTGAATTGGCAACCAATAGAATGGGAAAAAATCTTTGCAGTTTACCCATCTGACAAAGGGCTGATATCCAGAATTTACAAAGAACTCAAACAGATTTACAAGAAAAAAACAAACAAGCCCATTCAAAAATGGGCAAAGGATATAACAGACACGTTACAAAGGAAGACATACATGAGAAAATGTCTTATGAAAATATGAAAAAATGCTCATCATCACTGGTCATTAGAGAGATGCAAATCAAAACCACATTGAGATACCATCTCACGCCAGTTAGAATGGCGATCATTAAAAAATCTGGAGACAACAGATGCTGGAGAGGATGTGGAGAAATAGGAACACTTTTACACTGTTGGTGGGAGTGTAAATTAGTTCAACCATTGTGGAAGACAGTGTGGCGATTCCTCAAGGCCTTAGAAATAGAAATTCCATTTGACCCAGCAATCCCATTACTGGGTATATATCCAAAGGACTATAAATCGTTCTACTATAAGGACACATGCACACGAATGTTCATTGCAGCACTGTTTACAATAGCAAAGACCTGGAACCAACCCAAATGCGCATCGATGATAGACTGGACTGGGAAAATGTGGCACATATACACCATGGAATATTATGCAGCAATCAAAAATGATGAGTTCATGTCCTTTGTAGGGACATGGATGAATCTGGAGAACATCATTCTCAGCAAACTGACACAAGAACAGAAAATGAAATATCGCATATTCTTACTCATAGGCGGGTGAGGATAAAAGAGAACACAAGGACACATGGAAGGGAGTACTACACACGGGGGTCTATTGGGGGGAATAGGGGAGGGACAGCAGTGGGGGATCTGGAGAGGGATAGCCTGGGGAGAAATGCCAAATGTGGGTGAAGGGGAGGAAGGCAGCAAAACACACTGCCATGTGTGTACCTATGCAACTATCTTGCATGTTCTGCCCATGTACCCGAAAACCTAAAATGCAATTAAAAAAAACAAATTAGTTGTGTAACCTTGACCAAGTCATTTAATTTCCATGAATACCATTTTCTTCATTTAGAAAATGAGAACAAGAACATTTGCCTTCCATGACCAGGATGGATATTAGATAAGATAATATATGTGAAGCACTTAGCACAGTGTCTGGCATACAATAGGAGCTCAATAAATACTTATGTGGTTCATGCCTGTAATCCCAGCACTTTGGGAGGCTGAGGCTGGTGGATCACTTGAGTCCAGTAGTTCAAGACCAGCCGAAATGGTGAAACCCCGTTTCTACTAAAAACACAAAAATTAGCTAACCGTGGTGACACACACCTGTAATCCCAGATACTCAGTAGGCTGAGGCAGGAGAATCACTTGAACCCAGGAGTTAGAGGTTGCAGTGAGCCAAGATTGCACCACTGCACTCCAGCCTGGGTGACAGACTGAGACTTCATCTCAAAAAAAAAAAAGAAAGAAAACACAGATGAAATAAAGATATTTTCAGACATATAAAGGCTGAGAGGGCTCGTCACCCACGGAACTGCACTACATAAAATATCAAATAATTTTCTCACACAGGAGGAAAATGATAACAGATGAAAATCTGGATTGACAGAAAGAAACAAAGAGCATAGGAAATGAAAAGTACATAGAAAAGTATATAAGACTTTATTACTATTTAAATATCTATAAGCATAAGTCACTGTTTAAACAAACATAGCAACAAACTAGAAAGAGAAGGAAACTTCCTCAACTTGACTATGAGCAACCATGGAAACCCCAATGTAGAGGATTAAACGTATCCTCAGAAATATATGTTCAAGTCTGACTTCCGGTACCGTTAAATCTGGTCTCATTTGGAAATGGGTCTTTGCAGATGTTATCAAGTTGAAACAAGATCATTCTGCGTTAGCAGGGGCCCTACATCTAAGGGCTGAGATATTTATAAGAGAAAAGGGAGGGTCTATTAGTCCTTTGTCCCACTGCTATAAAGAACTACCTGAAGGCTGGGTGCGGTGGCTCACACCTGTAATCCCAGCCCTTTGGGAGGCCGAGGCAGGTGGATCACAAGGTCAGGAGTTCAAGACCAGCTAGGCCAACATGGTGAAACCCCATCGTTACTAAAACTACAAAAATTAGCCAGGCACGGTGGCAGGCACCTGTAATCCCAGCTACTCGGGAGGCCAAGGCAGAATGTTTTTATTTATAAATATATATATATTTATAATAAAATAAATTTGGCTCACGACTGGGGCTCCCTATGACCCACAGGACCAAGAACAACTCCCTCTCTACATTCAAAGCTCTTCACAGTCTTCCTGAAACTCCTTCCACCTCTCCTCCCTATCTTTTATTATAGTTACAGCCACTTGATTGATTCCTGTTCTCCAAGCAGGCCAGTCACCTTTTTTGTTCAGACTTCTCCCTCTGCCTGGAATGTTCTTTTTCCCTTCCTCTCTGGGCACCTTCCCCCCATCTTCCAAGACCCAATGCAGAGGACAGGTTCACTTGAGGGTCCTCCCAGTGCCTAGAATCCAGTCTGTCATTTTGGTGAATAATTAATAATAATTATTATTTAATAATTAATCAGATCAAGGATATCTTCCCAGAGTATCCAACATAGACTCTCCCACCGCCCCCGGCCCGCCTGCTCCCTGCACACCTCCTCCACGCTATGTTGGAACTTCTTGAAGTGAGGCTTCATTTCTTTCTTTTTTTCTTTTCTTTCTTTCTTTTTTCTTTTTCTTTCTTTTTTTTTTTTTTTTGAAATGGAGTTTCGCTCTTGTTACCCAGGCTGGAGTGCAATGGCGCAATCTCGGCTCACTGCAACCTCCGCCTCCTGGGTTCAGGCAATTCTCCTGCCTCAGCCTACTGAGTAGCTGAGACTACAGGCACCTGCCACCACACCCGGCTAGTAGAGACGGGGTTTCTTCACCGTGTTAGTCAGGCTGCTCTTGAACTCCTGACGTCAGGTGATCTGCCCGCCTCAGCCTCCCAAAGTGCTGGGATTACAGGAGTGAGCCACCGCGCCTGGCTGCATTTCTTTTCTTTTTTAGAGGAGTCAGGCTGGAGTGTAGCGGCACGATAGCTCACTGCAGCCTCAAACTCCAGGGCTTAAGTGCTCCTCCTGCCTCGGCCTCCTGAGTAGCTAGGACTGCAGGCGTGCACCACCAGGCCGGGCTATTTTTTTTTTTTTTTTTTTTGTAGAGACGGGGTCTTGTTACATTGCCCAGGCTGGTCTCCAACTCCTAGCTTCAAGCGATCCTTCCACCTTGGCCTCCCAAAGTGCTGGGATTACAGCTGTGAGCCACCGCGCCTGGCACAGGCTTTATTTCTTATGCTGCTTCCTTTTTCCTCAATGCCTTTTTGACTCTGCACCTGGCCCGTAGAGATGCTCAGTACGTGTTTGTTGAATGAATGAATGAATGAATGAGCTAACATGCAATTTCACCTTATACATCATATGAACCCGCCAAATCCAGGCCCGATGTCATAGCCTCTACCCTTGGCCCGACTCTCCAGTACCACCCGGACACCACCCTCCCCAACCCAAGCCCCGCCCCCTTCCCCACCGGGGGTGCCTCCCCCTACCCTCCCTACGCCAGACCCTTTCCCCTCCCGCTTCCCCTCCTCCACCCAGCCCCTGGGCTGCTCAGCCTGCTGCTTCCTGGACGCGTCCCCGCCCACAGCCAGGATTGGAAGACGGAGGCAACGCCCACCCCGCCAGGCGGCCTCCTACTGGCGCCGCCGCCGGCAGGGGCAGGGACAGATCCGGGCAGCAGTTGAGGCCATCCCTCCCTACTAGGAAATCCCAGCCCCGGCCGGGCGCGGTGGCTCACGCCTGTAATCCCAGCACTTTGGGAGGCCGAGGCGGGTGAATCACGAGGTCAAGAGATCGAGACCATCCTGGTCAACATGGTGAAACCCCGTCTCTACTAAAAATACAAAAAAATTAGCTGGGCATAGTGGCGCGTGCCTGTAATCCCAGCTACTCAGGAGGCCGAAGCAGGAGAATTGCCTGAACCCAGGAGGCGGAGGTAGCGGTGAGCCAAGATCGCGCCGTTGCACTCCAGCCTGGGTAACAAGAGCGAAACTCCGTCTCAAAAAAAAAAAAGAAAGAAAAGAAAATCCCAGCCCGGTGACTGGCGCGACTCTGACCGCGCAGCCAGGCAGAGGTGGGTACGCGGCGGCCGGACCGGCCGGACATGCCCCTAGGACGCGGAGAACCGTCGCACGCGCTCACGTCCGCATCCCCAAGGGCTGCGCTCAGCCAAACGCAGCGCCCGGAGCTCGGAGCCAGCCCGGCCTTGGGGACCCTGCTGGCCGAGGAGGTCGTCAGTCCAGTCTTGTCTTCCAGACCCAGAGGACGAGGCTTCCCGACGAAGAACCGCCCAACATGGCCTCGGGGACACCGGTCCTCCCAGCCTCCAAATGAGAGGGTGGGGGCGCCAGACCTGCTTCGGGCTACCCCGCTGAAAATGGCCCTCCAGGAAGCCTGCATCCCCAGCCCTACCGGGCGCATCTGCTGGAGCTCAGCAATCACCTTTACCGGGACTCACCAGTGTCCCCAGGCAGCCCTTGTGGCAAACCCACCAACCCACACTACTAGGAGTAGAGTGGCTCTGCCCTTACCTCGCAGTGATGCCTGCCTGGCCAGGAAAAGTGCTCCCACGCCTGCAGCCCCCAACCTTTTCATGCCTTCTTTCCAAGTATCCTTCCGTTAGGCCCCACCCCGCACCACACCCCTTCTCGTGCTACAGCAATTGTGTCTGTTTATACAATAAGGTTCAGCACCTAAAGTGTTCTTGTCCTTGAATGTGGTATGTGAAGGAGCCAGGCAAGGGGGGACCTCACCCTGTGACTCTGGCAACCGGGTTGCCTGGTCCCTTCCTGTCTCACTGGACCCTGCTCTTTAGGGTCAGCAGCTCCTGGCTCTCTTCCTGACCAGATATTCCGGAGTCCCAGGCATAGGTTTCCTTCCTTGGTCCTCAGTTGATTTATCTGGCAATGGGGTTAATAATAGCTGTTGGCCTGCCTCTGTAAGGAACTGGATGGTGAGGCCATTGCATTGGACCATTCAAGTGAAAGAGGCTGTTTGCCTGATGCTTGATGAGGGGAACCCTGGGAATCAGGAAGTCTGGGTTCCAGCCTTCTGGCCCTTATTAGCTAGCAATTCACTCCCTCTTTCTCAGAGCCGTGCAAGCTTCTGGGTCATGGGGAAGGGCATGGGCGAAGGGCCTGGACTTTGGAGCCAGACAGACTTGGTTTCTGTACCAGTCACTTGAGCCCTCTGAACCGCTTTCCTCATTTGCGAAATAGGTGTAATATTGCCCACCTCACAAAAGGGCATAATAACATATGCTGAATCCCTAACACAGGGCTGAGCAACAGTAGATGCTCAATAAATCGTGGCTAACCACACCAGTGCTGCTATTCCTACTTGGGGAGGCCAAGGCTGGAGCATTGCTGGAGCCCAGGAAATCCATACCAGCCTGGGCAACATAGTGAGACCCTGTCTCTACAAAAAATTTTGAAAATTACTGAGGTGTGGTGGCATACACCTGTAATCTCACGGGAAGCAGAGGTAGGAGGATCATTTGAGCCCACGAGTTTAAGGCTGCAGTGAAGATGATCTCTCCACTGCACTCCAGCTCAGGCAACTGAGTGAGATCCAGTCTCAAAAAAAAAAAAAAAGAAAACCTGCCAGGCGTGGTGGCTTACACCTGCAATCCCAGCACTTTGGGAGGCTGAGGAGGGCAGATCATCTGAGGTCAGGAGTTTGAAACTGGCCTTGCCAACATGGTGAAACCAGTCTCTACTAAAAATACAAAAATTAGCCAGGCATGGTGGCAGGTCCCTTCTACTTGTGAGGCAGAGGTAGGAGAATCACTTGAACCCAGGAGGCGGAGACAGCCAGGGTGAAAGAGTGAGAGTCCATCTCAAAAAAAAAAACCACACACACACACACACAAACCCCCAAACTAAAACTGATTATTTCCCATGTACATTCAACCTTGACTGTTGCTCATTCAATCCAGCCCAACTCAGTGCCCCATTCCCTGGCCCTGAAGCTACCATTCTGGCCCAGATGTGTCCTGGCTTGGAGTAACATCTTCTGCTACCACACTGGGCCTCCCCTCTCCTCAGTACCCAAGGGGAGCCACCTCACTCTGATCTCTTCGTGGGGTCCTATTCTGCCTGCCAATAAGGGTAGGAGCTTGGTTTTAGAGCAGAGTGGTTTGCCCGCCAACCAGCCCAGCACTCCAGGTGACCTCACCTTGCCCCAGGCCTTCCTGTAGGATGGCACTATTTGGTTTGGCTGCAGCCCCGCTTATTAAGTAGTTGTTGTTTTTACTAACAACCAGGCAGGGTGGCCCAGGAGCCTCCTGGGAGAGGCGGTGCCAGGCTCCCAGCTGAGGGGCAGGTTGGCTCCAATTCTGACTGGCTGGCCCCAGTGATCAGGACCAGGGACCCTTGTGGCACTTTGCTGGAGATCTAGGCTTGGTGGGGCAGCTGTGGGGTAACGGGCAGGACCAGCTCACAAGACCGGGTTGGGGCGGAGGCTGCCTCTGCAGGGCAGAGTCCTTTGGCAGCTAGGGCTGTTGGGCACGGAGGGGTCAACTCACAGCTCAGGAACAGAGCACTGTAGAGGTCTCTGAAATGCACTCAAGAACCAGGAGTGGAGCTGAAGCACATCCTGTCCCCTGCCAGCCCTCCCCTAGTAACAGCTGGCATTTCCCAAGTCCTACCTGAGCACCAGGCACCGTGTTGTGTATGCAATTTACAAATGTCTGATTGAACGCTCACAACAAGGCTATCATAGGTACTATTATTATCCTTACCTTATTTTATTTTATTTTTTTTGAGATGAAAGCTCGCTTTTGTCCCCCAGGCTGGAGAGCAATGGCGTAACCTCGGTTCACTGCAGCCTCCGCCTCCCAGATTCGAGCCGGTTCTCCTGCCTCAGCCTCCCAAGTAGCTGGGACTACAGGCGCCTGCCACCACACCTGGCTAATTTTTGTATTTTCAGTAGATACGGGGTTTCACCATGTTGGCCAGGCTTCTCTCAAACTCCTGACATCAGGTAATCTGCCTGTCTTAGCCTCCCAAAGTGCTGGGATTGCAGGTGTAAGCCGTACTCAGCCTTTTTTTTTTTCTTTTTCAGAAAGTGTCTTGCTCTGTTACACAGGCTGGAGTGCAATGGTGCCACCTCTGCTCACTGCAACCTCCACCTCCAGGGTTTAAGTGATTCTCCTGCTTCAGACTCCCAGGTAGCTGGGACTACAGCTGCCCGTCACCGTGCCTAGCTAATTTTTGTATTTTTAGTAGAGACTGGGTTTTACCATGTTGGCCAGTCTGGTCTCAAACTCTTTTTTTGAGATGTAGTTTCGCTTTTGTTTACCCAGACTGGAGTGCAATGGCGTGATCTCGGCTCACTACAAGCTCCACCTCCTGGGTTCAGGCAATTCTCCTGCCTCAGCCTCCTGAGTAGCTGGGATTACAGGCATGCGCCACTATGCTCAGCTAATTTTTTGTATTTTTAGTAGAGACGGGGTTTCACCATGTTGACCAGGATGGTCTCGATCTCTTGACCTCGTGGTCCACCCACCTCGGCCTCCCAAAGTGCTGGGATTACAGGCATGAGCCACCGCGCCCAGCCTGGTCTCAAAACTCTTGACCTCAAGTGATCCACCTGCCTCAGCCTCCCAACCCTGAGGTTTAATAATAGGCCCCATACCCAGTGGCAAACAGGGGTCTGGGGCATTGCAGGGGGACAGAGGAGGACATATGTCCTCATTGGCCACTGTAGACTCCCTTCCACAAAAAGGATGCCAATGCAATGACATGCCCACCTCCACTCCACCCTTTCCTCAGTCCTTGGCCCTCCGGGCACTAGGACTGCTCCCCAGGTGCTCTGTAATCCCTCCCCAATCTATCCCATGCCCTGGTCTCTGCCCTCTTTCAAAACATAGATATGCCAGCGCCTTGGTTCATACCTGTAATCCCAGCACATTGGGAAACTGAGACTGGAGGATTGCTTGAGCCCAGAAGTTCAAGACAGCCTGGACAACATAGTGAGACCCTGTCTCTACAAAAATTTTTTTTAAAAATTTAATCTTGGTGTGGTGGCACATGCCTATAGTTCCAACTACTGGGGAGGCTGAGGTGGGAGGATTGGTTGAGCCCTGGAGTTTGAGGCTGCAGTGAGCTATGATGGTGCCACTGCCCTCCAGCCTGAGTGAGACCCTGTCTCTGAAAAAGAACTTAAAAAAAAAAGTTTAAAGAACAAAAAGGGTCGGGTGAGGTGGCTCATGCCTGTAATCCCAGCATTTTGGGAGGCTGAGGCAGGTGGATCACCTGAGGTCAGGAGTTCGAGACCAGGCTGGCCAACATGGTAAAACCCCTTCTCTACTAAAAATACAAAAATCAGCCATGTGTGGTGGCATGCGCCTGTAATCCCAGCTATTTGGGAGGCTGAGACAGGAGAATTGACTTGAACCTGGGAGTCAGAGGTTTCAGTGAGTCAAGATTGTGCCACTGCACTCCAGCCTGGGCAACAGAGGGAGGCTCTGTCACAAAAAAGAACAAAACATAGATGCCTACATACCATCCTCTTCCCTTGGCTCCTGGGGAGTAAGGCATCACCCAGTGACCTCCTAGAAGGGCAGTAACAAGGGAGGGTGTCAGGAATTGGGATAGTCAAGGGAGTGGTAGGAATTGGGATCTTAGTTCAGCTCCAGGCTGTGAGAGAGAGAGTTGTAGGGCACTCAAGCTTAGTGGAGACCCTCAATGCCTCTTTGCTTGTTCCTGCAGCAAAAGGTCAGGACACCAGAGCCAAGCCCAGAGGCCCTGGTAGAACAGGGGTGAAGAGCATGAGTTCTGACTTCAGGCTGCTGCGCTGCAGCCCTGGCTTTCCCACCCCGGGTGAGGGCAGGCTGGATGCCTCTCTGTGCCTCAGTTTTTCCCTCTCCATAGTGGAACTGTATTGGTGCCTACCCCAGATGGTTGTGTCAGCAATTAGGATGGCAACTGGCACCTTGGTCAGTGGCAGGAAAGGTTCCAGAAGCTCTGCTGTGGTCCCAGGGGAGTCTTGGGCCCTGCCACCATCTCCTTGGGGTGGTGCCATGTGGTGGGAAAGAACCCCAACTTCAAGGCCAGACACAGTGGCTCATGCCTGTAATCCCAGCACTTTCGCAGGCCGAGGTGGGAGGATCACCTGAGGTCAGGAGTTCAAGACCAGTCTGGCCAACGTGGTAAAACCCCGTCTCTACTAATAATACAAAAATTAGCCAGGTGTGGTGGTGAGCGCCTGTAATCCCAGCAACTGGGGAGGCAGAGGCAGGAGAATCTCTTGAACCCATGAGGTGGGGGTTGCAGTAAGCTGTGATTGTGCCACTGCACTCCAGCCTGGCCGATAGAGCAAGACTCTGTCTCAAAAAAAAAAAAAAAAGAACCCAAACTTTGGTGTCCAGTCATGTTCCCACACTCACTCCCAGGGTGACCCTGGGAAGTTCTCAGCCTCCTTGTCTTCCCAGTTAGAATGATCTGATGCCCCTGCTACCATCAACCTTGATAAGTTTCCTGAGAATTCTTTGCAAGAGGCCCTGTTCTTGGGGGTGGAGAAGAGACTAATTGTTCCTTCTCTCCTGGCCAGAGCAGGAAGCTGTGAGGTGGCCGTTCTGTGAGCACAGTGGACCCCCTCATGGAGAAGTTCAATGCGTCCATCGCCTATGACTGGCACCGGTGGGAGGTGGATATTCAAGGCAGCAAAGCCTACAGCAGGAGCCTGGAGAAGGCAGGGCTCCTCACCAAGGCCGATGGACCAGATAATCCATGGTCTAGACAAGGTACTCACCTCGGCCCAAACCCCACCCGAGGCCCCTCCCTGTGGCCCCAGGCTCCCACCAAATCCCTGAGCAAATAGTGCAGTGTTGTCTGTGGTTTCACATTGAACTAATTACATATTCAAGTGCTGTTTAACTGTGTGCCTTGATCACCGCCTCTCTCCATCCTTTAATGACTGCTGTGGCCCACATGGCTCATGGGTGAAGGTGTGCTGGGCCTGAGATGCCCCCTCCCAGGGTGTGCTTCCAGGATTTGCACAGGGACAGTCAGTCATCAGGGAGTGGGTGGGACCAGGGCAGGGGCTCTCTTGGCTGCTGATACCTGCTCACCTGACCCAGGGCATTGCTGCCATCCACTATAGGTGGCTGAGGAGTGGGCCCGGGGCACCTTCAGACTCAACCCCAATCATGAGGACATCCACACAGCCAAGGAGCCCTGCCTGAAGGTACGACCCCTGCAGCCCCACTGCTCTCCTGGTCTCCCTTCTCCACCTGGCCCTGGGCCACTTTGAGCATTAGGACATCATTCTGTTAATTACACCATTGGCAGACAGCAGCCAAGACCACAAGACATGGGTCAGGCGCAGTGGCTCATGCCAATAATCCTAGCCTCTGGGAGGCTGAGGTGGGAGGATTGCTTGAGGCCAGGAGTTCAAGACCAGCCTGGGCAACATAATGAGGTTCCATAACTACAAGAAATTACAAAAAATAAATAAAAAGAACAAAAGGCCTCAGCAGAAATGGCAAGAGATTTGGGCAGGTCCCAGGACCCTGGGGTAGGGAGGGAGGTTGGCAGGGCTGATGAATCCTGCCCTTCTTGGGTTGACCCCTCTGGGCACATAGACCATGACCCTGGGCCTCCCTTCACCTCCAGGAGCTCCTTGGCGAAACTGCAGGGCAGCCGCACACGGGTCGTACAGCTGGAATGACCAGGTGCCTCGCCCCTCCGGCCCCTGCTCCATGCTGTCCCAACCTTGGGGAGCCCAGGGGGCAATTAGAGCTCAGCAGCGTCCTGGCTCCCCAGGGAAGCAGCACGTCTGTCTCGATGAGCACCTCCTCCTCCTCGCACAGGTGGTCACGGACCTCAGGCTGTGGATTCGGCAGACCTGCTCCACCTTCTCCGGCCTCCTCTGGAAGTTCATCAGGACCTTGGTGGATGCGTGAGTTCCCCAGGGACACCCAGGGGGCAGAGAGAGGTGTGGTAGCAGCCTGAACAGTGGACCTAGGTGGCAGGGGTGAACAGAGTGGGGTACCAGGTCCTGGGGGACAGGGGTATCCCAGAAATCTAGGATCGAGGCATAGTGGCAAAGAGTGGGGCATTTCCTGCAGGCTCCAATACTCCCATACCAGTCTAGCTCAGCAGGCAGAAGAGACTCACCCTTCGTGGGCCAGGTGTGGTGTCATGACTATAATCCCAGCACTCTGGGAGACCGAGGCAGGTGGATCACCTGAGGTCATGAGTTTGAGACCAGCCTGGCCAACATGGTGAAACCCCATCTCTACTAAAAATACAAAAATTAGCCAGAGGTGGTGGTATGTGCCTGTAATTCCTGCTACTTGGGAGTTTGAGGCAGGAGAAATCAGCTGAACCCGGGAGGCAGAGGTTGCAGTGAGCCAAGATCGCCCCAATGCACTCCAGTCTGGGCATCAGAGTGAGACTCTGTCTCAAAAAAAATTAAAGTGAAAGAAAACTCACCCTTTGCAGATTTGAGGGCAGGAAGCTAAGGCAGTAGCTTGGCTATGGCTGGAGCAGCCAGAGTCACTTTTTACCTTGCCTGTGCCTCATATCTCCCATCCCATGTCTGGTGTCCCCACCCAGCCCATCTGGCAAAAGACAGATGCAAAGGCTGCCTCCTGCTGGCCTCATCCCAGGTTTTGGCTTCTGGGACCTGGTGTCTTTGGGTCTGGATTTGTTCCTTGCAGACCTGGAGGAAGAGCTGCTGAGGAGTCTCCATGTGTTGGAGAGACCCCTCCTCTTCTTCAGCTCCCTGTGACCCGTGTTTCACAGACCTGGGAGGAAACAAGGGCACATGCATTGTCACCCTGGAGGTGGGGTGGGGCTGCTAGGAGGAACAGGGAGTGTCTGCTACTGAGTTCAGAGTTTCTTTTTTTTTTTTGAGACAGAGTATCACTCTGTCACCCAGTCCGCAGTGCAGTGGTATGATCTCAGCTCACTACAACCTCTGCCTTTTGGGTTCAAGCAGTTCTTCTGCCTCAGCCTCCCTAGTAGCTGACACTACAGGCGTGCACCACCAGGCCTGGCTAATATTTGTATTCTTACTACAGATGGGATTTCACCGTGTTGGCCAGGCTGGTCTTGAACTCCTGACCTCAAGTGATCCACCCGCCTTCGCCTCCCAAAGTGCTGGGATTACAGAAGTTAAGGGTTTAATTTTTTTTTTTTTTTTTTTTTTTTAGACAGGGTCTCACTTTGTCACCTAGTCTGGATTTCAGTGGCTTGATCTCGGTTAACTGCAAACTCAACCTCCTGGGTTCCAACAATTCTCATGCCTCAGCCTCCCAAGTAGCTGAGATTATAGGTGTGTGCCTCCACATTGAGCCAATTTTTGTATTTTTTTTCAGTAGAGATGGGTTTTGCCATGTTGGCCAGGCTGGTCTCGAACTCCTGAGCTCAGGTGATCCGCCCACCTCGTAATCCTAGTGAAAGTGCTAGGATTACAGGCATAAGCCACTGCGCCCAGCCTAATTTTTAAATTTTTAACTTTTTAAATTGTCTTTAGAGATGAGGTCTTGCTCTCTCACCTAGGCTGTAGTATAGTGGCTTGGTAATAGCTCACTGCAGCCTCAAACTCCTGGACTCAAATAATCCTCCCACCTCAGCTTTCTGAGGAGCTAGTAGCACAGTAGCAAATTAAAAAAATTTTTTTTTTTTTGTAGAAATAAGGTCTTGGTATGTGGCTTAGGCTGGTTTCAAACTCCCAGCCTCAAGTGATTCTTCCTTCTTGGCCTCTCAAAATGCTGGGATTACAGGCATGAGCCACCGTGCCCAGCCGAGTACAGAATTTCTTTATGGGGTGATGAAAGTCTTCTTAAATTGGTTGTGGTGATGGTTGTACACTAAAGAGTAAACTTTAAATGAGTAATTGTATGTGAATGATGTCTCAGTAAATCTGGTTTGTTTAAAACAACAAGCCAGGTGCACAGTCTGACACCTGTCATCCTAGCCCTTTGGGAAGCCGAGGCAGGTGGATCACCTGAGGTCAGGAGTCTGAGACCAGCCTGGTCAACATGGTGAAACCCTGTCTCCACTGAAAATACAAAAAATTAGCCAGGCATGGTGGCAGGCACCTGTAATCTCAGCTTCTTGGGAGGCTGAGGCAAAAGAATCTCTTGAGTCCGGGAGGCGGAGGTTGCAGTGAGCCGAGATGGCGCCACTGCACTCCAGACTGGGCACCAAGAGAGAAACTCTGTCTCAAAAACAACAATGAAACAGGCAGGTGTGGTTGCTCACATTTGTAATTCCAGCCCCTGGGAGCCCAAGGCAGGAGGATTGCTTGAACCCAGGAGTTTAGACCACCCTGGGCAACATAATAAGACCCCATCTTTACCAAAAATCAAAAATGAGCCAGGCATGGTGGCTTGACCCTGTAGTCCCAGCTACTCAGGAGGCTGAGGCAGGAGAATCGCTTGAGCCCAGGAGATGGAGGCAGCAGTGAGCTGTGATTGTGCTACTGCACTCCAGCCTGGGCAACAGGGCGAGACCCTGTCTCTAAACACAAAACAAGAAAACACGAGCATCACTCACAGCACATCACTTCACCTCTGCCCTGCCTACCTGAATGAGGAGCACGGTGTCTCACCTGCTTGGAGCAGCTCTTGAATGGCCCCAGCTATTTCTGGGGTACTCAAGTGAAACCTCCCATGGTCAGGTCATACCCAACACGGGCCTCCTCCCCTCTTCTGGCCCCCGCTCAGAGATGCTGAGTGGCAGAGGCTCAGGCTTTGGGTGTTCCTGGCACAGCCTCATCCCAGGAGGCCCCACAGCTCAGGCCCAGTCCTTGGTTCACACGGCCTCACATCCGGCCTCTTTTTCCGTTAATTGCAATTTGTCCCTGGGAGATACTGGATCCCTTGTTCAGGTGCAGTGCTGCAGGGCAACCCTTCTTCCCAGGCTGACCCAGGCCTGCAGGGTCCCACTGTCACTGGCAGGCTTTGCCCCAGCCTCCACCCGAGCCCCTGTGCCTCCTCTCCCACAGGGAACATGACATCCTCTTCTGGGGGCACAACCACCTGCAGAGGGCCCAGCCCATCCACTGGAGCCACTGGATTCTGAGGTGAGCCGGGTGAGGTGCAGGGGCCATGCTGGAGGGGAGGACCCCGGCTGCCCTGACCTTCCTGCCCCTGGCTTCCCACAGCCACGCCATGGTGCTGACCCGAGACTCTGAACGGCTGCTGGAGGTGCGGAAGCAGATCGATGTCCTGCCCTTGGGGAGGTAAGTGAGGCTCCAGTACCCTGAGGGCCTGGTTGGGGTGGCTGCTGCATAGCCTTAGGGATTGACAGACAAGCTGGGAAGGGCAGAGTGGGACAGAAAGCCGAGTTATCCGCTCAGAGGGGGACCCTGCATGGAGCCCCTGCTCTCACTAAGATGGGGACGATCAAGCTGGTGAATGTGTCTGAGCAGGGCCAGAGCTCTCCAGCAAGGCTCCTGGAGAGCCCAGCCCACTGCCCTCAGCCTGACACATGGGGATGTGTGTCAGGAGACAAGTGTCCTGCACCCAAGGCACCAGAGGGCAGGGGCCTGTGTCTCCTGGTGAAACCTCTTTCATTGCCTACAGGCACTGAGGTCATCCAGCCCAGTGGTCACTCACGGCAGGGGCGCCTGGTACTGAGAGACTCAGGGCTCCTGCTTCCCTCCTGGGACTGTGCAAAAGATCCCTCCCCCCAGCTCCTGCCCTGCCCCATTCTCTTTCCAGTGGGAGGGGCCTGGGCAACCTGGTTGGGGGAGAGGAGGCCACTCCCTGTTGCTCCAGCCCAGCCCCGCTTCCTCCCACCCCCAGAACTCAACTTTGGGGGTGAGTCTTGGGGAGCCAGTCCCCTGCCCTGTGCCTCACTTTTGTCCCCTGCACTCCAGTGCTTGGAGATAAGTGTTCTGGGGACACTTGGGGACAAGTGTTGTGCACCCGCGGCAACTGAGCCAGGGAAGGGGCTGAGTTTCAGGCGGTTGCCCTGGAAATCAGGACTTGGTTCTGTGTATCTGTGTGTGTGTGTGTGTGTGTGTGTGTGTGTGTATGTATGTGTGTGTCAGGGATTCCTGCTAGAAGCCCTGGTCATCGTGAATCCCTGTCCCTGCAGCGGTGCCATTGTGGGAAATCCCCTGGGTGTGGACCAAGAGCTGCTCTCAGCAGGTCAGATGCCCTGCCCTTATTTTCCAAGTAGAGTCACCCTCAGCACCCACCAGGACCCACAGACACACCTGACACCAGAGGGCAGGGGCCTGTGTCTCCTGGTGAAACCTCTTTCATTGCCTACAGACACTGAGGTCATCCAGCCCAGTGGTCACCCACGGCAGGGGCGCCTGGTACTGAGAGACTCAGGGCTCCTGCTTCCCTCCTGGGACTGTGCAAAAGATCCCTCCCCCCAGCTCCTGCCCTGCCCCATTCTCTTTCCAGTGGGAGGGGCCTGGGCAACCTGGTTGGGGGAGAGGAGGCCACTCCCTGTTGCTCCAGCCCAGCCCTGCTTCCTCCCACCCCCAGAACTCAACTTTGGGGGTGAGTCTTGGGGAGCCAGTCCCCTGCCCTGTGCCTCACTTTTGTCCCCTAGCCGAGCTTCTCTCCAGTCTCCTCCTACCCCTGTATAATCAGGCTGGTTGCAGTGATGGTTGCACACTGTATGTAAACTTTAAATGAGTCAATTGGGTGGGGCATGGTTGTCTAATCCCAGCACTGGCCAACATGGTGAAACCCCATCTCTACTAAGAATACAAAATTTAGCTGGGTGTGATGGCAGGTGCCTGTAATACCAGCTACTCAGGAAGCTGAGGCAGGGGAATCACTTGACCCCGGGAGGCCAAGTCTACAGTGAGCCAAGATTGAGCCACTGCACTCCAGCCTGGGCAACAAGAACAAAACTCCATCTCAAAAAAACTAACTAAATAAAAAATAAAATAAAATAAATGGGTAAATTGTATGTGAATGATATCTCACCAGAGATATCCGGGAGGTGGCAGCTGGAGGTTACCTGTAGGCATATGGTCTGAAACTCCTGGGCTCAGGCCATCTTCTGCCTTGTCCTTCCAAGTGCTAGGATTACAAATGTGAGCCACTGCGCCTAGCTTGTTTTTTTTTGTTGTTGTTTTAAATAAATCAGATTTTATTACCTGCAGGTATGACGTCCTCAGCTAACCTGCTGAGATGGGTCATGCACTGCAAAGCCCAGAACAGGAGCTTGGCTGGGAGGGAGAAAAGGTTTCAGACCTCCTCCTACCCCCTGTATGCTCAGGCTGGGTGGGATGGGAGAGGCCTGGTGACTGGGAACCTTTTCTCCCTCCCAGCCAAGCTCCTGTTCTGGGCTTTGCTGTGCATGACCCATCTCAGCAGGATGGCCAAGGACCTCATCCTCTATGGCACCAAGGAATTCAGCTTCTTGCAGCTCTCAGATGCCTACAGGTAAGCCCCCAGCTGCCACCTCTACCTGCCCCTCCTGGCCTCTGTATTCCCCGCCCCCCATGGGCATGGTGTCCTTCCTCTCTACCCCACCCCTCTGCCAGACCTGGCCAGTGCACTGCTGGACCAGCCAAGGGTCCAGCCCCTTCATTGCCCACACCTCTGTCCCTAGCACCGCAGCAGCCTGATGCCCCAGAAGAAAAAACCTGACGGCTTGGAGCTGATCCAGAGCAAGGTGGGACATGTGTTAGGGTGGGTGAGCAGGGCAGGGAGAGGGGTGGGCCCTCTGTTCAGATTGGGGGTGGTGACCAGGGGGCAAGATCCCAGGTCCAACCCCTGTGCCTCTCTCTTCCCACAGTGTGCTGGGCTCCTGATGACCCTCAAGAAACTTCCAGCACCTATAACAAAGACAAGCAAGAAACTGGGGTCTGTCGCCGGTGGAGGCCTGCTGCTTATATACCACGTGCCAGTTCTCGGGGCTCTGGCACACCCAGGCAGGGCCCCCTGGGACTCCCATACCTCCTCCCATCCTATGCACACAGCCCCATCCGTGGCTGCCCTTGGAGCTTTCAGCCCTTCCTTTATTGGGGTACTGAGTGTTCTTTCCATGTAAGGCAGTGAGGATGCCTCATTGGGGGTGGGGCTGTGGCTGGGTGCCAGGGGGCTGCTAGGCCCTCACCTGCTGCCATGTGCCTCCCAGGACAAGGAAGCTGTGTTTGACGTTTCAGACACCATGAGTACCATGTTCCAGGGGGCCACTGGCGTCATCTCTACGCTGCAGGTAAGACACCACCCACCTGTCTCTCCTCCCCTACATCCCAGGCACTGGAGTGGGCATGCCAGGAGGGTGGCCTTCGAAGGAGGCGAGGTGGGGCTGGAGGACCTGGGGCAGGGAAGGAGAGGTGTGCTCGCTCCTGCTCCTGGGGAACAGGGAAGGGACAGAAACTGCTGCCACACAATGGAAGTAGATAAGACTCAAGGGGCCTGGGGCTCATCAACAGGCCTGACCAGAACCCTTTTAAAAAAAGAAAATTTATATAAAAGTCCAGTGTGGTGGCTTATGCCTGGAATCCCACACTTTGGGAGGCCAAAGCAGGTGGAGCACTTGAGGTCAGGGGTTTGAGACCAGGCTGGCCAACATGGTGTAACCATATCTCTACTAAAAATATGAGAATTAGCCGAGCATGGTGGCCCACACTTGTAATCCCAGCTACTTAGGAGGCTGAGGCAAGAGAATTGCTTGAACCTGGGAGATGAAGGTTGTAGTGAGCCAAGATCATGCCACTGCACTCCAGCCTGGATGACAGTGAAACTCCCTCTTCAACTAGGTAAATAAATTAAATATCTAAAAAAATTATTTTTTAGAGACAAGGTCTCTCTCTGTCACCGGCTGGAGTGCAATGGTGCAGTCGTAGCTCACTGCAGCCTTGAACGCCTGGGCTCAAGTGATCCTCCCACTTCAGTCTCCAGAGTAGCTGGGCCTGCAGGCGTGCACCACCACACCTGGCTAATTGTTTTATTTTTGTAGAGACAAGGTCTCCCTATGTTGCCTAGGCTGGTCACAAACTCCTGGCCCCAAGCCATCCTTCCACCTTCATCTCCCAAAGTGCAGGGATTACAAGCATGAGCTACTTTGCCTGGCTGACTTCTTTTAAAATCAATTATTATGAGAAATTTCTGAAAATAACAGCTAGAGAATGCATAATGAACCCTATGTACCCACACCCAGCTTCAACAATAATCAACGCAGACATTCTGGCTCCAGCTGTCTTTACCCACAGCTGGAACCAGGGGGCTCCTTCATCCCCTTATTATTTCAAAGCAAATTCCCATCATCACATCATTTCATTCCTAAATAATTCAAGATGTGTCTTGAAATCAGTGTTTTTTTTTGGCTGGGCATGGAGCCTCACGCCTGTAATCCCATCACTTTGGGAGGCTAAGGTGGGCAGATCACTTGAGGTCAGGGGTTCAAGACCAGCCTGGCCAATGTGGCGAAACCCTGTCTCTACTAAAAATATAAAAATTAGCTGGGCATGGTGACATGAACCTGTAGTCCCAGCTACTCAGGAGGCTGAGGTAGGAGAATCGCTTGAATCCAGGAGGCAGAGGTTGCAGTGAGCCAAGATCACACCACTGCACTCCAGCTTGGGCAACAGAGTGAGACTCCATCTCAAAACAAATGAAAAGCCCAAAACAACAACAACAGATTAGCAGGGCACAGTAGCGTGCGGGCCTGTAGTCCCAGCGACTTGGAAGGCTGAGGCTGGAAGATCACTTGAACCTGGTAGGTCCAGGCTACAGTGAACTATGATGACCACTGCACTCCAGCCTGGGCAACAGAGCAAGACCCTGTCTCCTAAAAAAGAAAACAAAGCCTCCAGGAACTTCCGATGCCTGCTAAAAATAAGGACTCTGAAAACATAAAGGCCAGAAAAACATACAGGCCAGTAAGCATTAATAGCACACCTAATACTATCAATAGTTATGAGAAGATGGTTCAAGCTGAGAGTGAGACAGCTAATCTGCCCAAGGCAGGGATATTCTGGCAGATGGGCAGGTCCTGGGCTCATAGTTGTAATCAGAGGAGGAGGAGGAGGAGGAGGAACAGCCAGGTGGGATGGCTCACACCTGTAATCGGAAGAGGAGGAGGAAAAGAGGAGGAGAAGGAGGAAGAATAGCCAGGCACGGTGGCAGTGCACACCTGTAGTCCAGGATACTCTGGAGGCTGAGGCAGGAGAATCACTTGAACCCAGGAGGTGGTTTCGGTGAGCCAAGATCGCACCATTGCACTCCAGTCTGGATTGAAAAAATAACTGAAACATTTATCTATTTTCCTAGCTGATCCCTCCCAAATTCAGAAACATCGTGCCTAAAATCTTTTTTTTTTTTTTTTAAGACAGAGTCTCAGTCTGTTGCCCACACTGGAGTGCAGTGAGACACTCTCAGTTCACTGCCACCTCTGTCTCCCGGTGATTTTTGTGGGAGTAGCTGGGATTACAAGCATGAGCCACCATCCCTGGCTAATTTTTGTATTTTTAGTAGAGACGGGGTTTCACTATGTTGGTCAGGCTGGTCTCAAACTCCTGACCTCAGTTGATCCACCCATCTCGGTCTCCCAACGTGAGCCACCGCACCCAGCCTCATAAAGTCTGACTTAAGGAACTAAGGTTGACTTTATGGAGCCACTACTTACAAAGCCTTCTGGGGAATATTGTGCTGGTACCTGGCTTGCAGGTTTCCTAGCCTTACATGTGAATGAGGAGGATCACTTCCTGGAAGTCCCAGGAACCTTGGGATATTTGGGGCACCTTGAGATGAGAGGAGTTTATCTGAATCTGTCACATCCTATCCTCAAGAGATTTTTAATAGTCAAACTCAAAATTTCTTATGAAAAGTTCCAGTAAAGAGGCCAGGCATGGTGGCTCACGGTCTGTAATCCCAGCATTTTGAGAAGCCCAGGTGAGTGGATCACTTGATCAGGAGTTGGAGACCAGCCTGGCCAACATGGTGAAACTCCTGAAGCAGGAGAATCACTTGAACCTGGTATGTGGAGGTTGCAGCGAGCCAAGATGGCACCACTGCACTCCAGCCTGGGTAGACAGTTAAACTGTCTCAAAAAAAAAAAAAAAAAAAGAAATTACTTAAGCAGATAGTGGTGGGTAAAGGAGTCCTTGGCAAGCCTCCCTTTTAACAAAAAGCAGCCCAAATCATTTCTGTTTTTAACAAAGAGCAGCCTGAAAAAGTGAGCTGTAGACATAAATAAGCAAACTGTTAGCTTCACGAATGGATGCCAGCAGCTGTGCCAATAGGAAAGGCAAACTGGAAGCCAGGTGTGTGCAACAGGGGGACTCCATCTTCCCTTTTCTTTTTCACCACGTGTACAGTGAAGAACCAGGCAACACTGGCCAGCCGAGGTGGCTCACACCTATAATCCCAGCACTTTAGGAGGCCAAGGCGGATCATTTGAGGTCAGGAGTGCAAGACAAGCCTGACCAACATGGTGAAACCCCATCTCTACTAAAAATACAAAAATTAGCCAGTCATGGTGGCAGACGCCTGTAATCTCAGCTACTCAGAGGCTGAGGCAGGAGAATCGCTTGAACCTGGCAGGCAGAGGTTGCAATGAGCCAAGATTGCACCACTGCACTCTAGCCTGGGCAACAGAGCAAGACTCCATCTCAAAACAAACAAACTAACTAACAAAACATCTGGCCAGGAGGGGCAGCTCACACCTTTAATCCCAGCACTTTGGGAGGCCAAGGTGGGTGGATCATGAGATCAGGAGTTCGAGACCAGCCTGACCAACATGGAGCAACCCTGTCTCCACTAAAAATACAAAAATTAGCCAGTGTGGTGACACACACCTGTAATCCCTGCTACTCAGGGGGCTGAGGCAGGAGAATCATTTCAACCTGGGAGGCAGAGGTTGAAGTGAGCTGAGATCATGGCACTGCACTCCAGTCTGGGTGACAGAGCCAGACTCCGTCTCTAAATAAATATATAAAATTAGCCAGGCATGGTGTCATGCACCTGTAATCTCAGCTACTCAGGAGATTAAGGCAGGAGAATCACTTGAACCCAGGAGGTGGAGGTTGCAGTGAGCCAAGATAGTGCCATTGCACTTCAGCCTGGGCAACAAGAGCAAAACCCTGTCTCCAAAAATAAAAATATAAAAAAGAACAAGAACAAGAAAGGAAAGGAGCCGGGTGCAGTGACTCACGCCTGTAATCCCAGCACTTCGGGAGGTCAAGGCTGGAGGATCACCTGAGGTTGGGAGTTCAAGACCAGCCTGACCAACATGGAAAAAAACTGTCTCAACTAAAAATACAAAAGTAACGAGATGTGGTGGTACACACCTGTAATCCCAGCTAGTCAGGAGGCTGAGGCAGGAAATTCACTTAAACCTGGGAGGCAGAGGTTGTGGTGAGCCAAGACTGTGCCATTGCACTTCAGCCTGGGCAACAAGAGTGAAACTTCATCTCAAAAAGAAAAGAAAAGAAGAAAAGAAAGAAAAGTACAATTGGAAGAGACCCAAGAGGGCAGCGAGGTCAAGTGTGGTAGTTAACCTTGATCCTAGGACTTCACAGGCTGGACTCGTTCCCATGATTCCTTCCTTAGGGTGGGCTGCTCCAGTGGGCACAGGAGCACCTGCCATGTGTTTAGAAACTTGTGTGCATGCCCATCTGAGACTATCTTCCCTTTTCTGGTGGTGTACCCCCAGAAAGTCATACTCCCCTATTTCGTCTTTTTTTTTTTTTTTTGAGAGATGAAGTCTTGCTCTGTCACCCAGGCTGGAGTGCAGTGGTGCGATCTCAGTTCACTGCACCCTCCACCTTCCGGGTTCAAGTGGTTCTCCTGCCTCAGCCTCCTGAGTAGTTGGGATTATAGGTGCCTGCCACCACGCCCAGCTAATTTTTGTATTTTTAGTAGAGAAGGGGTTTCACCATGTTGGCCAGGCTGGTCTTCAACTCCTGACCTCATGATTCACCCAGCTTGGCCTCCCAAAATGTTGGGATTACAGGCATGAGCCAACGCCTGGTTCATTTTGTCTCTTAATGCACATGGCTGGGCTTACTCATCCAATACCTGACATTTTATGGAAGCCCCTTTTTGCTTCTCCCTGGGGCCTGCATTCAATTCACACTTTAATGCAACAGGTGTGAACCATCAGGCAATGGCCTCTTCCTGGCACCAGCTGCCAATTTATCACTTTTTTTTTAAGACAAGCGTGGCTCTTTCACCCAGGTTTGAGCGCAGTGGCATGATATCACTGCAACCTCCACCTCCTGGGTTCAGGCAATTCTCCTGCCTTGGCCTCCTGAGCAGCTGGGACTACAGGCATGCACCACCATGCCAAGCTAATATTTTTGTATTTGCAGCAGATTTCATTATGTTGGCTGGTCTCCATCTCCTGACCTCAAGTGATCCCCGTGCCTCACCCTCACAAGGTGCTGGGATTACAGGTATGAGCTACCTTGCCTGGCCGATTTATCCCTTTAGAGAGGCAATGAGATGATTGCCAAACCATCCCCTGATATTCCTAGGGAGCAGGGGAAGAGCCCTTCTGCCCTGCTCATGCCTATTCTGTCTACTGTCCCAGCTTTGCCTGATGCAGCTCCCAGCTTGGCTTTCCCCTTTGGCTTAGTGATTTGTTGGCAGGAGTGAAGGATCCCAAGATTTTTGTTCCTTTCACAAAGGCAAAAAGCTACTCAGGAGGCAGAAGCAGAAAAATCACTTGAACCTGGGAGAGGGAGGTTGCAGTGAGCCGAGATCATGCTACTGCACTCCAGCCTGGGCAACAGAGCAAGACTCCATCTCAAAAACAAAAAAGCATGAATCTAGAGGCCAGGCGTGGAGGTCTGTAATCTCAGCATTTTGTGAGGCCAAGGTGGGAGGATCATGTGAGCCCAAAAGTTCGAGAGCAGCCTGGGCAACATGGGTAAACCCTACCTCTACCAAAAACAAAACAAAACAAAACTTAGCCAGGCATGGCATGAGGTGGCATGCACCTGTGGCCCCAGCTACTCAGGAGGCTTAGACAAGAGGATCACTTGAGTCTGGGAGGCAGAGGTTGCAGTGACCCTTGATCGAGCCACTGCACTCTTGCCTGAATTATAGCATCAGAAAAAAATTAAAATAACCTTTTAAAAAAAGGCGTGACTCTCAAGCTTCTTTCTTTTTTCTTTTCTTTTCTTTTCTTTTTTTTTTTTTTTTTTTTTTTTAGTTGTTTTTATATTAAGGAAAGGGGAACAAGAAGAGGGCTGAGGTTGGGAGGGGACTGGTGACCACAGACATCTGGGTGTCGGCGTGAGTCCAAGGAGGTTGCCAATTGCTGCCCAAGGCTGGAGTGCAATGGTGAAACTTCTGCTTCCAGGGTTCAAGCGATTCTCCTGAATAGCTGGGATTTCATTCTCCTGCCACTATGCCTGGCTAATTTTTCTATTCTTAGTAGAGACAAGGTTTCACCATATTGACCAGGCCGGTCTTGAACTCCTGACCTCAGGTGATCCGCCCACCACGGCCTCCCAAAGTGCTGGGATTACGGGCCTGTGGCACCTGGCCAGAGGTTGCCAAACTTCTTTGTCCTTGGTCAGGTCACAGTGGTCCTCTACATCTTTAACACAACCTTGTAATTAATACTCATGTACCCCCTCCTTCTCTCCTTGGATGCTAGTTTGAGGAAGGGGCTATTGTCATCCTTCCTTCCAAGTTAAACTATAAATTTCTCCCATAGATAGCTTGACCCATGAGCAAGGAAGAGCAAAGGCAGGGGCTTGTGAGGTCAGAAACAAGATGGAGTCACCTATGTTAGATTTCACTCTCTGTTACAATAAGCCCTTCTCCAGGACCCAGAATGGGGACCTGGATGGGATCAGGCACCTGAGAACCAAGATGAGGTGATAGATCAAGGTGAGGCAAGGGAAAGAAAACTGATCCCTGGGCTGGGTGAGATGGCTTATGCCTGTAATCCCAGCACTTTGGGAGGCCAAGGCAGCTAGATCACCCGAGGTCAGGAGTTTGAGACCAGCCTGACCAACATGGTGAAACCCTTGTTTTCACTAAATACAAAAAATTAGCTGGGCCTGGTGGCGGGAACCTGTAATCCCAGCTACTTGGGAGACTTAGGCAAAACAATCACTAGAACCCAGGAGGTGGAGGTTACAGTGAGCTGAGATTGTGCCATTGCACTCAAGCCTGGGCTACAGAGTGAACCGAAGAAGGAAAGAAAGAAAGAGAGAAAGAGAGGGCAGGAAGGAAGGAAGGAAAGAAAGGAAAAGCAAAAGATAGATAGATAGATAGAGAGAGAGAACTGGAACATACCTGAAGAAAGAGAAAGAGGGAGAATATTGGACCCTGGAATCAACATTCCCTGATGTGTCCTTGCCACAGGCTTCTGCTGGGAGGGCATACAGAGACCACTGGGAAAGGATTTTACAGAGCAGGTGGAGGTGTGGCCCCATCAGGAGACCCAGGCTTCCACTCCAGCTGACAATTCTTGCTGTGCGACTAGGACACCTTTCTGAGCGTCAGTTTCCTTATCTAACTACAGGGGAATGAAGAATGAAATTAAGCCCCCCTGTTTTCATTTAGCACCTCCTCTAGCAAGTCATTGCTGTGGCTGGCATGGGAGAAAGGTTTATGAGGAACAACTCCACTATCACAGAGCAAGCAAAAAGGGTGAGTTTGGAGCTAAGAGGCAATACATTTATAAATGTATATATCAGCCCAACATTCCTTCTTAAAACGCAGTAATCTTCCATTACACATATGTCCCACATTTGCTTTATCCATTCACTTGTTGATGGATGGTTTTCTCTACCTTTTGGTCGCTATGAATAATGTGCTTTGAGTATGTGTATACAAGTATTTGAGGACCTGTTTTTATCTCCTTTGGTGTGTATGCCCAGAACTGGAATTGCTGAATCATATAGCAATTCTGGGTTTAACTTTTTGAGGAATCAGCAAACTGTTTTCTTTTCTTTCATTTTTTTTTCTTCTTCTTGTTGTTTGAGATGGAGTCTTGCTCTGTCACCAGCCTGGAGTACAGTGGTACAATCTCTGCTCTCTGCAACCTCCACTTCCCAGGTCCAAGTGATTCTCCTGCCTCATTATCCCAAATAGCTGGGACTACAAGGCACACACCATCACACCCAGCTAATTTTTGTATTTTTAGTAGACAGTTTCACCATATTGGCCAGGATGGTCTAAATCTCCTGACCTCGTGATCTGCCTGCCTCAGCCTCCCAAAGTGCTGGGATTACAGGCATGAACCACTGTGCTCTGCCACTAAACTGTTTTCTAGTGCTCTGTACCTTTTTTTTTTTTTTTTTTTTGAGATGGAGTCTCTCTCTGTTGCCCAGGCTGGAGTGCAGTGATGCAATCTTGGCTCACTGCAACCTCCACCTCCAGGGTTCAAGCGATTCTCCTGATTCAGCCTCCCGAGTAACTGGGATTACAGTCATGCACTGCCATGCCCTATTATTTTTGTAGTTTTAGTAGAGATGCGTTTTCACCACATTGCCTAGTCTGGTCTCGAACTCCTGGCCTCAGTGATTTGTCTGCCTTGGCCTCCCAAAGTGCTGGGATTACAGGTGTGAGCCACCATACTCGGCCCCTAGTGACCTCATTTTAACTTGATCAGCTCTGTAAAAACTCTGGCTCCAATAAGGTTACCTGTGAGGTCCTGGGGCTCAGGGCTTCAATACATGAACTTGGGGTTGGGGCACACCATGCAGCCCATAATACTAGCAGACCCGGTTATGTGAAGCTTGCTACAGCCACTATCTCACTGCCTTGAACAAGTTACCATGGGAAGGGCCCATAAAGATCATCTTATCTGGCCAGGCTCAGTGGCTCATGCCTGTAATCCCAGAACTCTGGGAGGCTGAGGCAGGAAGATCATGAGGTCAAGAGATTGAGACCATCCTGGCTTGAGACCAGGAGTTTGAGACCAGCCTGGGCAACACAGCAAGACCCTCTATCTACTACAGGCATGCACCTGTAGTCTCAGCTACTTGGGAGGCTGAGAGGAGAGGATTGCTTGAACCCAGGAGGTGACAGAGAGCTGATTGTACAATGCATCCCAGCCAGGGCAACAGAGACCTTGTCTCTAAAAAACAAAAACAGGCCGGGTGTGGTGGCTCACACCTGTAATCCCAGCACTTTGGGAGGCCGAGGTGGGTGGACCACCTGAAGTCAGGAGTTCAGGATCAGTCTGGCCAACATGGTGAAACCCCATCTCTTAAAAAAAAAAAAAAAAAGGCCGGGTGAGGTGGCTCAAGGCTGTAAGTAAACCCAGCACTTTGTGAGGCAAAGACAGGTGGATCATTAGAAGTCAGGTCTTCAAGACCAGGATGGACAACATAACAAAACTTCACCTCTACTATAAAAATACAAACATTTTATCCTGGCCAACATGCTGAAACCCTGTCTCTACTAAAAATACAAAAATTAGCTGGGCATGTGGCACATGCTTGTAATCCCAGCTACTCGGGAGGCTGAGTCAGGAGAATCGCTTGAACCCTGGAGGTGGAGGTTGCAGTGAGCCGATATCACGCCACTGTACTCCATCCTGGGCAACAAGAGTGAAACTCCATCTCAAAAAATGAATAAATAAATAAATAAATAACAAAAACAAAGAGCCTGTTCTCCATCTCCCCATCACAGAGTTTTCTTCTGTAACTTCATTCCTTTTTTCCTAAGGGTTCACTGGCTGTCTGGGTCCCAGAAGGGGAAGTTTTCTTCAAGGTACAGAAGCCATGACTCTGCAGAGAACTGCAGCTGCCGGCCAGGTGTGGGAGGCTGCTGGGCCGAGCTTCCCCAGCAGGTTGACTTATTTCCATCAGCACCAAGGCCGCTGGAGGGAGGATCATCCACCAGCAAAGGAAGCGGGGGCGTGGCTTGGAGGCTGTTTCAGAAGTCCCACTGAGCCAAGGACTCAAGGCCTGGCCACAGCCCTCCCCCATGAGGCCCAGATCATATTTCACCACTCTCAAAAAACCTCTGCTCATTTCAGTCCAGGGTGATTTTGCTTTCTGTAGGATCTCTCTTGCACTCTCCATCCCACAGAGTTCTAAATCTTAATGGATTCCAACGATGAAGTTAAACCAGGCCCCACCGCAGTTTTTTGAATTAGAATCAGTGGGGCTGGATCTCAGCATCTGTATCTTAGTGTTTCTCCATGTGATCCTTACGCTGAAAGGCTGGTATTTGCAAATCCCTTTTTTCCGGGGGTGAAGGGTTTTTTTAGAGACAGGCCTCACTCTGATGCCCCATCTGGAATGTGGTGGTGGGATCACAGCTCGCTAGAGCCTCGAACTTCTGACCTCAAGAAATCCTCCCACCTCGGCCAACCAAAGTGTCAAGATTACAGGCATGAGCCACTGCGTCCGGCCAGGAAAGCCCTTCTGTTTCACCTGAGTGATATTTCTGCAGCGTACCTATAGCCATTGTTGCATTAAACTGCATCATTGCGGGAAAACAAAAGGCGAGAGGTGAGTGTTTTGCTTTTTTCTGAACATATCAGACCAAACCTGGGCTGTTTAGCATTTTTTTTGTTTTTTTCTTTTTTGAGATGGAGTCTCGCTCTGTCACCCAGGCTGTAGTGCAGTCACGTGATCTTGGCTCACCACAACCTCCGCCTGCCAGATCCAAGCAATTTTTCTGCCTCAGCCTCCCAAGTAGCTAGGATTATACATGTCAACCCCATAACCCCATGCCCAGCTAATTTTTTTTTTTTTTTTTTTTTTTTAGTAGAGATGGGTTTCACCATGTTGGCCAGGCTGGCCTTGAACGCATGACCTCTGGTGATGCATCTGCCTCAGCTTCCCAAAGTATTGGGATTACAGGCATGAGCTACCGTGCCCACCCTATTTAACCCATTTTTAAACAATGTATCAACATCATTTAAGACAGGCATGGCCAGCTGGGTACAGTGGCTCACGCCTGTAATCCCAACACTTTGGGAGGCTGAAGCGGGTGGATCACAAGATCACAAGAACAAGGAGTTCGAGACCAGCCTGACCCACATACTGAAATCCCATCTCTACTAAAAATATAAAATTTAGCTGGGTGTGATGACATGTGCCCATAATCCCAGCTACTCAAGAGGCTGAGACAGGAGAATTACTTGAACCCGAGAGGTGGAGGTTGCAGTGAGCCAGGATCATGCCACTGTGCTCCAGCCTCAGCAACAGAACAAGACTGTCTCAAAAAAAAAAAAAGGGGGGGGCACTGCCCAGTGTAGTGTGTCTAAACAAGGTGGCTAGAAGAGAGAGGAATACGCAAACCAGGCTTAAAGGCGGGTTAAATCAGAGCTTTTCATTCCACAAAAGAGAAATTTTAACGGGGTCAGAACACTGATCTAATATTTGAAAGCCTGCTAACTAGGAGAGAGAGAGAGTAAACTGTTTTGTTGTAGAAGGACCCAACCAGCTCTGACAGTTGAAAGCAACATGAATGCAAATTTTAACTCCAGAAAAGCAGAGCTTCCTAAAATAGGACTTCCACAGCAATGGGATCTGCTTCCTCATTCAGTTTGTGTAGTTCCCATGAGCGAGAGACTCCTTGAAGAGTCAGAGCCTGTTAGGAAGTTGTGTGGGAGCTCAACACAAGTTCTTTGTTTTTGTTTTTGTTTTGAGACACAGTTTCGCTCTTGTTGCCCAGGCTGTAGTGCAATGGTGTGACCTTGGCTCACGGCAACCTTAGCCTCCCAAGTTCAAGTGATTTTCCTGCCTCAGCCTCCTGAGTAGCTGGGATTACAGGCACCCAGCACCATGCCTGGCTAATTTTTTATATTTTTAGTAGAGATGGGGTTTCACCATGTTGACCGGGCTGGTCTCGAACTCCTGACCTCAGGTGATCCACCTGCTTTGGCCTCCCAAAGTGCTGGGATTACAGGCATGAGCCACTGTGCCCAGCTGGAACTCACAGGCTCTTTGGATGGCCTCTGAATGTCATGCAACTGTTTTATTTTTCATTAAAAAAAATTTTTTTTTTGACACAAAGTCTCACTGTGTTGCACAAGCTGGAGTGCAGTGGCACAATCATAGCTCACTGCAGCCTCTAACTCCTGGGCTCAAGCGATCCTTCTGCCTCAGTCTCCCAAGTAGTTGGAACACAGGTGCAAGCCACCACACCTGGCTACTTTGGATTGGTTTGGGTTAGAGATGGGATCTTGCTATGTTGCCCACACTGGTCTTGAACTCCTGGCCTCAAGCAATCTTCCTCCTTTGGCCACCCAAAGTGCTGGGATTACAAACATGAGCCACTGTGCACAGCTGAGATTTTTCAACTTAGTCTTTTTGTACATTTTTGTACATTTGATATTTTATTCAAAGATACATGAATGGTAGGGAAATTTCTGAGTTAAGAGCAATACATATGATATGAAACTTGATATATGGACTAGAGTTTCTTAGCTGAACTGGAGGGGCTGGCTTTAGGTGATCCATGGACTCCCTGAAACTGGGAACACCGTTGGAAATACATGTGAGCTCATGGACAGTTTCCTATGATTTGCAGTCCTCAAAATGTCTCTTGGACTTGAAGATGCCTTAGGGCAGAGGACGTGTGTACCCCAGTATAGAATCTCGGACAGTGTATGTCAGTAAACATTCAGCAGAAAAGCTTTGCCAAATTGAGTGCTTTGAGGTAACTTTTTCATCAAGTCAATGTACCTCGGATCTCTTGTACATCCTAATCTCACTCTTGTAAGGTTTCATCATTTCTGCGTACCCTACTTTTCTTTGCCACCCTGCTCCCTCTCCCACCAGACTGGACTCTGAAATGGGCATGTACAAAGGAGACCCTAACACACTTTAAACTTTGAGTGGAGAGGACGCAGCCTCTGCTGGGACAGGGAAGAGAGGGATGCAGAGACCCTGAAGATGCTTTTGGACAATGGTCTGAGGTTGGGACAGTGGCAGGAGACACCGTTCACCCCGGATCTCTAGGACAGGAGACCAGCCTGTCAGTTACACGTGTTTTTCTTCAAACTAGTTGCCAGGTTGGCACGACCAATGACATCAGAGATTCCAAGCTCCCTGATTGGAAGGACGGGATTCCATGGTTACTCAGGAGCTCAGGTGGATAACAGCAACTTCTCAGAGCTGTTCTCCACTCCTGACTTCTCCCCAGACTTGAGAGAACGCACTCTTCTGGGTCCTATAGAGTCTGGAAGAAGGCTTTGGACAGAACAGGGACTAGGTTCTGTGGGAGGGAACAGAGTGTGGCAGAGATCATGGCCAGCCCTCAACCACATCCCCAGGATGAGTACCAGAGCCCCCAGCCTAGCACCTCGGGATACTCCCTCCCAGAGATTTTGGATGATGAAGTGCCAGAACCATCAGGTGAGGGGACTAGAGGAAGAAGAGTTGGGAGAGGATTGACTAAGAAGAAGGAAGGGGGCTGTGACAGTGGCTCATGCCTCTAATCCCCGAACTTTAGGAGGCCGAGGCGGGCAAATCATCCAAGGTCAGAAGTTTGAGATCAGCCTGCCCAATTTGGTGAAACCCTATCTCTACGAAAAATACAAAATTAGCTGGGCAGTAGTGGTACGTGCCTATAATCTCAACTACTTGGGAGGCTGAGGCAGGAGAATCACTTGAGCCTGGGAGGTGAAGGTTGCAGTGAGCCAAGATCGTGCCACTGCACTCCAGTCTGGGTGAGAGAGTGAGACCTTGTCTCAAAAAAAAAAAAAAAAAGAGCACTTGAGGAGAATGTGTGGAAAGAAAGGAGGGACTCAGGCCAGGAGCGGTGGCTCACACCTATAATCCCAGCACTTTGGGAGGCTGAGGCAGGCAGATCACTTGAGACCAGGAGTTTGAGACCAGCCTGGCCAACATGGTGAAACGCCCGTCTCTACCAAAAATACAAAAATTAGCTGGGCATTATGGCAGGCACCTATAATCCCAGCTACTTGGGAGGCTGAGGCAGGAGAATCACTGGAACCCGGGAGATGGAGGTTGCAGTGAGCAAGATCATACCACTACACTCCAGCCTGGGCGACAAAGCAAGATACTGTTAAAAAAGAAAAGGCTGGGGGAAGTGGGGGACACACAGAGCCAGGGACCAGGGAAGGAAATGAGGAAATGAGGACACCTTCTGAGGACAGAGCGATGGAAGAATGGGGAGGAGAAGGAGAGGCACGTTGGGTTCCGCAAAGGAGAAAGACGTGCAGAAGCAGACAGTCTGCGAGGCCGGGGAGGGTGGAGAGCGGTTTGGGGTTTTGAGTTGGGGTCTAAGGTGATCAATTGTAGAAGCGTTACATGATGGCTTGCTTTACTCAGTCCCTTGGGTAGATATCAGCCCCCCACGTAGGTCCCTTTGTTGGAAAAGGAAGAGGGAGTGGTCAGACGAATCTGAGGAGGAGCCGGAGGAGGAGCCAGAGAAGTCGCACGACCCTGAGCCTGAGGAGACCTGGGTGGTGGAGTCTCTCCACGGCCTCAAAATGAAGCTGAAGCGGCGGCGAGTGTCACCCGTGCTCCCTGAACACCACGAGGCCTTCAACAGGCTGCTCGGTAGGACACCCCAGAGAGCACCTCCAATCCCGTTCTTTTAAAAAGAAGAAACTTCCCGTAACTATACTTTTTCCATGGGAGAAATATGTCTCCCCCACCCAACCCCAGTGGGTGAGCTCTGCATTCGGGAGGACTCAGAAGTGATCACTCAGGAGGGACGTTTAGGAGGCAATCGAGGTTTTGGCTGGACTTGATAAAGGTCTGTGACTGGGATAAGAAAGCTGGGTTTCAGGCCAGTTGCAGTGGCTCATGCCTGAGATCTCAGCACATTATGATGCTGAGGCAAGAGGATCGTTTGAACTCAGGATTTTGTGGCTGTGGTGAGTTATGACCATTGCACTCCAGCTCGGGTGACAGAGCAAAACCCTGTCTCAGAAGAAAAACAAAGGCCGGGCACAGTAGCTCATGCTTGTAATCCCAGCACTTTGGGAGGCTGAGGCAGGTGGATCACCTGAAGTCAGGAGTTTGAGACCAGCCTGACCAATATAGCAAAACCCTGTCTCTACTAAAAATATAAAAATTAGCCAGATGTGGTGACACACGTCTATAATCCCAGCTACTCCAGAGGCTGAGACAGGAGAATCGCTTGAACCTGGGAGGCGGAGGTTGCAAGTGAACTGAGATTGTGCCACTGCTTTTCAGCCTCGGTGACAGAACAAGACTCTGTCTCCAATAAATAAATAGAAATAAAATAAAGAAAAACAAAATCAGAAAACAAAGCAGTTTCAGCTGTGCCTTCTGAAACTTAATGTCTCTTCCTGACTTTTTTTTTCTTTTGAGACAGAGTCTGGCTCTGTCACCCAGGCTGGGGTGCCTGGCACAATGTGGACTCACTGTAACCTCTGCCTCCCGAGTTCAATAATTATCCTGCCTCAGCCTCCTGAGTAGCTGGGATTACAGGCACATGACACCACTCTTGGCTAATTTTTTGTATCCTTAGTAGAGAAGGGGTTTCACCATGTTGGCCAGGCTGGTCTCGAACTCCTGACTTTGTGATCCGCCCGCCTCGGCCTCCCAAAGTGCTGGGATTATAGATGTGAGTCACCACGCCCGGCCTCGTGCTGACTTTTCTAACCCTAACTGTCTCCATCTGTAGAGGGGGTAACAAGGCCATGGTCACACCCTGATGTGACTGTCTCACGATAAAATGATGGGAATGACTTTGTGACTCTGCAGTGGTCCCTGCATGTCTGCGGGGAGGGCATCCAGGCTTCTTCCCAGCTCTACATCCTATAGATTCACACACCCAGGGCCTCCTTCAACCTCTTCTCAGGGCAGTCTCAGAGTGGGAGCCTCTCTCCCTTAACCAGTGAAAGTCATTCTCTCCTATCCATCCACCTTACCTGTGGCCACAATCCTGAGACTGTCCCCAGGGAGGCACAGTTCTCCTTGCTGCCCTGTTGCTCCCACGGAAACTCTGTTCCACTTCTCATGCTAGCGTCTGCTCTTTAATCACAGAGGATCCTGTTGTTAAAAAATTCCTGGCCTGGGACAAAGATCTGAGGTTATCGGACAAGGTAAGGTCGTTCTCCAGGGAACTGTGTTCCTGCTCCAACACACAGCCTGGGGGAGGGTGCAGCTTCCACATGCACAGTCCCACTCCTCTCTCCCTCCACCATCTCCCACCTGATGCTCCCAGTCTTTAGGGTTTTTGTTCTTTTTTTGTTTGTTTGTTTGTTTTCTGAGACAGGGTCTCACTCTGTTGCCCAGGCTGAGGGCAGTATCATGATCTTGGCTCACTGCAGCCTCAACCTCCCAGGTTCAAGCAATTCTCCTGCCTCAGCCTCCCAAGTAGCTGGGATTACAGGTGTGCACCACCATGCCTGGCTAATTTTTGTGTTTTTAATAGAGACAGGGTTTTGCCATGTTGGCCAGGCTGGTCTTCAATCCCTGACCTCAGGTAATCCACCATCCTTGGCTTCCCAAAGTGCAGGGATTATAGACAAGCCACTGTGCCAGGCCAGCTCCCATGGTCTTGAGTCTTAGTGCCCGCCTTATTTTTTTTTTTTTTTTTGAGGAACAGTCTAGCTCTGCTCCCCAGAATAGGGTGCAGTGGCATGATCATAACTTGCTGCAACCTCTAATTCCTGAGCTCAAGCAATCCTCCTGCCAAAGTCTCCTGAGTAGCTAGGACTACAGGCACATGCCACCATGCTCGACTAATTTTTGTAGAAACAGGATCTCACTGTGTTGCCCAGGTTGTTCTTGAACTGTTGGGCTCACATGATCCTCCTGTCTCGGCCTCTCAAAGTACTGGGGTCACAGGCTTGAGCCATTACTCCTGGCTATTCTTGGTCTTTTTATGATTTGTCAGCATCTCCCTGGGGACTCTGCTGGTCTCTTGCAGAGTGAATGAGTGGCCCTTGCCTCTCCTGCAGGTCCTTTGAGATCTGAGCCTTGGGCCACAGTCTAGCTGCAGCCCTGAAGCTCCTGGCCCCTCTACTCTCAGCTCTTTGGGACAGTTCTCTGCCTGGCACACAAAGACCCTCCTGACACCAGGCAACCTGGACATCTCCCTTCAAAGATCCCATCAGAGCTCACCATCCTGGGAGCACCACCAACATCCCTTCCTCTAGCTTCTTGGATTTGCAATAGCCCTCAACCCCGCAGTTTCCAAATAAGCACAGTCACCCCAACACTGAGGTCCCTTCTCTGATGGGCAACCCCTCCCCAGTCTCCCATTCCCTCATCTCCATGATCTTCCTCTTCCAAGATGTGACCCCTCCCTCTCTTTGTTCCTTTCTCTCCATCAGTACCTCCTGGCAATGGTCATAGCGTATTTTAGCCGCGCCGGCCTCTTCTCCTGGCAATACCGACGCATTCATTTCTTCCTGGCTCTGTGAGTGGTTTGCTTCCTCCTATCCATCAATATCCAACACCCTGGGACAGCAGGGGAAGTGGGATTCGAAACTTTCATTTATTCTTTCACCTATTTGTCCTCTTTACTCTGTGTATAAAAAAGACAGGATTATACTATGCGTTATAGTTATTATACTATTATACTAAAGGTGTTCTTAGACTGTTCCACCTAAAAACAAACTCGGGCTGGGTGAGGTGGCTCACGCCTGTAATCCCAGCACTTTGGGAGGCCAAGGTGGGAAAATCACCTGAGGTCAGGAGATCAAGACCAGCCTGGCCAACATGGTGAAACTCTGTCTCTACTTAAAAAATACAAAAATTAGCCACGCATGGTGGTGTGCACCTGTAATCCCAGCTACTAGGGAGGCTGAGGCAAGAGAATGGCTTCAACCCAGGAGGCGGAGGTTTCAGTAAGCTAAGATTGAGCCACTGCACTACAGCCTAGGTGACAGACTGAGACTTTTTCTCAAAAACAAACAAACAAACAAAAAAACAAAAAACTGAAAAGCCAGTTTACAAATAAAAGAATAAAGCAAAAGGAAGCATAATCCCCTCCTAAGGGAAGAGGGAAAAGAGTGGACATGAGGCTCCCCCAGCACCAGCCATTTCTGGTTCTTCTGTTTTTCTCCTTCACACATCAACCCCAAATGCAATTGTTCATCGTCCTCCTCTGCGTTCCCATGACAGAGGCCACAGTTCAGGTCCCCTCACATCACTCAAATCCACTGTCAGGTGCTCCCTGCTGGGGCCTCCTGGAGCCTCTCCCCAAGCCAGGGGGCTTCCTAGTGCAGCCTGAACATCTCTTGAAAGCACAGGTCCGACGCCCCCACTGCCCACCTGAACAGCTTCCTTGGCTGATGTCTTTCTAAATCGAGGCCAGGTCCACAGTGCCAATTCCAGCCTCTCTGCAATCTCTCTGCAGCCAAACCGGCTCATCCTCTCGGTGTTTCCTGGCTCAGTTTCACTGCTCCTTCCAAATGTCCGCCGCTCAACTTTGCATTTGTGTTTTCCGTCTTGGGTCCTGCACACATGTGGTTTTGAAGAGAATGACCCATTCCTTGAAGTCAGTTCACCCCACGGTCTCTGTGGTGCCTGCCCTCATCTTCTCACCTCTGCACGCCCACAGTGCTCCAGTTACATCCTATTATAATATGGCATTGGGATTAGGTGATCTGTCCTGATTTCTCTCAGTCCCATTAGACTAGATGCTTGTAGAAGGCAGGGTTTGGCAAAATGTCAATGTATCCTATTTTTTTATTATTATTATTTTTTGAGACAGAGACTTGCTGTGTCCCCCAAGCTGGGGTGCAGTGGTGAGATCATAGCTCACTGCAGCCTCCATATCCTGGGCTCAAGCCATCCTCCCACCTCAGCCTCCTGATTAGCTCAGACTACAGGGCTGTGCCACCAAACCTGGGCAGTTATTTATTTATTCATTTGTTGAATTTATTAAAAAAATATTTTTGAAATGAAGTCTAGCTCTGTTGCCCAGGCTGGAGGGGAATGGCATGATCTCGGTTCATTGCAACCTCTGTCTCCCCAGTTCAAGCAATTCTCCTGCCCAGCCTCCAGAGTAGCTGGGACTACAGGCACACGCCGCCATACCCGGCTAATTTTTTGTATTTTTAGTAGAGATGGAGTTTCACCATGTTAAACAGAATGGTCTCAATCGCCTGACCTTGTGATCTGCCTGCCTTGGCTCTCCAAAGTGTGGGGATTACAGGCGTGAGCCACTGCACATGGCCTATTGATTTATTTATTGAGACAGAGTCTTGCTCTGTCTCCCAGGCTGGAATGCAGTGGCCTGATCTCGGCTCACTGCAATCTCTGCCTCCTGGGTTCAGGCCATTCTTGTGCCTCAACCTCTTGAGTAGCTAGAACTAAGCCTTGTGCCACTGCACCAGGCTGATTTTGATTTTTACTAGAGATGGGGTTTCACCATATTAACCAGGCTGGTCTCAAACCCTGGCCTCAAGCCATCCACACGCTTCAGCCTCCCAATGTGCTGGGATTCCAGGCATGAGCCCCCATGCCAGGCCAGTTTTTTAATATTTTTAATAGAGACAAGGGTCTTGCTATGTTGTCCAGGCTTGTCTCAAACTCCTGGCCTCAAGCAATCCTCCTGTCTCGGCCTCCCAAAGTGCTGGGATTCCAGGCTTGAGCCACCACTGTCGGCTACCAGTTGGGTTTTTGTCTCCACCCTGAAGGTGATCTGTCCAGAAAGACCCTCCTGAGTAAGGAATGGCTCTCTGCAGGGTGAGTGCCAGTCCTGAGCTGAGGACGGTGCCCTGCCCTCCTCTCTGGAAAGCTGACCTCAGAGGTCTCTCCTGGTGGTGCCCCTGAGCAGCAACCTGATTTCTGCCCCCAGCTACCTGGCCAATGACATGGAGGAGGATAACCAGGCCCCCAAACAAGACATGTTCTACTTCCTGTACGGGAAGAACCACTCCCAGCGACCCTTGTTCCACAAGCTTCGACTCCAGTTCATTTGTTCCATGCGCTGGAGAACTTGGGTTTCCCGGGAGGAGTTGGAGGAGGTGAGTGGAGCATAAAGAGGTGGAGGAGGTGGGAAGGAATCAGGTGGGTTGGAGGCTGGATGAGGGGAGGGAGGGGTATCCTGGGGAGTCCCCATCTTCTCAAGGGGTATTTGTTTTTTCAGATCCAGGCTTATGACCCAGAGCACTGGGTGTGGACTCGAGATCGCACCCTCCTTCCTAGTGCTCCAGGGACCGTGGAGGCCTGAGGTCATCGGCCTGAGGGAAGGTACATCTGCATCCTCCAGGATAAAGGCAGAATATTGTGGTCTATTTAGGAAATCCGAGGAACCCAATTGCTTGATCCAGCTTCAAGCCTGGGCTACATGGCGAGATCCCCTCTCCACAAAAATACAAAAATTACAGGCGGTGGCTCATGCCTGTAATCCCAGCACTTTGGGAGGCCGAGGCAGGGGGATCACGAGGCCAAGAGATCGAGATCATCCTGGCCAACAGCAGAGAGAAACCCCGTCTCTACTAAAAGTACAAAAAAACTAGCCAGGCGTGGTGGTGCTTGCCTGTTGTCCCAGCTACTCAGGAGGCTGAGGCAGGAGAATTGCTTGAAACTGGAAAACGGAAGTTGCAGTGAGCCAAGATGGCATCACTGCACTCCAGCCTGGTGATAAAGTGAGACTTTGTCTCAAAAAAAAAATTATCTGGGCAATGTGGGAGGCATCTCTATTCATTATTACTCAGGAGGCTGAGGAGGGAGGATCTCTGGAGCCTGGGAGTTTGGAGCTTCAGGGAGCGCTGATTTTGCCACTGCACTCTATCCTGGTCAACAGTGTGAGACCATGTCTCAAAAATCATCATAAATACTGAGTTCCGGAGGTTCATTGTGATTGAAGCACTTGAGTTACCGATGCAGGTGGAGGATTCAGTGAAGATTTGATTTACATCTTGTGCAGCTAATCACGCTGAGGACTCAGCATGAGCCTTAACCATTAGGAAGCAAGATTATGGATTAGGCTCTGGACTGGTGGTTTGTGATGTTGTCACATTAGAAACATAGCTAGCATGGTTACAGTCATCTTAAGGGACACAAAAGGTCCCAGGTGTCATAAAGTCCAAAGCCACATTCTCTGAGGGTGCTCTACTCCCCAGGCAGACCCACCCAAAGTCCTTGCTCTGAAGCAGATCACTGGGGCTGACCGTGGGTGTATTCAGTGAGTTTTGGAGTCAGGGTCACCGAGGTGTCAATATCACAATTGAACACGATGGTTCAGAAGCAGGGTAGAGAATGAAGGACAGGAGATAAAATTGGATTGATCAATTGCTCTGAATTCTAGTTAAAACTGACATGGGATGTGAATAACCTCCTGTCTAGAGAATGGCCTCCTTGAAGTGTAACATCATCTCTCTCTCACTTCCAGAGCACCAGGCCCAGCCAGGGGAGATGTGGATTTTCAGCAGCAAGTTTACTCCAATGCTAGTGGCAGACACCATTAAGGACGAGAGCAGCCATTTGTGCAGATCAACTAGAAGAACCTGGACTGTTCTAGAAGGAGATGAATAGAGTGATCACGCTGTCCTCCTAGGAGCGGGGGTGGGTGGGGGTACTTCTAAGCCTCTGTGGAGGACAGTGAGAAACCAGGGGTGTTTCTGGTTCCACCTTTTCCTGCAGCTCCGCCTCCCTTTTTATATTGCTGAATTCCAGCCTCCCTGGGGTGGAACCTGGAGGTTCTGTTTCCTATGGACTTGGTTGCCACAGTCCAGGAGCATTTGAAGGCACAGTACAGGTGCTCAGATTGGCACGGAATTATTTGTAAAATATGAGTGCCATAGGATTGTAACAGATAGCTTAACAAGTACTATGCATTTTATTGGTTTGTTTGGAAAATGTTGGCCATTGAATTATTAATATGCTTATTTCAAATAGTTTGGAAATTGTTGTACTTTTGAAAACATGCCATCCCTGTAGAGTTTTTTGATGAGAGTTATAGCTGTTATATATTACATAAATATAATATTCATTTTTAAGAAAGAGTTTTTATCCTAAATCTATTGTCTTTAAATTGTTTTATCTATTATTATATGTGCTTCTGAAGCGAGCGCTCTTTTTATCCAAGATACTTACATGGTAATCTATTATATTTATAGCTGTGTGGTAGTTCCCTTAAATTCTTATAATAGAAAATTTTATTTGCTATTTAGTATTTGTTACTGAATTGTGAGAATTCAGTTGTGATTTTTAACATGTCTTCGATATATACTAATTTGTATAATATATACTATACATTTTATTGGTTTATGTGAAAAAGATGAGCATAGAATGATTACTACTTTTATTTTAAATAGTTTGGAAATCCTGGTAATTTGATTAGATGTTGTTCCTATAAAGTTGTATGATGGGTGCTATAGCTGTTATGTACACAAAAATGTAATTTTGTTTTCCTTTTTAGGAGAGGATTCTTTTAATCCTAAATCTTTTATCTTTAAATCTTTGTAGGTGTCATTACCTGTGGTGCCAAAGGAAGCACTGTTTTTATCTACGATACTTACTTAACATATTACCTTTATAGCTACATGGCAGTTCCCCTAAATTCTTGAAAATACATTTTTATTTGATGTTAAGTGTATGTTTTTGAAATGTGAGAGTTCAGATGTAATTTTTTGCCTTGTATTGACATGTTTGTACGTTATTTTAAGGAGGATGTGTGTTTTACAGGAGGACATGAGCTGTGTGTTCTCGAGAACAGTGCAGTACATCTCTTAGGGAAATGTAATAAAGACAAAGTTTTCTCACCTTCAGAGAGAGTGTGATCATGTTGGTCTTAGATTGCTTATTTGCTGTGAAGTAACATTTTTTCTTAATGGGGTTGTGGTTCTTTGAACATATTTATTAGCTCTGGAAGACAATCCTGTATTATTTTTTATGTAAAAAAAGTAAGGCTAGGTGCAGTGCTCATACGTATAATCCCAGCACTTTTGGAGGTCATTGTGGGAGGATCACTGGAGCCCAGGAGTTTGAGGGCAGCCTGGACAACATAGCATCTACATCTATTAAAAAATAAATAAATAAAAGAGAAGGCTGATCCCAAGCTAAAGTTTTTTGTTTGTTTGTTTTGTTTTGAGACACAATCTCACTCTGTCGCTGGAGTGCAGTGGCAAGATCTCAGCTCACTGCAACCTCAGTCTCCTGTGTTCTAGCTATTCTTCTGCCTCAGCCTTCCGAGTAGCTGGGACTACAGGTGCATGCCACCATGCTGGAGTAATGTTTGTATTTTTAGTGGAGATAGGGTTGCACCATATTGGCCAGGCTGATCTCGAGCTCCTGACCTCAAGTGATCTACGCACCTCAGACTTTCAAAATGCTGGGATTCTAACAGGAGCTACCACACCCAGCCCCCAAGCTAGAGTTTTAAAACAGGAAATGAGGGAGAGATATTGAGAGAGGAAAACCAGGTGGCAAGAACACTCTAAAGGTGGCTGAGCATGGTGGCTCATGCCTGTGATCCCAACAGGAGTTCCAGCACTTTGGGAGGCACGGTAAGAGGATTGTTTAAGCTTGCCTCTGAGGCTACAGCGAGCTACGGCTGCACCACTGCACTTCAGTCTGGGTGACAGGGCAAGGCCCCAACTCCAAAAATAAAAAAGAAAGCTAAAAAAGAATTGCATGGCAGGTTTCCTGTATTTAATGGCTTCAAGTGTTGCAAGAACTTTCTTTGGGGAAGGGGGAGACGGAGTCTCCCCCTTACAGTGCCATCTCTGTTCACTGTAACCTCCACCTCCTAGGTTCAAGTGATTCTTCTGCCTCAGCCTCCTAAATAGCTGGAATTGCAGGCATGCACTACCATCCCGAGCTAATTTTTGTATTTTTCGTAGAGTCAGGGTTTCACCATGTTGGCCGGGCTGGTCTCAAACTCCTGACTTCAGATGATCGTCCGGCCTTGACCTCCCAAAGTGCTGGGATCACAGGCAATAAGTCACTGTTCCTGGCTGAGCATGAGCCTTTCATTATTGTTTTATATGAGAAAAACACCGACAAAAGTTAAGACCAGCCAAGAGCAGAGACACATAGTGTAAACTCTGAGAGGGTCCCAAAGATGACCTTTCTGTGTCCTCTGGATGCATCATCCTCTCAGCACACTGATGTGTATCACCAACCAGGGAAGTTCACCTGGGCCTCCATGGCCAGGCGTTTTATTACATTGGCCTGGTTGATTCAACCATTGGCCAGGCAGTTGAGTACATCCCTAGCCCCCCAGTTCTGTTCTGGAGGTCAGACTGACACCATGTGGCTCAGAGTTGCAACCTTCAAATCACATGGTTGGTCTTTCTGGTGTGGTTGGTCCCCTGGCCAAGCCATCTAGTTGGCATGAACTCAGGTGTGACCCTGGGGGGGCCCACCACGAGTAACAGACAGGTCTCTCACCCAAGAATTTCTAAGGATTAGAGGCTGTCTCCAGGAATCAGAGATAAAGGCCAGAAACATCACGGAAAAGAAGAGCAGGGAAGTGTCAGAACAGCAAAGAAATAAATCCCTTTTTATATGTGTACGTGTATGTATATATGTGTATACGTATATATAATGTATATGAAATCTATATTTAATGTATTAACATATTAATTATATAGATTGCTTTATAAATACAAATATATGTCATATTTTTATATAATATATATATAAACACTATAAATATAGGGAGAAATATGTCTCCCTTTATTTATTCATGAGTTGAGTTGGAGTCTAGCTCTGTTGCTCAGGCTAGAGTTCAGTGGCGTGATCTCAGCTCACTGCAACCTCCGCCTCTCAAGATCAAGCGATTTTCCTGCCTCAGCCTCCCGAGTAGCTGGGATTACAGGCACATGCCACCACGCATGGCTAATTTATGTAATTTTAGTAGAGATGGGGTTTTACTTTGTTGGCCAGGCTGGTCTCTAACTCCTTACCTCATGTGATCCACCTGCCTTGGCCTCCCAAAGGGCTGGGATTATAAGCGTGAGCCACCATGCCTGGCCAAATTTCTCTCTATATTAATATACATACATAAGAAAACATGTGTGTAATGGGAGAGGAGGGGGCTTGGGCTATTAAAACAAAACGCCTAACTGGGTGGCTTAAACAGCAGAAATTCACTCAGTGCCTTGGAGGTTCCTTCAGGCCTGCTCGCCGAGTCTCCCTCCTGGCACCCATGAGCTCTGGGTGGTGGCCCGCGTGCTTCTCTAGAGGCCGCACTCTGGTCCACCCTCCTGGATGGGCCCAGGGCCCTGCTGCACTTTAGCCTGCGGTGCTAGACCTGGCCTGCCCAGTGGAGTCCTGGCTCCTGGAGCTACCTGGGAAGACGCCCTCTATTCTGGGTCCCTTGAGCCTTTCTGGATCCTGGTCCTGCCTCAACCTCAGGGGGTGAGGGGAGTTGAAAGCAGGGTCCCTTCTCAGAGGCTCAGACAGGCTGGTCTCGGCTGTACTTGCCCCAGCCCTGGGAGGCCCCACACCTGCCCAGGGAGCCGGCTGTCACAGCATTGTCAACCTAGAGCTCACTCTCTGCTTTGGAATTCAACATCCCCATCTCATTAAAAGCTTTTCCTCTAAGAGTGATGGATAATCTAAGCCATGGATCTCTAAAGCCTCCCAGCAAGCACGCAGCCCTGACCTGTGCCCTCCTCCAGGCCTTCCTCCAGGACGCACCTTCCTCTTGGTGTGCTCTTATTTTCTATAATTATGTTAATTTAAAATTGCATGTCAAAAACTTCTCAAAAAGCCTCACTTTGTGCACAATTTTTGAAGATAATATGACTTCAAATTAAAAAAAATTACTTGGAGGAGTGATCTTAAAGATGACAGGTCTTGGGCATGTGGACACATGGCACAATATGGCCACATGGTGGCGCCATGCAAGCAGTCAGCAAACTGTTGTCGCAGTTGCATCCTCAGCATCTTGAATCCTGGCAGCCCTGTCCCAGCGGCTCACTTCTGCAAGTGCTGTCCGTGAGCACGCTGTTTCTCAGCGCTTGTCACAGTGAGAAATGGGCGTGCTTTCAGTCACAGCGCTGCTGCCAGAGCTGAGAAACTCCAACAACACTCAATGTCTGAGAATCTGTGAGGTAGAAGACAAGGTCGTGGAGAAGATGAAAGAAGCTCTTAAAGTGGAAAGATACGACACACACACACGCACACACACACGCAGACACACACACACACGCAGACACACACACACACGCACGCACACACACACGCCTAAGTGAAAGATTCGTCTTGATAAATGTGTATATTGAACTGTGTAGGATCTTCAGAAACACGTTGCTTCAGGTAAAATGGAACCACCTTGAACCTTTGGTGCATGGTTCGGGAATCTGTCCCAGAGCTCAAAGAGGGAATCAAACCTTGTTTCCCACAGAGCCTTTTAGATGTTTGGGGATGGGCCGATAGCACCAGGTGGGCTGATTTCAGGAGGAAGGAAGTCAGTGACAGGTGTGCCCTGATCTGCGGGGGTGGAATGAGGTTGGGCCGTGGGGTGCTGTGGGTGCTGGAGACTGCCTGAGTCTTCCTCTTCCTTCATGCAGATGGGTGCCCTGAGCCTGGGCCGGCAGCTGCCCTGAACACAGGCAGATGGCTCAGCTGGCAGGCCCCAGATTCATTGCTCCTAGCCTGCCCCTCCCTTCCTCCCTTCCTTTCTTCTTTCTCCTCTTTCTCACTTGAGGGGATTACTCTGTCCCTCTAGTTCTGTCACTTGCCTTTTCACCCAGTGAGCGCTCGTGGCCATCTCTCCACCTCAGCACGCAAAGACCGACCCTTCCGCTCCATGGCGTCTGGGAGTCCACTCTGCGAAGTCTGTCATGTGACCAAATCCCCTGTTGGGGCTTTCGTCTGTCACATAAATGTGGAGGTTCTGGCATTTACACACTACAACTCAGAGGCACAGAAGTTTTGTCCATCATTGAATAAAATTGCCGTCGGCACCATCCCCCATTTCCACAGATAGTGTCAACAAACAAACTTGTGCCTACAGTTTGTTCAGCTGTTTCTAGATTAGATCTGAGAGGCTCCAAGGCTAGCAGGGCTCCGTGGGTCAATGCCTGGTCTGTCCAGGTTCTCCCCACCCTCATCGTCTCCCTGCCTCTCTGAGTGATCTATGTCTGGACATTGCACAGGCTCTTCAAAGTTCACTGTCCAGCACCAGGTAGGGTTGAGGTCTCTGTCTTTGACCATGGCAGTGTGGCCGCCTGATGCTCCAGCAGGCTGCCACTGCAGGGTGTGTGCTGAGGGGACTGGCCCAGGGACCCCTCTCCAGCCTGCCCTGCCTGCACTGAGCAGAGCTTTCTCTGGGGGGCATCCTTGGGCCTATCACTGCGGTCATGTCCCTTGGCCCTCAGATGCCTGCTTTCCCTGGCCAGGTGCTCCTGCACTTTGCGGGACGTGGGGTTCTTGTGCAGGGCTCACGTGATAAGCCCCAAGCACATGGAGCACTGCATCCACACCCTGAGATGTCCTCCACCCACTGTCACACGCATGCCTTGTGTCTTCCTGGGCCAAGGCCCAAGTACTGGGCACACAGAGTCCTTTAGAGGCCCCAGGTCTCACCTGTCTGCTCCTAGGGTCCTGTCTCATTCTCCTCTTCCTGTCTACCTGTGGCATGCACAAATTTCCCAGGGGAAATGGCTTATAGGCCATAGTTGCTTCCTTTCCTACTTTGTGGCTTCACCTGATAAGCTCTGTGATCTGACTCTTCTAAGTTTGACTTTTTCAGAATTCAAAGCAAAACTATTTTTTTATCTATCACCTGACACTTGCAAATCAAGAGTCTTTCAGTTTTCAGGACGTTTTCTCTGCTCTGCACTTTGGAACATTTAATCTGAAATTCACTGAGTCATTGATCTTTGTGATCCTCCTCTGCTTCCCATCCTCCAGCCAGCTAACCTTGGTATGTACATATGGCAATGGCAGTGTTATAAGACTGTAAAGAAACAAGGTCTTCAAATTGTCACTTTTGCTGAATTAAATTAACTTGGCTAAAGTAAGAGGCTGTTTCATTTTTCAAAGGGAGGAGAAATTGACTTTAATTTTTTTTTTTTTTTTTGAGACAGAGTCTCTCTGTCACTCAGGCTGGAGTGCAGTGGCATGACCTCAGCTCACGGCAACCTCCATATCCTGGTTTAAGCAATTCTCCTGTCTCAATCTCCCAGCTAGCTGGGATTACAGGTGCCCGCCCACCACCAAACCCAGCTAATTTTTTTGGTATTAGGTTGATGCAAAAGTTTCTGTGTTTTTTGCCATTAGAAGTAATGTCATTAAAATCTCATTACTTCTGCAACCCAATATTTAGTCCATTTTGTATAAAGCATTCCTATAACTCAATAATAACAAGAAAACATACGCAATAAAATGTTCAATTCCTGAGCAGAAATTTCAAAAGTGAATATACACAAATGGCCGAGAACATGATGACACAGTACTTCACTCTCAATAGAAGGTATAAAATTGGGCAAGGGACTGAAAATATCGAAGGTTGGTGATAATGTGGAATAGCTAGAACTTTCATACAGTGCTGGGGGAGTGAAACACACCCTTATTCAATGACCAAACATTTTTACCCCTAGAAAACAAAAATATTTTCCAAGAGAAATGAAAATCTTTTTCCACAAAAAGCTTGCAAACAAATGTTCTAACTTTATTTCCAAAAGCCTCAAACTGAAAATTACCCCAACAATCCATCAACAAGAAAATAAATGATCAAATATTTATTCAATGGAATACCATGCAATTTTTTAGCAAATGAACTACCAACAAACACAACATTGAAAACTCTCAAAACATAGGTATGAAACAGTAGATACTGCGTACATCAATTTTTATGGCCCAAGAAAAAGTAAACCTATGGTGAGATCAATAATAGAGTATACTTGTCTATGATAGATGGGGATTTACTATGGAGAGGGAAAAGGGACATTCTGGGATGATAGAAATATTCTATGCTCTGGTAAAAGTGTTAGTTATTGCTTACAGATTTTGCCAAAATTATCACACTGAACACTTAAGATCAGTACATTTTACTGACTGTAAGTTACTATACAAAAGAAAAAAATGATTCTGGCTAAAGTCTAGAGTGGACAATGAGAAAGGATAGCCAAAGTCATGATCATACCTTTGTGAACCCTTTATGCTCATAGCTCATTCCTCTCTAAGTCTTTCTGCCAATCTGCCTTTATCAGTGAGACATTTTGGATTATTAATGTGATATTCAAGATTTTTTGAAGTCTATCTCTCAAATATAAAGATTATTAATTAATAGAGGTAATGTAACTAAGGGGAAGTTTTCTCCAAGTTTAAGACTCAGGTGTATGTAAATAAGATGTAAATTTTCTGGAAGGTGAACCCTGTAAATTTTTGGAAAGGAATGGAGATAATGGTTTCTTTCTTTATTTTTTTTTATTTTTTATTTTTTTTTGAGACAGAATCTCACTCTGTTGCAAGGCTGGAATGCAGTAGTGCAAACTCAGATCACTGCAACCTTTGCCTTCCAGGTGCAAGCAATTCCCCTGCCACAGCCTCACAAAAGTAGCTGGGACTACAGGCACATGACACCACACTGGGCTAATTTTTTTTTTTTTTTTTTTTTTGTTATTTTAGTAGAGATAGGATTTCACCATGTTGGCCAGGATGGTCTTGATTTCATGACCTCATGATTCACCTGCCTCAACCTCCCAAAGTGTTGGGATTACTGGTGTGAGACACTGCACCAGGTGATAATAGTTGCTTTTTGAGTGAAAAATTTTAAAATTAAAGAGCAGGGAGAAGATCCAAGATGGCCATTTAGGAGCAGCTCAGGATTGCAGCTCTCAGTGAAAGCACAGAGGGTGAGTGGATGCCCCATTTCCAGACAGATCTTTATTGCCCACAGACCAGGAGATTCCCAGGCGGAGAGGCCCCATGGGTCACCAGAGCAGCTGTTTTGGCTGGCACCCTGGTGCGGCAGTTCTCCGTACAAAATACACTGGTCTGGTTGCCCTTTTAAGCTGGCGATTAGAGTTCCAGGAAGGCAGAGTCGCCCATTCATCTGATTAAACAGGGGACTGAAACAGGGAGCCAGGCCAGGAGATTCCCGGGCAAAAAAGCGCCATGAATCTCAACACCCTTGTTTCAACCAGTGCAGTGGGTCACCACATGGGAAATCACACAGATCCTGGCACCTTTTCAGCAGGCAACTGGAATGTCTGGGAGAGAGTCAACCATTCAACTTAAAAAAAAAAAAGGCTCTGAGGCAGGGAGCCAGGTGATCAGGCTCAGCAGGTCCCACCCCCACAAAATAAGAAAAACAAAAAACAAAAATAGCAATTGGAAACACTCTGGGTTGAGAGTTTCATGAGAAGCACAGCTGAACCCAGGATGGTCCAGCTCTGTGGGGGAGGGGCATTCACCATTACCGAGGCACTCCACCCCTAAGGAGGTAGTCTGCCATTGTTGAGGAAGCCCACAGTTGCCGAGGCAACCTGCTGTTGCTGAGGCAACCCGCCATTACAGAGAGAGTCTGCCATTACAGAGGTGGGCCACCATTGCCGAGGCAGTTCTAACCACACCCATATAAACAGGACTGCAGGGAAGTTCACATGGCAGCAGGGCAGAGCCCACAGCAGCTCAGCAAAGCCTCCGCAGGCAGACAGTGACTAGGCTGCCTCCTTGCTGGGCAGGGCAGCCCTGAAAAAAAAAGGCAGCAGCACAACGGAAACTCATAAATAAAAGCCCTAACACCCCAGGACAGAGCATCTTGGGGGGGGAAGGGGGTTTATGAGTTCTGCTGCAGCAGACTTAAATTACCTGCCTAGCAGCTCTAAGTGAGCAATGAGGCTCAGAGCTCAGCACTTGAGCTCCTATAAAGGACAGACTGTCTCCTCAAGCAGCTTCCTGACCCCCATGTATCCAAAGAGTCACCTCACAAAGGACTGATCAGACTGACATTTGGTGGGCATCATTCTAGGACAAAGATAGCAGAAGAAGAAACTGGAAGCAACCCTTACTGTTCTGCAGCTGCTGCAGGTGATCCCCAGGCAAACAGGGCCTGGAGTGGACCTCAGCAATCCTACAGCAGAGGGGCCAGACTGTTAGAAGGAAAACTAAGAAACAGAAATAACTTCATCATCAACAAACTGGACGTCCACTCAGAGACCCAATCTGAAAATCAGCAACTACAAAGATGACAGGAGGATAAATCCACAAAGATGGGAAGAAACCAGCTCAAAAAGGAGGAAAACACCTGAAACCAGAACACCTCTCCTCCTCCAAGGAATCACAACTCCTCATCAGCAAGAGAACAAGGCTGGATGGAGAATGAGTGTGATGAAATGACAGAATCAGACTTCAGAAGGTGGGTAATGAGAAACCTCTGTGAGGTAAAAGAACATGTTCTAACCCAATGCAAAGAAACTAAGAACCTTGAAAAAAGATATGACGAAATGCTAATGAGAATGGACAACTTAGAGAGGAATATAAGTGAATTGGTGGAGCTGAAAAACACAACACAGGAACTTTGCGAAGCATGCACAAGTTTCAACATCCGAATTGACCAAGCAAAAAAAGGATATCAGAGATTGAAGACCAAGTCAGTGAAATAAAATGAGAAAACAAGATTAGCAAAAAAAGGGTAAAAAGGAATGAGCAAAGTCTCCAAGAAATATGGGACTATGTGAAAAGACCTAATCTACGTTTGATAGGTGTACCTGAATGTGACACAGAGAATGAATCCAAGCTGGAAAATATTCTTCAGGATATTATCCAGGAAAACTTTCCCAACCTAGCAAGACAGGACAATACACGACTCCAGGTAATACAGAGAACACCACAAAGATATTCCTCAAGAAGAGCAACCCCAAGGCACATAATCATTAGATTCACCAGGGTTGAAATGAAGGAGAAAATACTAAGGGCAGCCAGAGAGAAAGTTCAGGTTACCCACAAAGGAAAGCCGATCAGACTCACAGCAGATCTCTCAGCAGAAACCCTACAAGCCAGTAGAGAGTGGGGGCCAATATTCAACATCCTTAAAGTAAAGAATTTTCAACACAGAATTTCATATCCAGCCAAACTAAGCTTCATAAGTGAATGAAAAATAAAATTTTTTGTGACCAAGCAAGTACTCAGAGATTTCATCACCACCAGGCCTGCTTTACAAGAGCTTCTGAAAGAAGCACTACACACAGAAAGGAACAACCAGTGTCAGCCATTCCAAAAACATACCAAAAGGTAAAGAGCATCACCATAATGAAGAATCTACATCAATTAATGGGCAAAACAGCCAGCTAGCATTAAATGGCAGTATCAAACTCACATATATCAATATTAATCCTAAATTTAAGTGGACTAAATGCCCAATCAAAAGACACAGACAGGCAAATTGGATAAAAAGCCAAAACCCATCAGTATGCTGCATCCAGACCCATCTCACATGCGATGATATGCAAAGACTCAAAACAAAGGGATGGAGGAAGATTTACCAACCAAATGGAAAACAAACAAAAAAAAAGTTGCAATTCTCGTCTCTGATAAAATAGACTTTAAAACAACAAAGACCAAGAGACAAAGAGGGACATTACATAATGGTACAGGGATCAATGCAACAAGAAGAGCTAATTATCCTAAATATATATGCACCCAATACAGGAGCACCCAGATACATAAGGCATGTTCTTAATGACTTACAAAGAGACTTAGACTCCCACACAATAATAGTGGGAGACTTTAACACCACATTGTCAATATTAGACAGATCAACGAGATAGAAAATTAACAAGGATATCCAGGACTTGAACTCAGACCTGGAACAAGTAAACTTAATAAACATTTACAGAACTCTCCACCCCAAATCCACAAAATATACATTCTTCTCAGTATCGCATCACACCTACTCTAAAAGTGACTACATAATTGGAAGTAAATCACTCCTTAGCAATTGCATAGCATTTCACAGGTTTAAATGAAATATTGGTTGGCTGCTTGTTTGTTATTTTCCCCCCACTTATTCCTTCCTGTCTCCCTTGTTAAGCACAATTATTGGCATAAAAGAGGTTTTTAATATCCATTTTTAGACTGCATTCTAGCCTGGGCAATAAAGCAAGATTCCCATTCTCTCTCCCTCTTTCTCTTCCTCTTTCTTTCTCTCTTTCGTTCTTTTTTTCTTTCTTTCTCTCTCTTTCTTTCTTTTTTCTCTTTCTAAAAAAAAAGAAAAATTACTAAAACTATTTTAGTGAGGTATCTATGATTTTCTCTTTATTGGCCTGTGTCTTCATTGACACGGAATTTCAATCACTGATAAACTCTTATTATACAGTAATATTATAATCTGTTTTTTCTTCATTAACATGCTAAGACACAATCTGAGAATAAAGACTAGCTCACTAAAGTAAAATAAGAAAAAATAAAAATGCAAGAGTAATTGAGTTATTTGAATTAGAATTCTGTGCTATTTCCTAATTTTTCCTCAGACTGTCATAATTGTCTCTTGCCCTCCCCAACTTCAATCCTCTTTGTCCTTTCCCTCTCCTTTTATCGCCTGCCGAATTTTTCCCCAAGATGCTTCGTTGAAACCAATATAGTGAAACCAATCAAGCTGATGTGCCCACCCATATATAATTCTTTAAGATAGTGCTAATGATCTTCCTTTGTTTTTTGGTAACATTTAAGCACTGAACACTTATTACAGGCCAGGCTCTCTGTAAGTGTTCTAGATTCAGCACCTTGTTTAACTTCTCAGCGGCACTGTGGAAGTAAATATGATCACCCCTTTTACAAACCAGGGCAATGAAACTCTGAAACATTGCTTTCTAGGGAATGTTTCAGAGTTTCATTGCCCTGAAAGGGAACACTGGCAGAGCCAGATGGGAATTTGGTCTGCTTGACTCTGAAGTTAAATGATTTTCTGCATAACTATAGCTGTCCAGCTTTAAAAATAGATACAATAATTTTTGTAATTTTGAAAAATAATGTTATAGACCCACAACAGACACATTTTTCCTACCATGTAAATCTTTATGGGAATTGAAGAAACTTTCCTTCACTTCAATTAAATACTTTGTGTTATTTGAACAGTTTCAAAGTTGCATTAATGCAACTTGGCCTTAAAGATTTTAAAGGAAATATTATCATCGTCATTTCATTTCACAGTCTCAGTTGTATTCTCTAGGAAGAATTTTACAAGGGCCTAATTAAAGTTTTAGCTTACTGAAAGATTTTTAATGTTTTTTTGCATCCTTAAAAGTTAAAAAGCAATTTCTGTGAGGAATTAAAACTTAAAAATGGAATACTTTGTGTTTCATTAAGTACTTGTGGGTTCATTATGAAACATTTTCTAAGAGAAGCTTAATTTAGAAGAGGTACGAGTTTTATACTTGTTCAAGGGCTGATCCTACAGGTTGACAGTAAGGAAATTGCTAATCTTATTACTTTAGTGATTTTTAAAATCCCACATCATTAGGGGCACAGACCTTTGGTATTCTTGCATTATTGGCCATCTTACAATTACCACTATTGAGAGCCTCTTCTAAGTCAGACATTAACCAACTACCTTACTTGTATTACCTCATTTAATCCTCCCCATGTACTTGTTATCACCATTGTACAGATACAGAAACTGAGGCTCATTATTGTTAATAATAGATCACATTTATTGAGCATTTGCTGTATTTTACCTTTTCACTTTGCATTCAGGGCCCCATTTAATACTCATAACAATCCTTTGAGGTAGGTATAATTATTTCACCCCTATTTTACAGATGAGGAAATTGAGGCCAAAGAGGTTATGTTATTTGCTCATGATCACAAAGCTAATAAACAGTGAAGGTCCTTCCTCTTAGTCTCTGGTGATAGTGTTTCCTGGAAAGGGAAGGGGGATGACAGACAACATGTAATACACAGTAAGAGTTCTTCCCCACCCCCAGAGAAGATGAGGGCGGGGTGAGGTAAGTCATGACAGCTACCTTCAAAATGTTCAGACATTTCCCAAGGAAAAGGAAATTGATCTCTTCAGTGTGGCCTCAAGAGGGCAGAGCTAGCATCCCTGAATCTTAATTCCACCCTCACTGAGGGACGAATTCTAATAGAGCTGATAAGGGGTGGCTTCAGCAAGAAGTGAACCTCCTTTTCACTGGCACGTGGCTTTCAGACTTTAACCTGTGTGTTGAACACTTAGGGATTGTTTTTGCAAAGCAGATACTGAAGACCCACTCCCAGAGATTCTCGGTCAGTACTCTGAAGCAGGGCCCTGGAAGCTACATTTGTAAGCAACTGCTCCTGTGTGGATCTGACACAAGCAGTCCAGGACCACACAGCAGAAACACTGAAAAGGCAACAACTGGCAACCTGCACTATGTGGGATGTCGAGTGGTTGACCCCTGTGTTACCTGTACAGTCTCTGAAACCAGACCTGGGAACATAAAATTTTGATCTGCTAGGAATGTGATAAGATTAACTCTCAGAACTTCGGCGGGCTAACCACTCCATTTGAAAAAAAAGTTGTATTGCCATCTGGTGGACTGCCTGAAAGTTATTCACACTCCTCACCCTAAAAACACGGAGTGATTTTCTCATTTAATGGGATACACTGCACCCTTCACACACCAGGAATCAAGACTCAGAAGGGTTCCAAAGAGTCTAGGCCACAGAGAGCCTGGGTCTCACACCCTCCAGTTCCCAGTATACTGCTTCTCATGGGCTTGCACTGCATGGTCAATCACAAAATTTTCCAAGTTTTCCTTTGGCCAGAAGTTAAAAGAAGGTTTAAGCCCCAGACAGCTATCACAGTGAAACAAAGTTCCCAAATACTTCAGTGCAATGGTTCTCAAAGGATAGGAAGTTCCCTTAAAAATGCAGAATTCGTGGCTGTCGTAGACCCACTAAAATAGAATCTTTGCAGATAGGGAACAGGATTTTGCATTTTTAAAAGCTTCTCAGGGTATTCTGGTACATCCTAAAGTTAGAGAACCATGACCTTTGAGAAGAAACACTCGATTTGCAATGGAAAGGAAGAAGCTTTCCATCTGAAAATTAAAAATAATCCTTATTAGTGGCAACTAATACTAAATACTATTAATGAAACTAAAAGGAAATAAGATTTGCTGTGTGGGAGGTGGTACTACAAATTTATTTCCAAACATATTTATCATGAAATGGATGGCTACATAATATGAACAGGTGCATGCACATGTCAGGTGGATCATGTTGCGCTTCAACACATACACACAGGAGTGTGCACACATACACACACGCACTGTCTCCCAATCTGCATTCCCTTGGACTAGTAGATATGTATAGAGGCATGCCGTTAGAATGTTTGTTTCTAAAGACACAGGTTTCGTTGACAAAAGAAAATCAGATGAAGCCAGTTACATTTGAAGTATAACAGCAAAAATTACCCCATTACAAGAAACAGAACAAAATACCACCAAAATAATTTTGTTGGTGACAAATTGACAATACATGTATTCATGACTTTGTTATGGATCACTGTTTTGGGTTGGTGCAAAAGTAATACGGTTTTTACCATTTTAAAAGTAATGGCAAAATCCACAATTACCTTTGCACCAACCTAATAACTAATAAAGAATCAAATGCAAAGAAATTGCCACCATCATCTCACTGCCCCTAACAAAGTTCTCATAATCTCCACTATGCTCCTTCCCATCTGTGTGGTGAGATGCATATGTATTCTAAATGTTATCTCTGGTCACAGCACCCTCAAATTCTTTTGAATGGGCCTTGAGCTTTTCTCCGTCTTACATGAAGGGCTATGAAAAACCTATAGTAGTTCATGTTGCATTTTTCAAGTAGATTATCACCCTTAGCCCATTATGTGAAAATTCTGAAGGTGTTGTTGAGAAGGTGCAATTTTGTATTTTGCTTTTTGTTGACTATGATTATAATAGATAATGCTCAGTTATCATGTTTTATTTCATTGTTTGTACCATATTACCAGACCATTCCTTTATGTCTGTATAAATATTATAATTGTTTCACTTCTTTTCTTCTAGTAATGATCGAACTAGTTGGTTGTTTCTGGAGTAGGAGTTGGGGAGGGAGAAGTTTGGCGGAAATGCTATTCATGCTCTTTGGTTATTACAAGAAATAGCGTTCTAATTTACCAAACATTCTTTTCTTGCAAAATGTTGCTTCTGCTACCTTCAGTAAGTGTTAAATGTGAAAACATGAACTAACGTGTGTTGGGAGCATTGAAAAATATGTTCATGTATTGTTCTTACCTACAAGCACACATATATTCTTTACATTTTTAAATGCAAATCATCTCACACAACTAAATAATATAAGTACTAATTTCAATAGATACAATTTTTAAACTCTGTTATTTAGTACCAGACCCCTTATTTTTCAAAGAGGCCAACAAGTTTGGATTTGGAATTTGTATTTTCATTCTCTTTTCAAAAAACACTATACATTTTCCAACCCAAAGATCTCACTCTTCTTTTATTTTTCACTTTTTAAAGAATTATTATACTTTAAGTTCTGGGGTACATGTGCAGATCTTGCAGGTTTGTTAGTTACAGAGGTACACACATGCCATGGTGGTTTGCTGCCTCCATCCCCCCATCACCTACATTAGCTATTTCTCCTAATGTTATCCCTCTCCAATCTCCCCACCCCCTGCTATCCCTCCCCTAGCCCCCCATCCCCCAACAGACCCCAGTGTGTGATGCTCCCCTCCCTGTGTTCATATATTCTCATTGTTCAACACCCACTTATGAGTGAGAACATGTGGCATTTGGTTTTCTGTTCTTGTGTCAGTTTGCTGAGAATGATGGTTTCCAGATTCATTCATATCCCTGCAAAGGACATGAACTCATCTTCTTTTATGGCTGCTTAGTGTTCCATGGTGTGTATGTGCCACATTTTCTTTATCCAGTCTATCCTCGATGGGCATTTGGGTCAGTTCCAAGTATTTGCTATTATAAACAGTGCTGCTCTTCTTTTTTTAATAGAGGGTTTCACCATGTTGGCCAGACTGTCTCGAACTCCTGACCTCAAGTGCTCTGCCTATATTGGCCTCTCAGAATGCTCACTATTATAATACTGTTTCAGAAATACTATAAGCAAAGTTTTCATTCCATCACCACCAATAGACCTATCTGAGTTCTCCTCGAAACTACCAGTTCCTTGCTATCTCTATTTCGAGAAGACCATCTGCCTCCCATTAATAGAGGTCTTCCCCCATAATTCTGTAAGTCCACATGTTGGACTTACAAGTGGAATTGCTAGGATAATAATTTGTAGGAATTAACAGATTTTTCTTCCATTGGGACTAATTAAGGTATACTCTAGCAAATAAAAATTAAATATGCTTACTTGTTTATTTTTGAGACAAAGTCTTGCTCTGTTCCCCAGGCTGGAGTACAGTGGTGTGATCTCAACTCACTGGAACCTCCACCTCCCAAGTTCAAGTGATTCTTCCACCTCAGCCTCCCGAGTAGCTGGGATTACAGGCACCTACCACGACACCTGACTAATTCTGTATTTTTAGTAGAGAGGTGGTTTCGTCACTTTGGCTAGGCTAGTCTCCTGACCTCTTGGCCTCCCAAAGTTCTGGGATTATAGGTGTCAGCCACCACACCCAGCCTAAACATGCTTTAATATAGGGAATTACGTGCTTAAAATCATTAAAAGGATTGGGGGAGCACAGAAGGCAGGGGTTACTAGAATTCCTCCCAGATCGACAGTGCAAAACTGACCATCCGGGGGAGCTACCACTTCTATAACAAGTGGGAAGCTAGGAGATAAGAAAGCCACAGTCTTGGCTGTGGGCTGCAGGACTGTCCCACCTCAACTGAGATCCAGAGATCAGAAAGCTGTGGGCTTGGCTCCAGAGTGTGCACAATCAGTGTTGTGATTGCCTTACGCCCTGTCCTATCTCTCCCAGCTCAGCTAGGTTCCAAACTAAAACCTGGTGTATGTGCATCTGAACAGCAAAGCCTAAATCACATTTGAATCCCTATCAAGTGTAGTTACAGACATACAGGTTTTTACTTTCACTGCAGTTTTTGTTTGTTTGTTTTACTTCCCAGCCTCTGCCATCCAGGAAGGCTCATCAGAAAAACCGTTGGAAGAGATGCTGAGCAAACCAATCAGAATCTTATGACATACAAGGGTGCTGTGGTCTGAATGTTTGTGTCCCCCGCAAAATTCATAAGTTGAAACCCAACTCTCATGGTGTTAGCACTAAGAGGTGAACCCTTTGGGAGGTAATGAGGTCATGAGGACTTTGCTCTCATGAATGGGATTCGTTTCTGCATAAAAGAGGCCTGAAGGAGCTTGTTTGCCTCTTCCGCCTTAAGGACACATAGAAAGCACCAGGTATGAGGGACAGACTCTTGCCAGACACAAAATCTACATGTGCCTTGAACCTCCCTGCCTCCAGAACTCTGAGCAGTAAATTTCTGTGGTTTCTGAATTACCAGTCTCGGGTATTTTGTTAGAGCCACCCAAATGTACTAAGACAGAAATCCCCTTCACCATTTTCCCCGATGCCCTCCTCTAACTCTTACCTCTGTATTACAGTGCTTTTCCTGGAAAGGTTTCTGTTCTCACTGTCTCAACTTCCTAACCTTCCACTCATTTCTTAACCTACAAAATATTACTGGGGCCAGGCATGGTGGCTCACATTTGTAATCTCAGCACTTTGGGAGGTGGAGATGGGTGGATCACTTGAGGTCAGGAGTTCAAGACCAGCCTGGCCAATATGGTGAAACCCCATCTCTACTAAAAAATTATATATATATATACACACACACACACACCCATATATACATATGTATATGTATATATATACACACACACATATATATGTATATATATACACACACACACACACACCCATATATACATATGTATATGTATATATATATACACACACACATATGTATATGTATATATATATACACACACACACACACAAAAATATCATTGCACCTCTGTTGAAACACCTCATATCACAGGACCCATCCAATCTCTCTGCTTTTTCCCCGTCTATCACCCTTCCACTCCTATTGTCTTCAAAGTTCTGCATTTAGCACCTCACTCTTCTAAGCCTGTATATTCTGATCCTATCTACTTGTACGGCCTTACCTACCATAGGGGTTAATCCCCCACACCCTAATGCCAAACATAACATCTTTTCCAAGAACAGACTCAGATCTCCAATTGCATCCTGAATGTGTCCACCTCAATATCACAAGCACCTCAAATGCAACATGTCCAGTACTAAATCTATTGTCTTATTTGTCATTATTTGAATCTGATATTCAAAATCAGTTCTTCCCCTCTGTCCTATCTGTGTGTAACCTGCACAACTTCACCCACACGCTGAAGCTAGAGCCCTGGAAGTAAATTTGATTCTCTCTTTCCTATTACTATATTCAAACTGTCTCGAACGATGATAAATTCAGTGTAAGGCTTTTACCTGAGTTCTGAGTTTAACAGGTGCTCTTTAAAGAAAGACCTCAGACATGCGCATTCTAGCACTTTATTGGAAATTGATTGTGTACATCAATGAGATCACATCAAAGTAAAAGCATCATTTTCACACAATAATATCCTCATATTTGTGCTATCTTCTTACATAATTTAATAAATTGCAAGATGCTCCTAATATTGGTATTGAAGAGCTTGAGTGGTCCAGAAATATCTCTACATAAATATAAATTATCACATCTAAAATAGCCATCATTGTTTTAGTAAGTCCCAAAAGTCCTGGGAACATCTCTTAAAATACAATTGCCTTAGGCCGGCTGCAGTGCTGGTAGGAGGGAGCGAAGGGGGTACACATGGAGCTAATTACAGCAGGAGCTGGACAGAGGGACACGCCAAAGGGGATGGGGGCCAGAGACCCCAAAAGCTGGGCAGGGAACTCTGCCACCCTGCATATTCCAACATTGCTTCAGTGTCAAAGCTAACAGATGTGAGACTCCAATGCAGAAAGAAGCCCATCACCCCAACTCCCTTGGCAGTGCCCAAAGATGGCACAGTCATCCTTCAGATTACACAAGGGCAGAGATTCTGGCATAAAGAAGCTTCTGGAAAGCCCTACCCATCTTCCTCCAAACAGAAAACATGTAGGAATGGCACCTTAAAGAAAATAACTTTGAGCCAAAGTGCTGCTGGCCCCTTGGGATGGGGACAGGGTGCTTGCTTGGTTTGGTTTGACCTGAGGGGCACTGGCAAAGTCTACGCTGCCCCCAATATCTCCCTCACCACCTTTAAAGCCATCATCAACAATCAGTTTCTCTGGTTCTTCAAAGCTTCTCAGCATTCAGCATAGCATCTTTATATGTGTGGTAGTTTTACTGCTCACATAGCTTTCATGTCCACTAAGTCAGGTGGTTCTCACACCCCTATGAGGTAGGAAGGGCAGGGATCACCATCCCCATTTGAAAGACAAGGAAGCTGGAACTCAGAGAGTTAGGTCCCTTGACCAAATTCACATAGCTGGCTCATGGCAGAATCAAAACCAGAACTCAGGTCCATGCCCCAAAGTCCCTCCTGTTGCTTTTCTGAAGACAGGAAGAGGCTCGGGACAGGATGCCTGTCCTCATCCCTCACCCGGCCCTCTTGGGAGGCTCTCAAACAGCCCCATTGAGAATAGGATGAGTCCGCATGCGATAGATGATGACTGCAGTGGCTGGGCATAGCAACAAGGAGGTCATGATGACAATGGTGGCTAGGATGATGAGGACAATAACCCAGATATCCAGGATGTGCTTGGGAAGCACGACTTCCATGGGGACTTGGCTGACTGCATCCATGTTGCTTCACTCTGCAACAGACAAGAAAGGAAGATCACTGTTGTGTAGTCTCCCTGCTTCCCTGGTTAGAAGGAAACCCTCAGGAGTCAGAAGCCTGGGTCGTTTACCAGATATGCAAACTTTAAGATTCAATGATTAGTAATTATAATGGCTTCGTTTACTGAGGGCTTCCTGTTGCCAGATCTATGCTAGACACTTTATGTCTATAAACTCATTCAGTCATTACGTGAACCACTAACCCTATGGGGTAGGGACTATAATTACTTTTTTCTATTTCTTGGCCTTTACCTTCAGTTATACCCACTTTGCAGAGGAGGACTCTAAAGCCTTAAAAGACAAGAGGTCATTAATTTGACCAAGAGAGTGAACCCAGATGGGTGGGACTCCAGAGCCTTCCTGCTTAACTATTAAGCTACCACACTACCAGTCTGTTCTCTCATCTATAAAATGAGAAATGCATTGTTTTTGGTACTATACCCCTTATCCCATTCTCCTCTTTCTGGGGAATACCAACGTATTCTGTATGGTTTAGTTGGGACACTGACCTGAACACAGAGATGGATATGTGACCCAGAGTTGACCATTATAAGTCTCCATAACCACAGCTCAGAGTTAGGAAAGTGACTCAGGCTAGGTCAACCAAAGTCTTCCCCGCAGAGCTTTTATGCACAAGCTCTTAGGAAAGAGGATCCTTTCTCCTCGGATTGCTAAATTGAAAGGATGTGAGTCTGGAGAGAATTGGCCTGAGGCTATCTCCCATAAGTGGCAAGCCCCTCCTAGAGATGGAAAGACAAATGGAGCCTCAAGTGGCCTCATGTGAGGACCTGAATCCAGCCAAGATTGATGCCATCTGCAACTCTAGACACGCCAGATATATGAGCCAATAATTCCCTGTCTTTGCTTAAGCAGTGCCTATTTGGTGTCTTCCACTTGCAGTTAAAAGAGTTCAGATGGATACAGATATAAATCAGCTGTTCCCAATCGTTTTCAATTCACTGTATCTTTAGTGTCTTAGTCATTTTTTTAACAGCACCCCAGGTCAAAATAAATACCAAGCAGTTCCATTTATTAAGTAGTTAGTAGTAGTGTTAAGTAGTTTGATTTTTCCATAAGTTATTGGGGTACAGGTGGTATTTGGTTACATGAGTAAGTTCTTTAGTGGAGATTTGTGAGATGTTGGTGCACCCATCGCCCATGTATACACTGCACTGTATTTGTGGTCTTTTATCCCTCACCACCCTCCTACTCTTCCCTCCAAGTCACCAAAGTCCATTGTATCACTGTTATGCCTTTGCATCCTCCTAGCTTAGCTCATACATATCAGTAAGAACATACGATGTTTGCTTTTCCACTCCTGACTTACATCACTTAGAATAGTCTCCAATCTCATCCAGATCACTGCAAATGTAGTTAATTCATTCCTTTTTATGGCTCATAGTATTCCATCATATATGTATAACACAGTTTCTTTATCCCCTCGTTGACTGATGGGCATTTGGGTTGGTTCCATGATTTTGCAACTGTGAATTGTGCTGCTGTAATCATGCATGTGCAAGTATATTTTTCAAATAATGACTTCTTTTCTTCTGGGTAGATACCCAGTAGTAGGATTGCTAGATCAAATGGTAGTCCTACTTTTAGTTCTTTAAGAAATATCCACACTCTTTTCCCCGGTGGCTTTACTAGTTTACATTCCCACCAGCAGGGTAGAAGTGTTCCCTGTTCACTGCATCCACGCCGACATCGACTGGTTTCTGATTTTTTTACTATGGCCATTCCTGCAGGATTAAGGTGGTATTGCACTGTGGTTTTTATTTGCATCCCCTGATCATTAGTGATGTTGAGCATTTTTGCACATTGATTATTTGTGTGTCTTCTTTTGAGAACTGTCTGTTCATGCCCTTAGCCTACTTTGTGATGGGATTGTTTGGTTTTTTTCTTACTGATTTGTTTAAGTTTGTTGTAAATTCTAGATATTAGTCCTTTGTTAGATGTACAGATTTGAAGATTTTCCCCATGCTGTGGGTTGTCTGTTTACTCTGCTGACTGATCCTTTTGACGTGTAAAACTCTTAAGTTTAATTAGGTCGCAGCTATTTATCTTTGTTTTTAATTGCATTTGCTTTTGGGTTCTTGGTCACAAATCCTTGTCTAAGCCAGTCTCTAGAAGGGTTTTTCCAAAGTTGTCTTCCAGAATTTTTATAGTTTCAGGTCTTAGATTTAAGTCCTTAATCCATCTTAGGTTGATTTTTGTATAAGGTGAGAGATGAGGATCCAGTTTCATTCTCCTACATGTGGCTAGCCAATTATCTCAGCACTAGTAGTTGAAACGGGTGTCCTTTCCCCACTTTATGTTTTTGTTTGCTTTGTTGAAAATTAGTTGGCTGTAAGTATTTAGGTTTATTTCTGTGTTCTGTATTCTGTTCCATTGGTCTATTTTTACAGGCACTAATATTGGTCCCTATTTTTATACCAGTACTATTTTGGTGACTATGGCCTTATCATGTAATTTAAAGTAAGGTCGTGTGATGCCTCCAGATTTATTCTTTTTGCTTAATCTTGCTCTGGCTATACATGCTCCCTTTTGGTTCCGTATGAATTTTGGAACTGTTTTTTGTAATTCTGTGAAGAATGATGATGGTATTCTGATGCGGATTGTGTTGAATTTGTAGATTGCTTTTGGCAGTATGGTCATTTTCACAGTATTTATTCTACCTATCCATGAGCATGAGATGTGCTTCCATTTGTTTGTGTCATCTATGATTTCTTTTAGCAGTGTTTTGTACAAGGAAAACTACAAAACGCTGTTGTAAGAAATCATAGATGACAAAAATCAACCAATTTAATACGTATTTATGGCCTAACAACTTAGGAGCTGTTTGCAAAAAAAATACACGAAAAAAGGGTTTTATTTTCATTCGTAACTAGTTACTAATGGAATATATGCACCTGCTGAACACTGTGTAACTTTTGAAACTTTGGAATAATATTGGACAATGCCATCCTCACTTACTATTTCACATTAATTTTTGCCCTGTACTTGCCATACCATGCAACCACCAAAAAATCAACTTCAGGTTAGGTGCAGTGGATCACGCCTGTAAGCCCAACACTTTGGGAATCCGAGGTGGGAGAATTGCTTGAGCCTAGGAGTTCAAGACCAGCCTGGGCAACATAGTGAGACAACGTTTTGTTTTGTTTTTTTAATTAGCTTGGCATGGTGGCTTGCGCCTATAGTCCCAGCTACTTGGGAGTCTGAGGTGTAAGGATTGCTTCAGCCCAGTAGGTCCAGGCTACAGTGAGCCATGATCATGTCACTGCACTCCAGCCTGGGTGACCAAGCAAGACCCTATCTCCAAAAAAATTTATTTTAATCAACTTCATAAATTATAACATTAACAAAAGGAATGTAGTAAGATTAGTGTTAAACTGTGAACTATCTTAAGCTGGTCATTTGTAAAGTGTCTGAGAGATGTCACATACCACTATTTCTGTCAAAAATCTTAAAACTCCTGCAGCACTCCCCTCCTTCCAATTAGTTCACTGGGGCTCCCAGGACACTTCAGTGTGCAGCTTGGGAATCACTGATGTAATACATTCCTTGCCCAGAAGGTGCAAGGCTGGAACAACCTCCTGAAGTTTCTTTCAAAAGTAAGATTGATATTTCTGTGATTCTAGGGTCTAAGCAAAATTCCTAATTGCAATCCTACTTCCTATTCTTATCTAATTACTAATTTTTCCTTTCTAATGCCTTTGGCTCCATGTCTGCTGTTGCCATCCTAAGTAAGTTACTGATCAACCAAATTGAATACCCAAAGGAGAGTACCCAAGAAATACATACAAAGACATTACTTTCTGTGTCATTTGTTCGAGTAACAGACACAGCAAGTGTCCGCTAATAGTAAAATAAAGAAGGGTATATCTATATAATGGAATGCCATACAGCAATTTCTGTGTATACATTCACTCACCCATTCATTCATTCACCAAGCATATAGTGCTTACTCCACATCAATCATTGTTCCAAATGCACTACAAATACTAATTTACCTAATTAATACAGCTACTCTGGAAAACACAATGGAGGTTCTTCAAATAACTGAAAATAGAGTTACTGTATGATCTCAGTAACCTCATTTCTAGGCATATAACGAAAGGATTTGAAATCAGGATGTCAAAGAGATTTCTGCACTCCCATATTTATTTCAGCATCATTCACAATAGCCAGGTTATGGAATCAACCTAAGTGTCTATCAACCATGAATGGATAGAGATAATGTGGCATATACTCAATGGAATACTATTCAGCCTTGGAAAAGAAGGAAATGAGTGCCATTTATGACAACATAGATGAACATGAAGACATTATGCTAAAGGATATAAGCCAGGGACAGAAAGACAAATACCTCAAGTTCTCATTTATCTATGGAAGCTAAAACTATAAGACACATAGAAACAGAAAGCAAAATGGTGGTTACCGGAGGCTGGAAGCTTGGGAGATGGGGAGATGTTGGTCAAAGGCTATTACATTTCTGTTAGGCAGGATGAATAAATGAAAAGTACTTGAGATTTAAAAAATTAATTTATTTATTAGTCATTTAAAAGGAATCTGATCAGTAATGAGCGCCAAAAGTTTCAAGTGGAAAAAATAAAAATGAAGTGCAACAGCGTGTGTAGGATGATTCCTTTGGTTCATATTTTGTAGAATTAAGTAGGTAAATGGGTGAGGATATATACAGGAAAATTACTTTCTGAATGTACTCTCAGGAAAGTGTTAACAGTGGTTACCTTTTCAGGAGCTGGACTAGGAATGGGGTTTTGCTTTTCATTCTTCATTCATAAAACATGATTTTATGACATTTGAATTTTCTCAACATGAGCATTTATTACTTCTGATTTTTTTATGCCAACTGGGTTAAGCTTTTTTGAGATTTTATCTTCATAATTCTTTGTCTTAAAGAGTAAAAATATACATACACAATTTTAAAATCAAATAAAATTAAGAGCTGAGACTAGAACAATAGTCACCAAATGCCATATACCATAGTAAGTGACCTCAAGGCAGTATGAAGGAACACTGACTTCACTGACGGGCACAGTGGCTCACGCCTGTAATCCCAGCACTTTGGGAGGCCGAGATGGGTGGATCACCTGAGGTCAGAAGTTCAAGACCACCTCTACTAAAAATACAAAATGGTGTATTGGTGGTGGCAGGCACCTGTAATCCCAGCTACTTGGGAGGCTGAGGCAGGAGAATTGCTTGAACTCGGGAGGTGGAGGTTGCAGTGAGCTGAGATGGCACCACTGTGCTCCAGCCTGGGTAACAAAGTGAGACTCCATCTCAAAAAAAAAAGAAAAAAAAACACTGATTTCTGGGTCTCATTCTATACATATGGAATTAGACTTAAAAGGGGATGAGGAGGAGCCCCTTTTTCCCATTGCCAGGTGATTCCAATGTGCAGCCAGATTTGCAAACCTCTGGACTCAACATCTTTAAGGCCTCTAGGACCCTCTCTAGCATTAAGATTTGGAAATTGATTCCCAGGTGCTCTGTAGCCAGGCGGGGCAGATCTGGGCAAGTTTCCAGATGAAGGAGAAGCCTCTGACGAAGTTCCCCAGGGCCATAGGATTATCTGCTGAGACTTGCAGATGAGATAGAAGCACAGGCTGGCCCTGTCTCAGCCTAGGAAATGGAGTAACTTTCTCCAAGGTCTGAGACACAGAAGCATGAGTCACAGGAGCCTGAAAGTGTTAGAGGACTGGGGGCGGGATAAATCATTCTCTGTGGTCTCCTGACTACATCATCAGCTAGCTGCCTTAGACTAAAGGAACCCCAGGAGAGCTCTTTCCTGTAAACTCATTAACATCAAACAGTCTTCGTGACTTCAAATGCCAGGAATACAAATGCCTGGCTGATTTTCATGAGTAAAACCTGTCATATACAGGAACTCAGGCTTCAGGGCTCATCCACAATCAAGAATCCTAGAACATTAAAGCTAGAACCAGTCCCATTTCACAGATGGTGAAACTGAGGAACAGGGGTCTTCTCCCTCCTGTACTCTTACTTCTTAATGAAATAATCATTAAAACACATAAATTTGATTATGTCGCTGCCTCTAACTAAAACAAAATAGAATAACAACAACAACAACAAAAAAAACAGCAAGTAGATGAATAAATGAAATTCTTCTGTAACCTGTATCCTAAACTGTACCAATATAATTGTTTTGCAAATGAAATTGTACTTCTAACCCCAACGCACAAACAGTTAAAGTAAAGCTGCTCTAGTAGAGCCTGGAAAGCAGGGGGCTGGCGGGAGAAGCCTGCAGTGCTGGCTACCCAGAAGGGCTGAATACGTATCTCAGAGACCCTAAGCACTAGAGATCAGGGTGCCCACCTCCTTCACATATGTAATTCAAACTAAAAACAATACTAAATTATAACACACAAAATTCACATGCTATGAAATTAAAATTGTTTTTTGCTTTTGAAATGGAGTGTTGCTCTTATTGCCCAGGCTGGAGTTTCATAGCATGATCTCTGCTCATTGCAACCTCCGACTCCCAGATTCAAGCGATTCTCCTGCCTCAGCCTCCTGAGTAGCTGGGATTACAGGCATGCACCACCACACCCAGCTAATTTTGTATTTTTAGTAGAGATGGGGTTTCTCCATGTTGGTCAGGCTGGTCTCGAGCTCCCAACCTCAGGTGATTCGCTTGCCTCAGCCTCCCAAAAGTGCTGGGATTACAGGCATGAACCATGGCACCCAGCCCATTTTTTTCTTCTAACTGAAACAAATCGGAAAAAAAATTTTTACCCAGCTGTCTTTTGGCATCCCTGCTCAGTGCAGTGGGCTTACTTGGCAGTGCAGCTCCACTGTTCAGATTCCCCTCGGCTCCCCAGGCTCCTCAAAATACAGTTTGAAAGTCACAAGTTGCACTGTTCTCCAAAGGCCCTTCCAGAGCTACTGTTGCAGGATTCTAGAGCTGGCCATAGATGGAGTCGGGTGTCAGAGGACACAGAAAGCTCTTTCTCCCTGTTTTACTCTTCTCAATACTCAAATGTGTCCTTCGCTGGGCTATTCTTCCCCATGTAACACGGCTTCCAATCACTTCCACCTCTCCCTCCTATGAAAGAAAAATTTTGTCTCCCAAATGAGAGGTAAGCAAACCATACACTCAGCATCTTTAATTGCACACTAGAAACATTTGCTTGAAAAAAAGAGGACTCTAAGCTTCTCCTATCTGACTTCTATTTGACTTTTCTGGCATGAGTGCGTAAAACCTTGTTTCTTGGTACATTAACCAATAGTCATACATTAATTTATCATTTGCCTCACAGATCTATTGTTTGTTATTTCTAATCAATGGTTCATGTTGGACATGGCCCAAACCATTTATGTCACAAATGTATGCCTATCACTGATAAGAATGTGATGTTTTTATGACTGTAGGAAGTAAAACATCAGTCAGGCCTACTCTCATCATTTTGAACTAGCATACTTTATCTGCTATTTGCCTCCTTAGCAAATAATAAGCTTTGACATATGTTCAGTATAAGTTTGTCTAAGAAATTGCACTAAAACCACCTGAGCTTACCAGCAGAAAAGCCACTAGTACCATCATCTGATGCCATCCCATCAGATGACAGGTCCTATACCTGTAAACTGGACGTAAATTACTCCTCCTCAGTCCATAGGGGTTACGTAACTTAGCCAATTTAATGGAGAAGTCAATAATCCCAAAATGACTATTTTGTATCCACTAACAAGACTGAATGTAAGGAGGAGAAAAAACAATGTAGTTTCTATAAAAGAGGAAAAAAAGTTTATTTATTTATTTAGAGATGGAGTCTCGCTCAGTTGCCTAGGCTGGAGTAAAGTAGTGTGATCTCAGCTCACTGCAACCTTCGCCTCCCAGGTTCAAGCGAACCGGTGCCTCGGCCTCTTGAGTAGCTGGGATTACAGGTGTGCACCACCATGCCCTAATTTTTGTATTTTTTTGTAGAGACGGGGTTTTACCATGTTGGACAGGCTGGTATTGAACTCCTGGCTTCAAGTGATCCACCTACCTCAGTCTCCCAAAGTGCTGGGATTGCAGGCATGAGCCATCAGACCTGGCCAAATTTAATTTTTTCCAAAGGTAGAAAATTTTTTCTCTCTATCAAGTATTCCAGTTGATCCAATTTAGGCAGGAAAGGGGAAGCCCTACTGCCTGATTAGGAAACACCAAGTTTTACTTCTAGGACCGTTTTTCTTAAGCCACTAAAAGTCCTTTTGCAAAAGAAAGAATTGGTTCCAGCCAATCCCGCCACTGGGCAAGTTTTCTAGTTATATAAAAAATTATATAAATTTCACAAATTAAAATTTCCCACAAGTTGATAGTTGCAGGGTAACTGGATTCAAGGCAACAAGCCTCTGTTATCTACTCACCAGACTCACTAGAAAGTAACTTTTTCCTCTCTGACAAGACAATATTGTTTTTCTTTTTGGTTGAGTACTGTTATGACAAGTAACTCTGTCGAGGATATTCATTTATTTATTCATATGCCGAATACTTGGTATTTGCAAGATACTCTCTCAGGAGTTACTATTACTTACTCCTTATTACTCTATGCTTCAAGAAGCACAGAGAAGTGAAGTACCACTCCCCTTATTTCCTCAAACACAGGGTCATACGAGCCAGCATTTGCTTAACAAATTGTAATTTGTTTAAATTTGTAAAAACAGAAATTTGTTTCATTTCATAATTCATATTATTTGTATTTGCTTAATACATCCCATTCATTAACTTATTAAAAGTTCACAGAAATCCTATGTGGGGATTTTACAGCTATGAAAAGTAAAGCTGGCTGGGCGTGGTGGCTCACACCTGTAATCCCAGAGCTCTGGGAGGCCGAGGAGGGTGGATCACGAGGTCAGGAGTTTGAGATCAGCCTGGCCAATATGGTGAAACCCCATCTCTTCTAAAAATACAAAAAATTGGCTGAGTGTGGTGGTGGGTGCCTGTAGTGTCAGCTGCTCAGGAGGTTGAGGCAGGAGAATTGCTTGAACCTGGGAGGTGGAGGTTGTAGAGAGCCAAGATCGCGCCACTGCACTCCAGGCTGGGGGACAGAGCAAGACTCCATCTCAGAAAAAAAAAAACCTAAAGCTGAAGAGGTTAGCCAGCTATTGATCATAAAGCTAAGTGAACAGGATTCAAACTCAGGAATCTTGATCCTGAACTTACCTCTACACTACAGCTACCGCCAAAGAGTCCACACAGACCCAGTGTGTAAGCATGGAGTATACCAGACCCACAGCTTTCTTCTAAGTCCAGGTCAAACATTGTTTTTAGCTGAATGTTTTAGCCATTCCATACTTAGAGAATTAAGAAGAGATACCCAGTCTAAAAAGATCAGTACTTCCAATTCTGGTAATGGTGGACTAGACTATTTGGACCAGGCCTTTTACTGAAGACAGCTAGAAAAGTGGGATCAAAAAAACCTGCTTCAAGGCACTAAGAGCTAATGAAATAATGAAGAATTACCAGTCTAAGATTTGGGAGAAGGCAAAAATCCAGGGAGGTGAGCCTGTCATTTGGGGTAGCTTTTCCCCTCATGGAGAATGGAGACTAAGCAGTTGTGACAGACTCCGGAGGCTAAGGGTACAAAAGCTGGAGTTTAAGACTATCAAGATAGGGAGTAAAATTTCTGCACTTGAGCTTGGACCTTTAAAAAGCACCCTTAGTGCTAAGGATGGACTGGAAGTATACCAGTCCTCCCAGAGACTACAACTCAGCTTTGCATTATCATAGCTCATGAAATTAAATTAAGGAATCTCCAAGTGTTTGGCAGAAGCAAATATGCATCCTCTCTGGAGGCAATTACATCACAATAGGCCTCAAATTATTATTTTTTTGCAAATATAATGTCCAACACATAACCAAAATTAATTAAGAATGCAAAAAGACAGGATGATAAAAACAAAATAATCAGAAACAACAGACAATAGAAAAAAAGGCTACAGGGGCTCCAGATATTGGAGTCATCAGACAGACGCATAGTTTTAATAACCTTGCTTACTATGTTCAAGGAGGAAAAAACTGCAAGTGTGAGAATTTTGACAGAGAATTTGAAATTATAAGAAAGAACACACAGATATTTTTAAAGAACCAAATAGAAGTTACAAGTGGTGGCTCACACCTGTGATCCCAGCACTTTGGGAGGGAAAGGCAGGTGGATCACTTGAGCTCAGGAATTCAAGATCAGCCTAAGCAACATGGCAAAATCCCATCTCCACAAAAAAAAATTTTTTTTTAATTAGCCAGGCATGGTGTGCACCTGTAGTCTCAGTTACTCAGGAGGCTGAGGTGGGAGGATCACCTGAACCCAGGAGGCTAAGGCTGCAGAGAGCCATGATTGGGCCACTGCACTCCAGTCTGGGCAACCAAGTGAGACCCTGTCTCAAAAAACAACAACAACAAAGAGAACCAAACAGAAATTCTAGAACAGAAAAATATAATAGAAATTTAAAATTCAGCAGATGGTCTTAAAAATTCAGTAGATTAACCATAGTTAAAGAGAGAATTAGTCAACTGGAAGAAAGCCAGGGGAAAATATTTAGCATGACGTAGGGAGAAATAAAAGGATGGAAAATACAGGGAAAAAAATAGGTACGAGAGATGGAGGATATAGTGACAAGGCACAACATAAATATATTGGAGTAACAGAAGGAGAAAAGAAAGAATGAGGCAGAAACAATATTGAAATAAATAATAACAGAATTTTCCCAAACTGATGAAATACATCAATTTGCATACTAAAGTCCCATGAACTCCTAGCAGAATATATAAACTGAAATCCATAATTAGAAATGTAGTAAATCTAGCTGGGAGCTCACACTTGTTAATCCCAACACTTTGGGAGGCCGAGGTGGGTAGGTCAGGAATTTGAGACCAGTCTAGCCAATATGGTGAAACGCTGTCTCTACTAAAAATAGAAAACTTAGCCAGGCATGGCAGCACATGCCTGTAGTCCCAGCTACTCAGAAGGCTGAGGCAGGAAAATCATTTGAACCCAGGAGGCAGGATTGCAGTGTGCCAAGACTGCACCACTGCACCTGTCGCCTGGGCGACAGGGTGAGACTCCATTTGAAAAAAGAAATATAGTAAATATGCTGAGACCCAATGATAAAGAGAAATAAGACAGAATATCTTCAAATGAGAAACAATTAGATTGACAACCAACTTCGCAACAGAAACAATGGAATTAAAAAACAGCAGAATGATCTCCTCAAAGAGGTGAAAAGAAACAGCTGCTAAGGATAATGGTGCAATAAGACATTTTCAGACTGGACACAGTGGCTCACACCTGGAATCCCAGCACTTTGGGAGGCAAAGGTGGGTGGATCATTTGAGGTAAGGAGTTCAAGAACATCTGGCCAACATGGTGAAACTGTGTCTCTACTAAATATACAAAAATTAGCTGGATGTGGTGGCACACGCCTGTAATCCCAGCTACTTGGGAGACTGAGGCAAGAGAATCACTTGAACCCAGGAGGTGGTGGTTGCAGTGAGCCAAGATCACACACTGTACTGCAGCCTGGGTGACAGAGTAAGAATCTGTCTCAAAAAAAAAAAAAAGATACTTTCAGAAAAAAAATACAGAATAACAGTGTTCAAGAGCAATAACAAATAGTGGAAGAAATAGAATTAAGGTATTTCGATTTTCTTGTATTGCCTAAGAAAGGGCAGAAGAATCAAATCATATTAGACTTTGTTAAATCCAGGATGCGTATAATAATCTCTGTGGTAGCCACTAAAATTATCAGTAAAAGAGTGCATAATTTCCAGGGGAAAACAGGAGAGGAGAAAAACATCAACAGGACAAATAGAAAGCACAGAGAAAGATGGTGGATCTAAACCCAGAGTGACAAGGACTGTTAGGGTATATACAAATACAGGTAAAACAGATACATACATTTTTTATAAGAGACACCTGGGGATTAGAAAGGTTAAAAGTCAAAGGATACGAGTAAAAACCTGTGTAACCGTGACTCACCTACGCTGGTAGCACCATCCTAGCATAAGGCCAAGTAGACTTTTCAGCAAAAAGTATTACTAGAGATACCAGAAAGGTAAAGTGAGTTTCTATTTTTATGTACCTCATCTCAGAATTATAAGGAGAAATAGACAAATCCACAATTTTAGTCAGTGATTTCAAGACATCCCTCTCAGATACTGATAAAACAAAAAGCTTGCGGGGAAAGGCAGGAGGAACAGAACAGATGCTATCAACAAAGCCCAGAGATGATGAGATACATGATGTGCTGGAACCGTATGTAGTCCTGGTGGCATTGGCAAGAGGCTTAACCTCTTTGAGCTTTCGTTTCCTCATTTGTAAAATGGAAATAATAACGAATAATTGCAACCACTTCATTGGGATGTGGTGGAGGTTAAATGAGCTAATGCACATCAAGCACTGAGGACAACACCTAGTACACAGTAAGGGCTTCCCAAAGTTAAACTGAGCTGGGGAACTCAGCATCATTCCTGAATTAAAAAGGAGTTCAGAGGCCCTGCCATTAGTTAGGGTGTCATGACTGCTTAGTGACTGATCTGGACCCAATGTAGGAAAACCACAGTGAAAAGTTTTTTTAAGCAAAAAACTTTTAAGCTGTCCCCAGCTTGAACCTCCCACCGGAAACCTACAGCCTCCACATCTGAGCTGCAGCTAACAGTCAACTTTTGAGAGCTTGCCAATGGTTATCCAACTGGTTTTACTGCCAGAGAGTTCACTGAGGAAGAGGGCAATAAAAGAAGTGACTTCCTGCTGGCAGGCAAGCTTAATTATCCCAAAGTGGGAGAAGAGGCAGATAAAGGCAGGTGGCTTCTTATGGGTGTGGCCTTAGCTCAGCACTCCCAGAGCTCTGGGCAGATCATGCTCCGGCTGTTTTGTTTCCACCAGCCACGGTGGCCAGAGGAGACAGCTAGAACCAGCTTCGAGTCACTGATGCTGGGGCGTCCAAAAATTCATGACTCTTCATGTATTTTGCAGAATGTGAGCAAGGCTGATGGTTCCCAAGGCACCGGACTAGAGGGTTTACCAGTGTTGTCTACCTTATAGGACCCCTTCCAAAGGCTCCACCTTTAGAAGATGCTGCTGAGGTTGCCAGGGAAGAATGGAACATGTAAGCCAGACAGAGAGGGCAATTCAAGTTCCTAGATGCGGGGCCCTCACTGGCCACTCTGTAGCCTGGGGAACCTCACAACTCTGTCCCAGGAGCTGATCCCACTTGAAGACCTTTGTGCTTACTGTTCTTTCTCAGAATGCTCTTTCCCTCCCCTGTCCATTGTCTCAACGTCCATGACCTCAACCTAAATGTTATGTTTTAGTAAAGTTTCTCTGGACCCCCACTCTGTTAAACTACCACTCTTACCTTGTTTTATTTTCTGCATACACTTTTCACAATCTAAAATTAGCTCATTTGTTGCTTGTTTGTTTTTATTGGCTTTTTTCCTACCAGGCTAAAGACTTGTTCCTTTGCTCCCTCAAAGGCAAGCTCTAGGAGAGTAAAAGCCTCATCTCTCGTGTATTGTTGTGTCCTCAGCACCTATCACAGGGCCTGTCAATCATTAAGTGCCAACAAATATAAAATCAATGAAGAAATGAATATAGGAAGACTATTTCAGATGTGAGCTTACTCATGGAACATAATTGACTAAAGAGGTCCAGAAAGAATCTTCATCCCTGCAAAAGTTCCAGTTATCTTAAATGTCAGAACCTTGTCTCCAAAATAACATGGCATCCTCTGATTTTATCATTTTCTATGCTCTTTGTACATTCAGAAAGGATTATGGGGGCTTCTTTCTTCCCCAGCCCACCCTGTACATGCCAGGCAGAGGAGAACTGGCCTTTCAGAATGAAGTCCTCCAGGATTCCCACTTGTTGATTTGCTTGGGCTGGTAAGCTCAAATTTGAGTTCTGACTCCATGTGCTCAGGAGCTGGGCACTGAGGTGGGGAGGGAGGAGCAGGAGTTGGGGAAGCACAGTTGTTGCCCAAGATGTGAATCTTTCTGTTCTCAGAAGAGGACAGGGAGGCTGACAAAAGGGGAAGCACATTTCCCATGCCAAGTACAATATGAGAAGGACAAACCAGCTTCACATTTACTCTTGGAAGTATTTCTCCTCCCATTGTGTAAGAGTTAGCCTCAAACATTTACCAACCCAGCACAGTCATTTCATCAGGGGCCTTTGGTCCAAATAAAGGGGCCAGAGGAAGGAAAGGACAGGACATACAACTACCAAAAAATGTGAAATGAATCAAATCACAGGCTTTTCTCCAATGACCCAAAGTCCCTAAGGAGTACTCTGTTCTCATTTCACCCCAACTGGCCCCTGTCTATCCAAACTTCCTAACAAGCTACGGAGTTGTTCCCTGCCTGAGTTTCCATCTGCTTCTCTGTGGCTGGAAACATGGAAAAACACCAGGGTATTTCAAAGAGATCAGAACACAGCCAGAGCTGTGTAAGGCAGCACGTATCATCTGACCCAACCAATCAGAGTCTTAGAAACCAACAGAGAGCTAGCAGAGGAGAAAGCCCAGGCCAAATCCCCAGCATCCTGTTTAAGCCACTACCATCCATCATTGCCATTTGCCAGTGACTAAGTGTCTGCTGTGTGGTGGGCTGACAAAGGAGACTGTCCATGAGAGGGGCTGGCAGGAGGCTCCGTGACAGAGCTACGGGAGCACTGGTCAGCGGTAATGCGTTGCCTCAATGTGTGAGCCTGAACAGGTGGCTCTCCCAAAGTGGGCCTCATGTGTGTGAAAGGCAGAATAATGCCCACCGCCACCACCAAAGACATCTATGTCCTGGTCTCCGGAATCTTGAATATGAAAAAGGAAGCATGACTCAGAGGGCAGAGCCGAAAGAAGAGAAGGAAAAGGAACTTTGCAGATGTGACTAAAGTCAAGGACTTTGAGATGAGATTATCCGGATATGCAGGTGGGTGTAACCTAATCACATGGCTGTAACCTGATCATGTGGCCCTTAAAAGTGAAGAAGGCTGCACGAGGCCCCGGGATTAAAAAAAAAAAAAAGTGAAGGCAAAAGAGTGGGTCAGAGAGATGTGACAAGAGAAGTACTTGATTTACTCTCACTAGCTTTGAAGATGGAGGAAAGGAGCTATGAGACAAGGAAGGCAGTGGCCTCTAGAAGTAGGGAATGGCCCTCAGCTCACAGCCAGCAACAAAACAGTGACCTTGGCCCTATAACCACAGGAACTGAATTCTGCCAACAACTCAAATAAGCAGGAAACTGATTCTCCCCTAGAGCCTCCAGGAAGAAATACAGCCTGATGACACCTTGATTTTATTTTCACAGACCTATATTGGACTTCTGATGTGCAGAACTATAATAAATTTGTAGGCATCTTTTCAAGCCCCTAAATTTGTGGTAATTTGTTATAGCAGCACCAGAAAACAAATACATACTGTATGATCCTGAGTAAGTCAGTCTTGCCAGCTGGACCTGGGTTTTACTGTCCATCAATTGGAATGGATGGACAGGGTGATCTCAAAAGGTCTGGCCAGCTCTCAAGGACTGACTGCTCTTCTGACATCCAACCTCCCCCACAGCCATGTCCCCAGTTCCAGGATGGTCTTGGGTGGAAAGTTGTTAGAGAAAAAACGGAAAAGAGTAAAAGGAAGAGAAAACCAATCTTTAAAAAGCCCAAAGGTGTTTCCTAAGGCACCTACTACCTTAGGAAACAAATAGAAAGAGTTCCTGTTTTGCTGTTTGCTAATTCCTTGGTCATACCCAGAAAATGAAGTGGGAAGTCTGGGAGAACCGGATGAAAGCTCCAGTATCACCTGGTAGGTGTGTCCAGAGCACTGAGTTAAGAAGGAGTCCAAGGCCTGGTGGTGGGTAAGGAGCAAGGTATTAATTACGAATGTCTGCCTGGGGCAGGGGATTAGCAGTGGAGACATTTTTGCCAGGTTTGTGTCATCATTAATTAAAACTCATTTGAGGAATCCATTTCATTTTCTCTGTCTCTTCTTCTCCCGCCTCTGTTTCATTTTTCCGGAATGAATATAATGGGTCACTAGCAAGAAACATATCCAATCAGCCAATCAGAGTGCAAATCAATAAAATAAGGAAGCTCTAGCTCTATACAACTAAGCAATTTAAAGTATATGGGTTAGACGTCGAATCTGGCTTGCTGTTGTTTAATGGGCCAGGCAATTGTACTTCTGACCAATTCCCCTTCCTAACTACCTACATCTTAGCCTTTACTGCTAGATGTCTCCATTCTCTCTTGAGGTTCACCTCCTGTTTCTCTAGTGAGTTGGAAGGGTACTAGGTCCCTAGAGCTCCACTAGAACAGTGTCTATCAAATTCTCACTTAACTTCCCCCAGGTCACCCTGAAAGTAAGTGACAGAGGCAAGATCTAAACCTGATTCCCCCAATTCCAATGAAGTTCAGAGGATAGGCCCTGGAGCCAGGCTGCCTTCATTCAAATTATAGCTCTGCCACTTACTTTCTGTGTGATCACGGGCGAGTTACTCTCTTTGGACCTGTTTCCTCATCTGTAAAATGGAGGTGATGACAGTCCCTCCCTAACAGGATTGTAGTAAAGCCTACATGAATTAATAAAAGTAAAATATTTAGAGTTATGCCCAACTTATAGTAAGCACTCAGTAAATGACAAGTATGATCATTATAACATCATTCAGCTTACTGGGCCAGTCAGAGTTTGTGAGGACAATCTAGGGTGTGGCAATGCCAACATTTACTCCTATACTCCAATAAACTGTGTTTGTGAGTACACGTACCTATTTTTTATGCCAGTGCCAAGCGTGGTAGTGTAAGCGCAACCAAGATTATCCTCTTTCCTTGGAAGTATTTTCTTTGTTTGCATGTTTCAATCCATAGAGGAGAAACAGAGGCAGAAGAAGGATTGGAATACGGCTGGGAAAATATTTGAGGCTGTGACTGGCCCTTATCCCCTTGGTCTGTCACCAAGGGCCCAGGATCTGACCCAACCACAAGCCCCCAGAGTCTCTCATTTGTTTTGTGTCTCTAACACCTCGCCACAGCTCAGTGGTTCTCTGGCTGTTCTCTGGGACTCCCCAGGCCTTTTGAGGCATGGAGCGTCAGTTCTGAGGTCTGGGGAGGTCAGTTTGTGGAAGACTTCATGAAGCATGACTTGTAACCCCCACAGCATGATTCATAAACCCAGAACAGCTGGGAACAGGAGGTCCCAGTTGGGGCAGGAAAACACTGTTTGGTGTTTTCAGTTGTTACTGCAGAAGCACATGATGTCCTGCCTTGCGTGTGTCTAGAGGGCTGTGCTGCCTTGCGTGTGTCTAGAGGACTGCTGTGCCACCCACATAACCAAAGAGCATGCCATGCTCAACCATAGACAAACAAACATCTGTTCCACACCCGCATCTTCATTTTACAAATGTGTGAGGGCATGGCCCAGAGAGGGGAAATGCCTCCATCAAGGTAACCCAGAGGGTCTCCTGACCCCCAGAGAACCATTCTTCCTCCTCCCACCTCCATCCCATTCAGGCATCCCCAATCCTTCCAAAACAGGTGCCCACTGCAGTGGCACCAGGCATCATAGCAGATGTTCAAGGAATCTGACAGTTGTGCGACTGCGCAGCCTTCACCACCACACCCTGGAGCTTTCAGGACCTTAGTATTCACTACAGACACACCGGAGACGACTCAGCCCCCAGGGGCAGCAGGATTCCAGCTGATCCAGAAGAAACAAGTGCAGCTGCATGAGTAAGAGTGCAGCCTGGCCCTCAATCAGAATAACAGTCCCTGAGATTTGAATGGATTTGGGGGGTTTACACCTTTCATCCTTTCACTCAGTAGGTATGTATGAAGCACCTACTGTTAGCCAGTCCCTGTGCCAAGAGCTGAGGATGCCTCAGAGATGACGATACACAGGCAGTCCCTAACCTCAAGAAACTGGCATAGGGGTGAGTAGGGAACAAAAGAACCGGCAACTGGAACAACTATGTCCTCAGGAAAGGGGCAGAGAACCAGCAGGAGGGAGAGTGAAGGAAGGCTTCTCTCCAAGATGCTTTTCTCACGTCCTTTCTCGTTTCCTTTCTGCATGCAAAACAAACACAAAACCAAAACGAAAATGTTTTCCCCATTTCACTGATGGAAAAACAAGGATGGTAAAGCAGCTAGTGACAACCAGAGCTGGAACCCGCCACTCCGGACTCCAAACTCCTGGCGCCTTCTACGCGGGGCCTGGAGAAAAGCGGGACAGAGAAGCAGCTGTCTTGAGCCGTGCAAAGACCCAAATCCAGCGCAGCGCCCAAGCAGGTGCTCAGGCCCGGGCGCTGAACCCTGACGCTGGGCCTGGAGAGCCAGGAGGTGGCAGTCCACCCGAGAAGGCTTCCCGAGAAGGCAAAGGCAGGGGACCCAGAGAGAATCCTGTCCCTGAGTGGGGCTGGGGCTCGCCCACCCAAGCTCCGCCTCCCCAGGCCCAATATTCTGTGCACGAAGTGGCTCGAACTTAGGGGTTGACAGCGGGAGAAAAGGGAGGAGGGGATGAGGGGAAGAAATGCAAAAGTGATGAAGAGAGAGACATGAGGGAGGAGAGAGAGGACATAAAGAGAGCTGGGAGCCCTGGGGAAGGGGCCGCACGAGAGCGAGGTCGCGAGTCCGAAAGGATCGGCTCTGCCAGACTCCCACAAACAACCCGCCGGTGTCCCCACTCACCCCAGATCCCGGCGAGTCTGCGGAAAGTTCCCAGGGTAGAGATGGCTCGGTGCTTCTGAGGGTCCCCAGAACCGCACGGGATCTGGAGGCTGGAAGCGACCCCTAGATCCGGAACCTCGGCTCCAGGTAGCGCCCGGAACTTGCCCCGGCTCCTCCGAGCCCCGGGAGGCACGGCTGGCTCTGGAATGCGCGGCCGCTGGGGACCGCCCCCGGAACGCCCCGGCCCGGGGCCCCGGCACACCAGGCTCAGCTCCTCCTCCAGCGTCCCCTGCGGGCTGCGGGGAGGAAGGAACCTGCGAGGACAGTAGAGACAGGGCGTCTCGAGCTCCCCTCCCACCTTGCACAGACTCGCTGCGTGGCCCTGGACAAGTCACTCGGCTTCTCGGCGGTCTCCGCTCTCTGGATTGTAAACCGAGGGATCGCCTAAAATGTGTCCTCCAAGACCTTTTCAGCTGTAGTCTAGACATGGGAAAGAAAGTCTAGCGAGTGGGTTTGGACGGAGGAGCCGGACTCAGATCCTGCTTTGCAATGTCGGAAGTGTGGGGTCCTTCGGGGGCTTTGCCTCTCTGTTTCATTCTCTGTAAGGTGGGAAAGGTAACACCTGTGTCCCAGCCCTGCTGTGAGGATTGGTTTAGAGGACCAGTGTGAAGCTGGTTGGTTCTCTGCCAGAACATGAGTTTGAGCATCCTGTTTATTTTGTGGTAACAATGAAATAGCCCAACTCAAGGTGATCAACAGCCCAATAGAATACAGCATCTTAGAGGCTTCCCAGGCCACTATGGGTGGCCCGGCATCCACGCAGGACGTTGCCAATTCTGCAATCTTCTGTCCCCTCCATGTGATCCATGGAATGCCATCTCAGCACCAACACTTTTTAATTTACAGTTTTCTTTAACCTTACTTTTCTGAAAAAAGGAGCCCAAGCCTTGACTATCAGTGAGACCCTGGGCAGTCTTGGAGCCCAGTCATGTTTTGGAGGGTTTGGAAAGAGCCATACTGTCTTGCCCAGGCCTAAACTTGATACGGTGTGGGCCCTGAACTTAGAACTTACTCCCTGCTGTTTCCTCTGATTCAGGGATGAGGTCAGCAGAAATTACCTCTAAATCATCATTATCAGATACCATCTTCTTAAGCCAAGGACAATGAAGAGAAAGGGGATTCACATGGGAAATGATTTGACAAAAACCCTAAGGGCTGTCACCCAACAACATGTTTTATTCAAAAGAGATAATGTGGGATCCTAAAAACAAGGACAACTCAATTCTGAACAGTTTAATACAAAGCCCTCATTTAATAGCAAAAAAAGAGTTGAGTTAGGACAGTCTTTTTTTAATTTTTAATTTTTGAGACGGAGTCTCGCTTTGTCACCAGGCTAGAGTGCAGTGGTGTGATCTTGGCTTACTGCAACAAGAGGACAATCTTTGTACAACGTTTTCCCTGGTTAGAAGAGTTCCTCTGGGTGGACAGCTGTAACTCCATGTGCCCTGCCATGAACATTGACTTCCTTCTGAGACAAGGGGAAGCTTAGGACTGGAGCCAGCTAAGGCCTAGTCTCCCTTTCCATTTAGCAGTTTATTAGTATCTCTTTAACACTTACTTGCCCTGGGACCCTAAAAGAATCCAGAAATAAAGTTTGAATCTGCATGGGATCATACCACGTTAAGTCAGCTGCCTTGGCTGGACTGATTTTGCTAAGAGAGCACTGAAGGGAAGAATAATGGATGCTGTGTTGGGATGTAGGAGAAGGGAAAATAGCCAATTTCAGCAATCAAGCTTTTGTTACAGCAAAAGCCAGGGAAGACTCACAACTTCCTTGGTCCTCTATTACAACTATTCCAAAGAGAAAACCATCAGGAGCTCAAAGAAATAATACTCTCTCAGAGAGCCCCTGGGAGTGGGGGAAACTCATACAGAAGAAGTTGTAGTCTAATGACATTGGTTTCCATCAAAACATGGCCTTGGCCAGGCGCAGTGGCTCATACCTGTAATTCCAGCATTTTGGGAGGCTGAGGCAGGCGGATAACCTGAGGTCAGGAGTTCCAGACCACCCTGGCCAACATGGTAAAACCCCGTATCTACTAAAAATACAAAAATTAGCTGGGCATGGTGGCAGGCACCTGTAATCCCAGCTACTGAAGAGGCTGAGGCAGTAGGATCGCTTGAACCCTGGAGGCAGAGGCTGCAGTGAGCCAAACTGCCCCACTGCACTCGAGCCTAGGTGACAGAGACTCTGTATCCAAAAAGCAAACAAACAAGTCACTGCCTAAAGGGGCACCCATTAGGATGCAATGCATAGCAAATACCCTCTCTAGGAATCATATCTACATAAGACTTTTTATTTTCATTTTTTACTTGTACAAATGTATTTATTTAGTTGCAGGGAATAATATAATATATTGTATTAGAAATCAGAAAACCAAAATTTTGAGTCTGTCATCCAGTAGCTAAAGGATCATTAATGTCTCAGTTTCCTTACTTGTAAAAACAGTAAAATGAGACCTATTCCTCACATCTGGTACAATTATGATGAGTAAAGATTGTATTCATGTACAGCAGATCCCTGAATAATATCCTTCCGTTATAACGTTGATGAGGAAAAACAATTGGTTCCCTGATGGGACCACTGTCTGTGTGGAGTTTACATATTCTCCCCATGTCTTCGTGAGTTTTCTTCAGGTACCCCGGTCAGTTTCCTCCCACGTCCCAAAGATGTGCATGTTAGGCAAACTGGCATGTCTATGCAGTCCCAGTGTGAATGACTGTGGGTGTGTCTGAGTGTGTTCTGTAATGGGATGGTGTCCTGTCCAGGGCTGGTTACTGCCTTGAGCCCTGAGCTGCCAGGACAGGCTCTGGCCACCCGAACTCTAAACTAAAATAAGCAGGTAAATAATTTTCTTCCTTATTTTTACTAATCTTTCTTAAATGTATGTATGGCTCACAATTATTTCAATGTTCAATATTGGAAGTGTTTTAGTCTTTATTTAGAAGTTTGGTGGGTTTTGTTATCAGAAATATGCTGTAGGAACTTAACTCTTGTTTATGTCCATTAGTTTATGGTAAAATTGGTTTCCTTATATATAGCTTCACTTAAAATCAAAGTTTCCAAGAACCTACCAAGGAGGCTGAGTGAAGAATTACTGTATTCCTTTATTTGAAGCTATTTATTCAATATCTCTTACACGTTCTAGGCACTAAGGAAGACAAATTATCTTTATTTATTGTGCTTACATCTAGTGGGAAAATATTCACAAAAAAATAAGCAAATAAATAAGCAAAATGATATCAGTTTGTGAAACCATGAAAAACAGAGCAAGATGACGTGAGAGTGATGAAGAGTGTTTTATCGTGGAGATTGTAGTTAATCTGAATTTCCTAAATAGTTTATGTCATCAGTCATCAGTGATTATGTTACTCTGTAATATACCAGCTTAAACATAATTTCCAAGGTCTCTAATTAACTGAGAATTTAGATTGATACTAGATCAAGGAAACTGATGAATAATCTTAGCTGCTCAGATAATTTCTAAGAAAGATAGAATGCAAAAACATTGGTCACCAAGCATGATATTATACACCATTTGCACACCTTTGCCTCTTATTTTTATATGTTTGAGAGTTGATAAACCTTTGGATTATATTAATGTATATGCTTTATTTTACCACTTAAAGAAATGCAAAAAGGGCCGGCACGGTGGCTCACACCTGTAATCCCAGCACTATGGGAAGCTGAGGTGGGTGGATCACTTGAGGCCAGGAGTTTGAAACCAGCCTCGCCAACGTGGCAAAAGCCTGTCTGTACTAAACATACAAAAATAGGTGGGGATGGTGGTGCATGCCTGTAATCCTAGCTACTCAGGAAGCCAAGGTACAAGAATCGCTTGAACCTGGGAGGTGGAGGTTGCGGTGAGATGAGATTGCACCACTCCACTTCAGCCTGGTTGAGAGAGCAAGACTCTGTATCAAGAAAAAAAAAAAAATGCAAAAGGGATGTGTGGCCACAGGAGACATTATAATGATTGCTTTTGACCTATGCTGGCCTGCTAAATGTCTGTATATTTCAAGTCATACTCAGTTACTTGCCTGCCATTATCTCTGTGAGGAAATAAAAGAGGAAACAGAAATTGGTTAAAAGTTGTGATTTATATGGGCCATTAAGACTATACTAAGAAATGAAATAGCACAGAAATAGGAAGGTGCATATACAATTATAAGTGCAGCTTGGCTTATTAAGGGAAAAGTGAGTAAATTTTGTCTGGAAGCAAAACGAATGTACCAGACTGTGAAAGATCAGTAAATACATATGTTTGTTTGTTTTGTTTTTTGAGACAGAGTCTTACTGTGTTGCCCAGGCTGGAGTCCAATGGTATGATCTCAGCTCACTGCAACCTCTGCCTCCCAAGTTCAAGCAATTCTCCTGCCTCAGCCTCCCCAGTAGCTGGGATTACAGGTGTGCACCACCATGCCCAGCTAATTTTTTGTATTTTTTAATAGAGACAGGGTTTCGCCATGTTGGTGAGGCTGGTCCTGACATCAGGTGATCTGCCCACCTCAGCCTCCCAAAGTGCTAGGATCACAGGCATGAGCCACCATGCCCACCCCCTCAATATAGACACGTATTTGAATGGGCAAATTGAAGTTTGAGGAAAATAACACTTTGTTTTCCTTGACTTATAGTACCTGCAAATAATGAGTGTGGAAAGAGACAATGAAGTATGTTAAGGTTGCGACTAAACTGGCTCTGCTTTAATGGGCTCACTCATAAAACTTTTAAAAAGGATTGTGAATCCTTTACTGGCAATTCTTATATTAATGCAACAGTAGAATTTAATTTTCTTTTTCTCTATGTTAAAATGACAAACTAGTTTTAGAATATTCACTTTGTTCTTAAGAAGGGATAGTAACAGTTATTTCTAATTTCTATGTTATCTGCCTGAAAAGGAGATGTATATCTAATCAGAATAAATTTCGCCACTTTATGCTGACTTTGTCATGCCCTTGACAACTCAAAAACAAAACGAAACAACAACAGTTCTTCATTTCTGAAATAGCTGAAGTTCCTTACAATTGTACCTTTAGTTGTGTTTACGCAGCGTATTGTCACTCAGGTAAATAGAGAGCCAAACTACAATCTTTCATTGTTCCTAGGCATCTATGCTTCTGTCTTATGCTAGCAATAATTCTTCTTTGAAAACTCTTTTTAATGTTGCATTCCCATGATCAGTTCCAGAATTCAGAAAAAATGTAATTTTTACATGTGATTTTACATGTCAAACCACAGTTGGTGCTTCTTAAATGGCTAAAATACTAAGGATTTAGCATTTTAGTCTCTCATATTATAACACATGATGTGTTGTTCATAAGAAGGATGCAATAATTAATTAGGTATTTTGATATGCTCCATATTTCTTTCTTTTCTTTTCTTTTTTTTTTGACATAGTCTTACTCTGTTGCCCAGGCTGGAGTGCAGTGGTGCAATCTTGGCTCACCACAACCTCTGCCTCTCGGGTTCAAATGATTCTCCTGCTTCAGTCTCCCAAGTACCTGGGATTACAAGGGCACCATCACACCCAGCTAATTTTTGTATTTGTAGTAGAGACAGGGTTTCACCATGTTGGCCAGGCTGGTCGCAAACTCCTGACCTCAGGTGACCAGCTGCCTCGGCCTTTCAAAATACTGGGATTGCAGGTGTGTACCGCTGTGCCTGGCCTGCTCCATGTTTCCTAATTGGCTAAATAGTGTTGTCAGAATTTCATCATATATTAAACCCACAAGATGTCTAATAAAAAAAGTTAAGTCTTATCTTCTTTATGTTACTTTTTAAAGTAGATTTATCCTTGTCCCCATGTCCATAGTATATTCTTACCCTTGAGGAAACACTGACAAAATCCACAACAATAGAAGATTTTATTTTTCCCTATTCTGATATAGTTGTTTACTGTAATAAATTAATAGAGTCTTCAGGTAGGAGGATTCAAGATGGCGCGGTAAGAACAACTCAGGATCGCAGCTCTCAGTGAACGCTCAGAGGGTGCTACAGGTGTACCCCAGACAAGCAGGGCCTAGAGTGGACCTCAGCAGTCGTACAGCGGAGGGGCTAGACTGGTAGAAGAAAAACAAAGTAACAGAAATACCTCATCATCAACAATCTGGGCGTCCACTCAGAGACCCAATCGAAAAGTCAGCAACTACTCAGACGACAGGTGGATAAATCCACAAAGATGGGAAGAAACCAGCGCAAAAAGGAGGAAAACACCCGAAACCAGAACACCTCGCCTCCTACAAAGGACCAAAACTCCTCACCAGCAAGAAAACAAAGCTGGACGGAGAATGACTGTGACAAAATGACAGAATCAGACTTCAGAAGGTAGGTAATGAGAAACTTCTGTGAGCTAAAAGAACATGTTCTAAATCAATGCAAAGAAACTAAGAACCTTGAAAAAAGATTAGAGGAAATGATAACAACAATGGATAACTTAGAGAGGAATATGAATGAATTGAAGGAGCTGAAAAACACAACACGAGAACTTCGCGAAGCATGCACAAGTTTCAACAGCTGAATTGACCAAGCAGAAGAAAGAATATCAGAAGTCGAAGATCAACTCAATGAAATAAAATGAGAAACCAAGATTAGAGGAAAAAACGCAAAAAGGAATGAACAAAGTCTCCAGGAAATGAGGGACTATGTGAAGAGACCTAACCTACGTTTGATAGGTGTACCAGAAGGGGATGAAGAGAACGAATTCAAGCTGGAAAATACTCTTCAGGATATTATCCAGGAAAATTTCCCCAACCTAGCAAGGCAGGCCAAAACTCATATCCAGGAAATACAGAGAACACCACAAAGATATTCCACAAGAAGAGCAACCCCAAGGCACATAATCGTCAGATTCACCAGGGTTGAAATGAAGGAGAAAATACTAAGGGCAGCCAGAGAGAAAGGTTGGGTCATCCAAAAAGGGAAGCCCATTAGACTAACAGCAGATCTCTCGGCAGAAACTCTACAAGCAAGAAGAGAGTGGGGACCAATATTCAACATCTTTAAAGAAAATAACTTTCAACCCAGAATTACATATCCAGCCAAACTGAGCTTCAGAAGTGAAGGAAAAATAAAATCCTTTGCAAACAAGCAAGTACTCAGAGATTTTGTCACCACCAGGTCTGCTTTACAAGAGCTCCTGAAAGAGGCACTACACGTAGAAAGGAACAACCAGTACCAGCCATGCCAAAAACACACTAAATGCTAAAGAGCATCAACATAATGAAGAATCTTCATCAACTAACGGGCATAACAGCCAGCTAGCATCAAAATGGCAGTATCAAATTCACACATAACAATATTAACCCTAAATATAAATGGGCTAAATGCACCAATCAAAAGACACAGAATGGCAAATTGGATAAAAAATCAAAACCCATCAGTGTGCTGTATCCAGGAAACCCATCTCTCATGCAAGGATACACAAAGGCTCAAAATAAAGGGATGGAGGAAGATTTACCAAGCAAATGGAGAGCAAAAAAAAAAGCAGGAGTTGCAATTCTCATCTCTGATAAAATAGACTTTAAAGCAACAAAGATCAAAAGAGACAAAGAAGGTCATTACATAATGGTAAAAGGATCGATACAACAAAAAGAGCTAATGATCCTAAATATATATGGACCCAATACAGGAGCACCCAGATATATAAGGCAAGTTCTTAATGACTTACAAAGAGACTTAGACTCCCACACAATAATAGTGGGAGACTTTAACACTCCACTGTCAATATTAGACAGATCAACCAGACAGAAAATTAACAAGAATATCCAGGGCTTGAACTCAGACCTGGAACAAGCAAACATGATAGACATTTACAGAACTCTCCACCCCAAATCCACAGAATATACATTCTTCTCACCACCACATCACACCTACTCGAAAATTGACCACATAACTGGAAGTAAAGCACTCCTCAGCAAATGCAAAACAACGGAAACCATAACAAACAGTCTCTCAGATCATAGTGCAATCAAGTTAGAACTCAGAATTCAGAAACTAACTCAGAACCGCACAGCTTCATGGAAACTGAACAACTGGCTCTTGAATGTTGACTGGATAAACAATGAAATGAAGGCAGAAATAAAGAAGTTCTTCGAAACCAATGAGAACAAAGACACAACATACCAGAATCTCTGGGACACATTTAAAGCAGTCTCTAGAGGAAAATATACAGCAGTAAGTGCCCATATGAGAAGAGTGGAGAAATGCACAATTGACACCCTATTGTCAAAATTGAAAGAGCTAGAGGAGCAAGATCAGAAAAACTCAAAACCTAGCAGAAGACAAGAAATAACTAAGATCAGAGCAGAACTGAAGGAGATAGAGACATGAAAAACCCTTCAAAAAATCAATAAATCCAAGAGCTGGTTTTTTGAAGAGATCAACAAAATAGACAGACCACTAGCCAGACTGATAAAAAAGAAAAGAGAGAACAACCAAATAGATGCAATAAAAAATAATCAAGGGGAAATCACCACAGATTCCACAGAAATTCACACCATCATCAGAGAATATTACAAACAACTCTATGCACATAAACTAGTAAACCTGGAAGAAATGGGTAAATTCCTGGACACCTGTGTCCTCCCAAGCCTAAACCAGGAGGAAGCTGAAACTATGGATAGACCAATAACAAGGTCTGAAGTCGAGGCAGCAATTAAGAGCCTACCACACAAAAAAAAGCCCAGGTCTAGATGGGTTCACAGCCGAATTCTACCAGACACACAAAGAGGAACTGGTACCATTCCTTCTGAAACTATTCCAAATAATCCAAAAAGAGGGAATCCTTCCCAAATCATTTTATGAGACCAACATCATCCTGTTACCAAAACCCAGCAGAGACTCAACAAGAAAAGAAAACTTCAGGCCAATATCCATAATGAACATAGATGCAAAAATCTTCAATAAAATACTGGCAAGCCGATTGCAACAGCACATCAAAAAACTTATCCATCATGATCAAGTAGGATTCATCTTGAGGATGCAAGGCTGGTTCAACATACGCAAGTCTATAAACGTAATTCACCACATAAACAGAACTAAAAACAAAAACCACATGATTATCTCAATTGACGCAGAGAAGGCATTTGACAAAATACAACAGCCCTTTATGCTAAAAACCCTCAATAAATTTGGTATCGGTGGAACGTATCTCAAAGTAATAAAAGCTATTTACGACAAACCAATATCATACTGATATTTTGGGCAATATCATACTGAATGGGCCAAAACTGGAAGCATTCCCTTTGAAATCTGGCACTAGACAAGGATGCCCTCTCTCACCACTCCTATTCAATATAGTACTGGAAGTTCTAGCCAGAGCAATCAGGCAAGAAAAAGAAATAAAGGGTATTCAAATAGGAAAGGTGGAAGCCAAATTGTCACTATTTGCAGACGACATGATAGTATACCTAGAATACTCCATTGCCTCAGCCCAAAAACTCCTGAAACTGATAAGCAACTTCAGCAAAGTCTCAGGATATAAAATCAGTGTGCAAAAATCACAAGCATTCCTATACACCAATAACAGACTTAAAGAAAGCCAAATCAAGAACAAACTGCCATTCACAAGTGCTACAAAAAGAATAAAATACCTAGGAATATAACTCATAAGGAACGTAAGGGACCTCTTCAAGGAAAACTACAAACCACTGCTCAACGAAATAAGAGAGGACACAAACAGATGGAGAAACATTCCATGTTCATGGTTAGGAAGAATTAATATCGTGAAAATGGCTATACTGCCCAAAGTAATTTACAGAATCAATGCTATCCCCATCAAGCTACCATTGGCTTTCTTCACAGAACTGGAAAAAACCACCATGAACTTCATATGGAACCAAAAGAGAGCCCGCATAGCCAAGTCAATTCTAAGCAAAAAGAACACAGTGGGGGGCATCACACTACCGGATTTCAAACTATACTACAAGGCTACAGTAATCAAAACAGCATGGTACTGGTACCAAAACAGAGATATAGACCAATGGAACAAAAGAGAGGCATCGGAGGCAACACAACATATCTACAACCATACAATCTTTGATAAACCTGACAAAAACAAGCAATGGGAAAAGGATTCCTTGTTTAACAAATGGTGTTGGGAAAACTGGCTAGCCATGTGCAGAAAGCAGAAACTGGACCCCTTCCTGACACCTTACACTAAAATTAACTCCAGATGGATTAAAGACTTAAACATAAGACCTGGCACCATAAAAACCCTAGAAGAAAATCTAGGCAAAACCATTCAGGACATAGGAGTAGGCAAGGACTTCATGACCAAAACACCAAAAGCATTGGCAACAAAAGCCAAAATAGACAAATGGGACCTAATGAAACTCCACAGCTTCTGCACGGCAAAAGAAACAGTCACTAGAGTGAATTGGCAACCAACAGAATGGGAAAAAATTTTTGCAGTCTACCCATCTGACAAAGGGCTGATATCCAGAATTTACAAAGAACTCAAACAGATTTACAGGAAAAAAACAAACAAGCCCATTCAAAAATGGGCAAAGGATATGAACAGACACTTTACAAAAGAAGATATACAAGAGGCCAACAAACATATGAAAAAATGCTCATCATCACTGGTCATCAGAGAGATGCAAATCAAAACCACATTGAGATACCATCTCACGCCAGTTAGAATGGCGATCATTAAAAAATCTGGAGACAACAGATGCTGGAGAGGATGTGGAGAAATAGGAACACTTTTACACTGTTGGTGGGAGTGTAAACTAGTTCAACCATTGTGGAAGACAGTGTGGCGATTCCTCAAGGCCTTAGAAATAGAAATTCCAATTGACCCAGCAATCCCATTACTGGGTATATATCCAAAGGACTATAAATTGTTCTACTATAAGGACACATGCACATGAATGTTCATTGCAGCACTGTTTATATTAGCAAAGACCTGGAACCAACCCAAATGCCCATCGATGATAGACTGGACTGGGAAAATGTGGCACATATACACCATGGAATATTATGCAGCAATCAAAAATGATGAGTTTGAGTCGTTTGTAGGGACATGGATGAATCTGGAGAACATCATTCTCAGCAAACTGACACAAGAACAGAAAATGAAATACCACATATTCTCACTCATAGGTGGGTGATGAAAAATGAGATCACATGGACACAGGGAAGGGAGTACCAAACACTGGGGTATATTGGGGGGAAGAGGGGAGGGACAGCGGCGGGGGAGCTGGGGAGGGATAGCCTGGGGAGAAATACCAAATGTGGGTGAAGGGGAGGAAGGCAGCAAAACACACTGCCATGTGTGTACCTATGCAAATGTCTTGCATGTTCTGCACATGCACCCCAAAACCTAAAATGCAATAAAAAATAAAATAAAATAAAAAAAATAGAGCCTTCAGTTTAATCAACAAAAGATGGTTTTCATTTTTCTTCCATGCTTGCCTAAAGAGTCTATAAGCTAAAGAGTCATCAACACAGGACAGCCCCAGAGCCTTGGTGAAAAAGATAGTACCAGATGCTCTTAGCTGAAATAGACTTATAGGGCCAGCCTTCTCAGTATTCACTGACTTCTGACCACAAGTAGACATCTATAGACTGAACCACAGCACTGAATCAGGATTGCTAGGACTCTTTAGTCCTGAAGCAAAAAGCCATGGAAGTATACTGCTGATCCAAGACTTGTGAGTCAAGAATGAATCACATGAGCCTAATAAGCCAACAAGGGAAATGTAATCATGGTTATTTGTTTTGGAATACAGTGAGATTGTTTTTAATGTCCCATTTTCTGATGAGTACAAAAGAAAGTCCTTTCTTCTTGATCTTCTGCTAACCCTCAATTTAGCAAACAATGCTTATTGCAAACTGAAATAAAATATTTTTAATGATACCTTGTTTCCCTGGCCTGTCAGAATTCAAGAGCATATATTTTTACTGAGTCCTTGGCTACGTAATTATTTGAACAGATTCAATGAATCTGCCATCGTTTTTACCAGATTGTATTGAAAAAAGCAATCATATGATCAAAGCCATCCAAAGAGTTATATTTGAGAAGAAATTCATTTAATAAGCTATAATCATATAACCATTAAAGAAGAAGTGCTGTACTTCCTGTGTGGAAGTGAGGCTACAAAGCCTTCCCAGGAAACTGGTCTGGTACCCATCATTTGGCTTACAAGGTTTCAGCATTGTGCTAGTAATGTGTATTAAGCTTCTCTTGCATTGTTTTAAAGAAATATCTGAGACTGGGTAATTTATAAAAGGCTTAACTGGCTTATGGTTCTGTAGGCTGTATGGGAAGCATCACTTACAATCATAGCGGAAGTGAAGCAGGAGCAGGCACGTCACATGGCGAAAGCAAGAGCAAGAAAGAAAGTGGGGAGGTGTTATACACTTTTAAATGACCAGATCTCAAGAGAACTCACTATCATGAGCACAGTACCAAGGGGATGGTAGTAAACCATTCATGAGAAATCTGCCTGATCCAGTCACCTCCTACTAGGTCCCATCTCCAACAGTGGAATTACATTTCAGCATGAAATTTGGGCAGGGACAACATCCAAACTACATCATAAGGCTTACTTACCGTCATGCCAGCAAATTTAGCAAACACTAAGGACCCTGAGAAAAGAGAAATTCACTCACTTCTAAAGACTGGATATAAAATCAGATGGAAATTACTGTCTTGGCGTTGGTTTTCTGATATTGGAATAAAGGAGCAAAGAAAATAAATTTTAAAATATAAATTATTACTTTAGAAAATATTCATTTGATCCAAAAGAAAGCAGTCAAGGAAGAATTAGAGTGAACATACTTAAAAGATATAAAACAAAAAGTGAAGTAGCAGATGTAAATCCAACTATATCAATAATAACATTAAATGCAAATGGATTAAACAGTCCAATCAAAAGGCAGTGATTGCCAGACTGGATTTTAAAAATGCAAAAATCTAACCGATATTCTGTCTTCAGGATCTAACCTACATTCTGTCTTCAGGAGGCACACTGTAGATTCAAAACTATACATAGATTGAAAGCAAAAGAAAGGAAATACATATATATAAGGCAAACAGTAGCCATGGAAAAGCTGTAGTAAAAATAAAAAAAGATTATAATGGAGCTGAAAAATTTCTATCACTTAGTGACACTGTAGCCATTGTAACATGATAGCACAACACATTACTTATGTGTTTGTAGTGATGCTGGTTTAAACAAACCTACTACATTGCCAGACATATAAAAGAACAGCAAATACAATCATGTATAGTACATAATACGTGATAATCCCAGCACTTTGGGAGGCTGAGGCAGGTGGATCACGAGGTCAAGAGTTCAAGACCAGCATGGCCAACATAGTGAAACCCAGTCTCCACTGAAAATACAAAAAATTAGCTGGGTGTGGTGGCAGGCTCCTGTAATCCCAGCTACTCAGGAGGCTGAGGCAGGAGAATTGCTTGAACCCAGGAGGGAGAGGTTGCAGTGAGCCAAGATCATACCATTGCACTCCAGCCTAGGGGACAGAGCGAGACTACATCTCAAATAATAATAGCAATAATAATAATAATAAATGACTATATTGCTGGTTTAAAAAACAAAAAGAAAGCCAAAGTGTACAGAAAATGTAGATTTTTAAAACAAAAAAGGCCTGGTACAGTGGTTCAAGCCTGTAATCCCAGCACTTTAGGAGGCCAAGGCAGGTGGATCACTCGAGGTCAGGAGTTCAAGATCAGCCTGGCCAATACGGCAAAAGCCCATCTCTGCTAAAAATACAAAAATTGACCAGCCATGGTGGTGCTCACCTGTAATCCCAGTTACTCAAGTGACTGAGATACAAGAATTGCTTGAACCCGGGAGGTGAAGGTTGCAGCGAGCCAAGATTGTGCCGTTGCACTCCAGCCTGGGTGACAGAATGAGACTCTTTCTCAAAAACAACAAAAACAAACATTACTAGAGATAAAGAGGCACATTTTGTGTTAAAGAGTTAATCCATCAGGAAATTATAACAATTATAAATATATGCACTAATAAAAGAGAAAAAATAACATAAAGATTGATAGAATTTAGGGAAGAAGTAGACAATTTAACAGTTGTCAAAGATCCCAATACCTAACTTTCAATATTGTATAGAACAAACAGGCAGAGGATCAACAAGAAAGTAGAAGAACTGAACAATACCATATACACTCTAGACCTAAAACACATCTAAAGAGCACTTTACCAAACAACAGAGTAATACATACTACATACTCTTCTCACATGTACATAGAATACTATCGAGAATTGGACATACGCAAGGCCATGAAACAAGTTGCAATAAATTTAAATAGACTGAACTCTTGCAAAGTATATTCTCCAATCACAATTAAGTGAAATTGAAAATCAAGAACAGAAAGAAATTCAGAGTATTAACATATATATGAAAATAAAACAACACACTATCAGTGTATCAAAGAAGTAATGACACAAAAAATATAAAGTACTTTAAGATGAATGAAAATGAAGACACAGCTATGGGATGCAGCTATGGGATGTAGTTAAAACAGTATGTAGAGGAAAATTTACAGCTATAAATGCCTGCATTAAAAAGGAAGACAGATCTCACATCAACAACCTAATCTACCAACTAAGACACTGGAAAAATAAGAGAAAACTAAATCAAAAGCAATTATAAAGAAGAAAATAATAAGGATTAAAATGCATGTCCACAAAATCCGAGAAAAGGAAAACCAAGAAAACCAAAACTTGACTTTCTCTAAAAGATCAACAAAACTGACCAACTTTTAACCAGACCTAACAAGAAAGACTGCGATCCAAATTACTAAAAGTAACTTGTGAAATTGAAGTCAGAAATGGAATTGGAGCTATTACTACTGACATTTCAGAAATAAAGTGAGTTACAAGGAAATACTATTAATGACTCTTTGACAACCAGGTAACTAACTTAGAGGAAAGGGACAAATTCCTAGAAAAGACATGAACTACCAAAACTCACTCAAGAAGAAATAGAAAACCTGAATAGACTCATAACAAATTAAAAGATTAAACTGGTAATTGTTTTTAAAAGTCCAAGACCAGATGGCTTCACCAGTGAGTTTACGAAACGTTTAAAGAAGAATGCGTACCAATTCTTCACAAACACTTCCCAATGCATTTGTGAACCCAGAAAATCTGAGACAGGTCTCAGTTAATTTAGAAAGTTTATTTTGCCAAAACTGAGGACGCGCCCATGACAGCCTCAGGAAGTCCTGATGATATGTACCCAAGGTGGTCAGGCATGGCTTGGTTTTATACATTTTAGGGAGACGAGATATGCATCAATATATGTAAGAAGTACATTCAGTCTGGAAAGGCAGGACAACTTGAAGCAAAGGCAGGAAAACTCAAAGCAGGATGGAGGTTCCAGGTCACAGGTAGACATAAATGGTTGCATTCTTTTGCATTTATTATTAGCCTTTACAAGGGAGGCAATCAGATATGCATCTATGTCAATGAGAAGAGGGATACCTTTGTGGGGGGTTTTGTCTTTGTTTTTGTTCTTGTTTTAAGACAGAGTCTAACTCTGTCACCCAGGCTGGAGTGCAGTGGCACGATCTTGGCTCAATGCAGCCCCCACATCCTGGATTCAAGTGATTCTTCTGTCTCAGCCCCCTGAGTAGCTAGGACTACAGATCATGCCACCATGCTCAGCTAATTTTTTGGATTTTTAGTAGAGGCAGCGTTTCACTATTTGGCCAGGCTGACTTCAGGGGATCCACTTGCCTTGACCTCCCAAAGTGCTGGGATTACAGGCGTGAGCCACCACACCTAGTCAGGGATAGCTTTGAATAGAATGGAAGGCAGGTTTGCGTTAAGCAGTTTCCAGCTTTTTTCCTTAGTGATTTTGGGGGTCCAAGATATTTTTCTTTCACAGTATTATGCTGATACCAAAATAAGACAAAGGTATCACAAGAAAAGAAAACTACAGACCAATATGTCTTATGAATATAGTCACAAAAATCTTCAACAAAATACTAACAAATTGAATCCAGAATTATATAAGGTTTATAAAACATGACCAAGTAGGACTTATCCCAGGAATGCAAGGTTGGTATAACATCCAAAAATCGATATAATATATCACATCAATAGAATAAAGGGAAAAAAGTCAAAAGAATAAAGTTGGACTCTTGGAGTAAGTCTGCATGACCATACAATGAAATATTGCTTAGCAATAAAAAAAGTACTGATACAGGCTTCAGGATAGATGGACCCTAAAAATAGTATGCTATAGAGAAAGAAGCCAGTCACAAAGTCCTGCATATTCAATGATTCAATCTATATGAAATACCCAAACCAAAACAGGCAAGTCAACAGAGATAGGTTAGTGTTTTCCTACCAGTAAGGGTAGTAAAGGGAATGTGGGGTGATGTCTAAAGACTGTGTGTTTCTTTCTGGGGTAATAAAAATCTTCTAAATTTGATTATAGACACGGTTGTGTAAATCTGTAAATGCTAAAAGCCATTGAATTGTACACTCTAAATGAATTAACTGTATAATATGTGAACTATATCTCAATCTAGTTGAGAATATCTTTGAAATGATGCTGGGTATAGAAAATTTAACCCTAGTTCCTTGTTATAGCTCCAGAAGGAAGCTAATTATCTGGCTACAACAGTTGCTCAGAAACATATAGCTCTAGATTTGCTGGCCATACAACAAGGCTCCTGTGCAATGAATTAAGCCAAATATCCTATAATGAAATCATTCATCTTTCTGATCATCATTTTTGAGGCAGACTGATAAGAAAAATCATCCAGAAATTTGGAAATACACCAAAAGGATGACTACATGTCCTACCAACATCACACTAGAGCATGACCTGTGTGCTCTAAAGAACTATCAGACTCTCTAAGGATACGGACCTTCGTTTGATTGCCTATTTACTATTAATTGGGATTTAGACATTTTACAATTCCATAGTTAGATGTTAACTTTAGAACATTTGATATGGTACAAATGTGCTTTTCGTTGTTTTGGCTTGTACCATCCAGCAGAAATACAATTGATTTCTATCTCATAGAAAAGATAACCTCAAAGGTTATGATTTTATTGTCCTATAGGTCATCAACCGATTTTGCATCTAATCTATTGATTTTATTTTGGCATTCCTTGTCATCCTACTGGTTCCTTCACTGAACATCTATATAAAACTTTGATTCATGCTTTCTAAGTGTGTGTGTGTATAATTTGTACACATAAATTATATTTTTAACATTTTGAAGACTATACTTTTTTTTTTTGTAGTGATGGGGTTTTGTCATGTTGCCCAGGCTGGTCTCAAACTCCTGGGCTCAAGCGAACCACCTGCTCTGGCCTCCCAAAGTGCGGGGAATACAGGCGTGAGCCACCACTCCCAGCTTAAAGACTAGACTTTGACAAACTGTTTGAAGATAACACAATGCTGAAACAGATTTCCGAGTTCTTCAACTCATACCATTTTCCAAACTGCCAAGAATTCGCAGGAAACAGGAGGTAATGCAAGATCATGTAGTTCAGAATTTTTGAAAACTGAATTTGAATCCTGGTTCTGGCACTTACTAACTGTGACCTTGATAAACTATTTAATGTCTATGAGACTCTGTTTTCCCTTCTACAAAATATGAATGCTAATGCCTACCTTAAGGGGCTTTAATGAGGATGAAATAGAATTAAGTGAAATCATGAATGTGAAGGGGCATGTGCTTGGTAAATATTACTTATTTGAAAAGACAGTATATATGAATGGCATGCTCATATATAGGGTTTCATTTTCCTAGGCCCTAAAGTAGAACCTTCAAACTATGTACAATTCTTACTGAATTTTCACCAAATTGAAACACTGTATGTCCAAAATTAAAGGGAAAAATTAAAAACAATCTAATCCCAATTCTCCCTTTTATGGATGAGGAAACTGAGGCTCAGGGAGGTTGAGTGACTTGCCAAGGCCACCAGCGGACAACTGTTAGAGCCAAAGTATGGCCTGACTACTGAGCCTAAAACTCTTTGCCACTCTGCACTAACAATTTTGAGTGGGGCCTGGTTTTATCACGGTCCTCCCTAAGTTCAAATTTCTGGTTACAGTATTTTTCTTTCTATCACCAGCACCTAGGTACAGAATAAGTTGAATGAATGAATAAATGAATAACGATGAGAGGTCAAGTAAGACTCCTCTTTCCAGTTTTGAAGTGCCGAAGGCACTTGAAAACTTGAAAAACTATTTAACTCACAGAGTTCTTCAGAGAAACAGAACCGTGTGTGTGTGTGCGCGCACGCGCATGTGTGTGTGTAGAGAGAGAACAAGAGAGACTGATTCTTAAGGAAGTGGCTTGCATGATTGTGAAGGCTAGCAAGTCCAAAATCTGCAGCGTAGCCCAGCAGGCCAGAAACCCAGGGAAGACTTGATGTTGCATCTTGAGTCTGAAAGCAGTTTGCTGGCAGAATCCCTCTTCCTAGGGAAGGTCTATCTTTTTCTTAAGACCTTCAGTTGATTGGATGAGGTCCACCCACATTATGGAGAATAATCTTCTTTGCTCAAAGTTCATTGTCTTTTTGGGGGCAGGGGGGTGGCAAGGACAGAGTCTCGCTCTGTCACTCAGGCTGGAGTGCAATGGCACTGTCTCGGCTCACTGCAACCTCCACCACCCATGTTCAAGCGATTCTCCTGCCTTAGCCTCCCGGGTAGCTGGGATTACAGGCGTTAGCCACCATGCCCAGCTAATTTTTTTATTTTTAGTAGAAATAGGGTTTCCTCATGTTGGCCAGAATGGTCTCGAACTCCTAACCTCAGGTGATCCACCTGCCTCGGTCTCCCAAAGTGCCAGGATTATAACCATGAGCCACCGCGCCCAGCCTTAGGAGGCAAGGTCTTGCTCTGTCACCCAGGCTGGAGTGCAGTGGCACAATCATAGATCACTGCAGCCAAAAAAAGATAGAATTGTAAGAAAATAGGATGTTTAGTCTAGAGATGGGAGGACTCATGTAGACAATGGAGAATCTGAGCAAACCTCTGAAATATGCCTGGGGCAGAGGAAGCTGACCTAGAGTGCGAGAGTGTCAGCTGAGAAGCAGATCTTAGTTCATCCAGAGAAAGCATGTTTTTAAAGAGCTATCTGAAAATGGACAGAACAGGCTTTCTTGGGATGTCATGGGCTCCCTAACACTGGAGGTGTGGAAGAAGAGAAACGTCGCAGAAGGGTTTCATTGAGACAGTGGAAGACTGGGAGAAGGGGCAGGGAGTGTGTCGCTGGCACAAGGTAAAGGTACTACACAGAATTAAACCATGGCTTCTAGTCCTGGCTCTGTCACTAGTTTGCCATTGATCTTGAGGAAGTTCCTTCCCCTTTCTAAATCTTCAGGCTCCAGAAGTGAAAAGAAGAGAGTTGAGTTAAATGTTCTCTGGAGTCACTTGTACCTCCAAAAGTTTTTTTAAGTGAAGGCTCAAAGATCTTAGGATTACTACAGTTTTGAATTGAAGGCAATACCTGTGTGGGGGTGACCTGTTTTGTCTCACTGATGAATCTGTCCTGGCTCAGACATTAGCTCCCTGCTTACAGGCCCCTAAACAGCTCAGTTCTTCCCAAAAGTCAGGCAATAAGCACCAGGACTCCTGAAATTACTAGTTGCCCTCCCTTCCCCTTTCTTCCTGAAAAAAATTCCCAAGGTTCTTTTTGTTCTATAAATCCTTGGCCAAAATGCCTTCTTACTGTTTGGGGGAAGCTCCACTCACTTGCTAACTCAAAAGAAATAACCAGCCTGACATGGTGGCTCACGCCTGTAATCCCAGCACTTTGGGAACCTGAGGCAGGTGGATCACGAGGTCAGGAGTTCAAGACTCAGCCTGGCCAAGATGGTGAAACTCTGTCTCTAGTAAAAATACAGAGCTTATCCAGGTGTGGTGGTGGGTGCCTGTAATCCCAGCTACTTGGGAGACTGAGGCAGAGAATTGCTTGAACCTGGGAGGTGGAGGTTGTAGTGAGCCAAGATTGTGCTGCTGCACTCCAGCCTGGGTGATAGAGCAAGACTCTGTTGCAAAAAGAAAAAAAGAAACTTCTAGACTGAAAATAAGATGCAGGAATTTTTATTTTAATTATAACTTTTGTATTATGGCTGAAATACTTCATTGAATTAATGATTAGGAAGGATGGTAAATGATGACATTTCTCAAAGTGGAATTTGAGATAGAACAAGGTGCTAAGCAGACAGGGAGGAAGAAAAGGAAATGGAAGGATTCCATTTTATAGCTTTGAAGTGGAGTGATAGCCATATGATCTCATTAGTGTGGTTATAATTATTTGAATCAATTCTCATGGCTTAATTCCAAAGTGTTCAATTATTACACAGTCATGTAGCTAGAGATAATAGAATGTCTATTACCAGCAGATATCTGTTTGGTCAGCCTAATTTTTGAAGTAAACTTTGGTCTCAAATATATATATGCATTTGCCTATATTATATTTTTCAAAAAACATCATTTACTTGAACAAAACATTTATTGGGCACTTATTGTATAGCAAGGATTTTATAAGCATTATACTACTATTCTAGGGTTAAAATGTTATTAACCCCTATTTTATACATCAGAAAACAGAGGCCCAAAGAGGATTGTTAACTTGTCTAAGGTTACCCAACCAGGAAGTAAAATAACTGATTCTAAATGTCTTGCATCTGAATGACTCTTACTGAGTTAGGTCCTCTCTGTGACTCTTTTTCTCCTCACTGAAATGGAGTAATTCCTGACCTGGCTAAGGCGCAGTGAGATACACAGGCACAATGAGTATTGCAATGCACACTGCACAGTGCACAAGCAGAATCAGACAATTAACTACATGGTTACGAGAGAGGGTAGAGACAGTAATTGTGAGAATAAAAGAGAAAATTATCGTTTTGAAACCTATACAGTGCATCTATATTTAAGAGAGTATTAGTAAATTTTACTTATTAACTGTAAGCATGCACTTAAGTTTTATTTTTGCTTCCAGATTCACCCTCTGCACACTTCTCCATCCAGCCTTGTGAATAGGAAGTTCATCTGAATGCACCCCAAACACTGCCAATCCCTGCAAAAATCTCTTGGGCCTTCTCCACCTCAGTGTTTCACAGACTTCCAATTGCCAGTATCTGTATCTTTGTGTCTGAGAGCTTTTCCCAGAACCACAGAAGGTTGGTTTGTCAGTCCAAAATTAATCAAGAATTAACCCTTTTCTCCAGGAGCAGCCCTCAACCAAAGACATTAGGGGCATAAATACCCCAACTCCCTTCCCCTTCAATGGAATAATTCTGAGAGGTGTGTTTACATTGTTTCCAGTTTCTCTGTGCGACTAGGCTCCAGTCACCCACTCTGATAGCTGGCTTAATAACACAATCATAACAGCTGCCTTCACTTCTTCATATCACTTCCTCAGTTCCCTGCTGGTGTACCCTGAACCTCTGAACCTCTCAGATAAATGACTTGCACTTAAACCCTTATCCCACAGTCTGTTTCTGAGAAAAACTAACATAGATTTTCTTGATGTCTAGCTTTCTGGTGAGCTCATCAAAGAGGGAAGCATCTGCAGGAGCTGAGGTGTTTTGCATTCTGCCCCCCAACCCCTACCCCAGGGGCTGCAAGGCTGGCTCTGTGGCCCAATTCCTGTCAGGGGACCCTCTTCATACAGCTCTATTTGTCTCCAGAGTCCAGTAACTGCTCTCACCCTTGCCTCTTCAGGTCTTAGGCCATAAACAGCACCCACCTTTACTAGCCCTAAGGACTGCAGTATTCCTTTTCATTGCTCTCCTCGCCACCCACAATTCCGCAAATAGTTCCTATATTAAACTTTCTTCAAACTATCTATTTCAGCCCACCATCTGTTTCCTGTTGGTACTGTGACTGATTCAGCTGGTTTGATGACTTCTGGGTTTGACCTCAGAGAAGACAGTTCATTATGGGAACATGCAGGGAGCGCATGAAGCCGTGAATAGGATAGTGGACGTGGCAGAGATGGAAAGAGAAGTATACGGTGTGGCAGAGGTTAACTGTTACAGTGGTGGTAAGGAAAGAACAAAGTATCCCCAAACTTAGGAGCCTAAACATTTATTATCTCACAGTTTCTGAGGGTCGGAGTCCAGGAGTTGCTTACCTGGCTGGTTCTAGCTCAGGGTCTCTCACAAGTTTGCAGTCAGGCTGTCATCTGGGTCTGTAACCATCTCCATACTCAAGTGGAGCTGGAGAATCCACCTCTGAGCTCACTTGCTGGTTACTGGCAGGCCTTGGTCCTCACCAGCGGTGGGCCAGAGGCTTCAGTTTCCTGCTGCACGGGACTTGCTGTGGGATTGCTCACAAAATGGCAGCTTGCTTCAAACACAAAGGGGGTGTTGTGACAGAGAGAGAGGGGAGAGAGAGAGCTCCAGCAAGAGAGGGCCCAACACAGAAGCCACAGTTTTTTATAATCTAGTCTCAGAAGTGTCATCCCATCACTTCTGTCGTATGCTGTTGGTCACACAGATCAACCCTGGTACACCAGGGTAAGAACACCAGAAGGCGGTGGCCACTGATGGCTAGCTTAGAGGCTCACTTCCACCAGCGCTCAAGAGTAATAAAACATCCCATTAAACTCTCAGATGACAGCTGAAAGTCTAAAAGAACTTCCCAGGAATAAATGGTAAGAGGGGCAACAAAGGAAATCTCAACTGTCCAAACAGTTTTTTTTTTGAGACGGAGTTTCACTCTTTGTTGTCCAGGCTGGAGTGCAGTGGCACTTCAATCTCAGATGGCTCCCTGCAACTTCCGCCTCCAGGATTCAAGCAATTCTCCTGTCTCAGCCTCCCGAGTAGGTGGGATTACAGGCGCCCGCCACCACACTTCACTAATTATGGTATTTTTAGCAGAGACAGGTTTCACCATGTTGGCCAGGCTGTTCAACAATTTTTTAAGAAGCCAACTTAGTGCTGCTCGTAAGTAAAGCTGGAGAACCAGCGTAACTTTAGACAAATGAATTCCTCTCTCTGAACCTGTTTTCTCACTTGTTAATGAAAGGATTGGACCATGCTCCACGGCCTAATAACCAATACTTCCATAGCGCTGATAGCACTGACAGTGTGCTGCCCTCTATCCACTTTACTTGTATTAACACATATTACCTTCATAGCACAGGGAAAAGCTCCTGTGGAGAGAGCCCTTGGCCCCATTCTCAACAGGCTAGGCTTTCCCACATCCGCATCGCCTCAGCCTGAGCTGGAGCACTGAGATCTGATTAATGTGTTTAGCAACTGACTGACTGGCTCCTTCTCTGGCCTCTTGTGAAATATGCCTTCCTCTGCGGTCATGACCATGCTTTGTGAGTTGGAACAAAATAAACAAGAGACTGAACAAGTTAGCTTCATTTCCTTCTCTTAAATATAAGTGTCTAGTCCTTTCCTGGATGTCTTTATTTTGACCTCAGAGAGAAGAAATAGTCTTGGTAATTTCTGAGGAAATAAACATTCAGTGGCTGAATTTGGTCAAACTGAGAAAGGAACTGTCCACTGGCCCAACCAGGGCCTCCCTATTGCCTAACTTCAAGCTGTCCCCTCCCATATGGCAGTCTACAGGCATCAGGAAATCCCATAGGCTCTATCTTCAAAATACAGCCAGAATCCCTGGTCCATGGTATGATCTTCTTTTGCTTGGATCGCTACTGCAATTTGCTAACTGTGCCCTGATTCTATCCTTGTCTCTCTATAGTCCATTTCTAAAATGATGTCAGGAGTGACCCTTGTAAAATGTACTTTAGATCACATCACTGCTCTGCTTGAAATCCTGCAATGGTTCCACATTCCCTTCAGAGAAAAACTCAACATCCTTTAAATGCCCTTTGAGATCCTACATGAGTGCACCTCCAGCTCCCATTACCTCTGGGACCTCATCCCCTAAACCTCTCCCCAATGCTCACTCCCTAACAGTTACACAGGACTCCTTGCAGCTCCTCACTTACTCCTTAGGGACCCTGTTTAGCTCCTTCTGAAAGGCTCCTTCCCCAGATATCCACAGGGCTCTTGCTCTAGCTACCTCCTTCAAATCTTTGCTCAAACCTTACCTTTTCAAGAGGGTTACCCTGACCACACAATCTAAAATTGCAACCTTCCTCTCTCCCCCCCATTTCCCGTTCTGCCTTCTAAAAGAAGGAATTGCTTAAAGGTGAAAAAGAAAAAAAACTGTTTTAGTTGCCAGCTTCCATATGGCAGCAAGTTCCAGACAATTTAAAATAGTATTCACCCACTCAACAAACACTTACCGAGGGCTTGCTCTGTGCCAGGCACTGAGTTAGGGCAGGAAGTCCGTCTTCAATTCCATTCTGCTCAATTCAGTGAGCAATACACTGGTGCTCTCCAAGAAGCAAGTCTTGGGGTTGGGTGGTGAATTGTGCAAGAGGGAAGGTGAGAACATTCTTTGCTTGGCCAAATTTTAGTCAGGCTTCTGAATCTTCTGTAGCCCTATCTGTGCACTTCCTCATAAAAAAAATGGTTTTGGCAAAGAACTCTAAGTCACTTTACTGAGAACCCCGCATGACTGGGTTCCTCAACCTCTACCATCCCCCAGGTGCTATCTGATTACCCTGGCCTGTCCTCAGCAAGAATCCCGTTAGGCGAGTTTAGCCAGAATCCCCCTTACTCCTGATGTTTGCTCTTAGCAATTTTCCTTCCAGTGACCCCACCCTGCTCCTTGGCTATACATTCCCACTGGCCCATGCTATATTGGGAGTCGAGCCCAATCTCTCTCCTCTACTGCAAGACCCCACTGTAGTAGTCCCTATACTTATCACAATGGTCCTGAATAAAGTCTTTCTTCCTGTGCTTTAACAAGTATCTTTGAATAATTTTTTCTTTGCCAGCCAAATGTAAAAGCAGGAAACTTGGAACCAAGCCCTCAGTTCAAACCCTAGCTTCATCTCCTTCTGTCTTAAAATAAGGGGAGTGGATTAGTTAATCTCTAAGGTCACTTCTGGCTTTACTGTTTCATGATTTCACCCTCATTTCACTGAGAGTTATAGCCCCTTGTTCACTGTGCATGCCCAGAGGTGAGTGAGGATAAACATGCAGAAGAAAAAGAGACGAGTGGAATAGAGAGGTATGTGTTAGAGCTATTCAGGTGGTAAAATCAAAGGAAGAAGCCACCAAGGAAGTTCCCAGGTGTTTGGCTGAGGCAGTTTGGTGTGGGTAAGGGTAGAGCTACTGCAGGAGCCAGGTATATGGGAAAAAAATAATCTCTGTTAAAAAAAAAAAAAATCATAGATCGAACATGGTTAGGCACAATGGCTCACACCTGTAATCCCAACACTTTGGGATGCCAAATTTGGGGAGAATTGCTTGAGCCCAGGAATTGGAGACCAGCCTGGGCAATATAGCAAGAACCCCACCTCTACAAAAATATTAAAAATAAGCTAAGCATGGTGGCATGTGTCTGTAGTCCTAGCTACTTAGGAGGCTGAGGTGGAGGATCATTTGAGCCCAGGAAGTTCAGGTTGCAGTAAACTCTAATAGCCACTGCACTCCAGCCTGGGCAACAGAGCAAGACCTTGTCTCAAGAAAAAAAAAAAAGTTCAAAATTCATTTCCATTCAAAAACAAAAACTATTCAAAATATTTCCCAGAATGAAAACAGGCCAGCAGCCTTTTGCCATGTTTACGCTTGGGAAATGAGCTTTAGCCCTGCCACCACCACATTCCTTGGGCAGAGCCCCCACAGGGACTAGTATGGATGTTGATGAAACAAGGGCTTCTTTTTCTTCCCCCTCTGTTCACTTACTATGACTTTTAGATTAGCCTGCAGATAGATTCAACACAGCAAAACCTGTTATTAATATAGTTTTCAAGCAGCAAAGCACAAGTGAGGAACGTAGCCAGGGCAGGTGGCCAGCATTGGTGACAGCAGTTCTCCAGGATTCCAAAGCTGTAGAAAACCCTGAGTCTTTGAGGTCAAAGCCCAGATTCAGTTCCCTTCACAAGACCTCATTTGACCAAAGTCTGACTAACTCCCAGCTTTTTCCATTATTTTCATGGATTTACTCTGAAGGACTCTTTATAAAAATGAAAACCGGTTTGGGTTTTTCATCCTTGGGATATTTAGGAACCATTGCTTCCATGTGCTTAGTACTTCATAGCTCACAAAGTGCTTTCACAGCCTGGATGATTTTTTATTTTCACCAAGCCAGGGATTATTCTTCTCATTCTATGTGTCTTGAAACAAGACTCAGAGGTGTAAGTGGCTTTTACAAGCTCACATAGCTGGAAAGTGCCAAAACTATCCACTCAAATTTGATAATATTCCAAGTAGGCAAAACAGTGGGAAATGGATATCTCATACACTTATGGTGAGACTGTAAATTGGTCTGGCATTTCACAAGGGCTCATTGCCAGTGTTTATTAAATATGGTTACCCTTTGATTTGCCAGTTTAACTTTAGGGTCTCTGTATTAGCCTGGGCTCCCCCTAGAAAGCAGAACTCGAAATGAGAGCTTGCCGGCAGGAAGCCAGCATTGAGAAGTGAATGAGAGTGAGTTCAGGGCTAGGAAGAGTGAAAGCAACACAAGGCTACATTATCAAGCTGATCACCATTGTGCCTAACTAGGACTCAATCCTGCCAGAACCCTTTAAGGAACCATGGAGAATGGGCCTGAGAGAAGGAAGAGGGAACATTTATTTACAGGCTCACACCCTAGACTGGTGAAAAGTTACTCCATAGACTGTTAACTCTTCCACACGACCATGTTTGTCAGAGGAAGACAAATAATATATTCATGCATTAATTATATAGTCATTAATAAAAAGATTAGGGGAGAGCCTGGGCCTGGGAACTGGAGTTGGCACTGGAACACAGATCGCCAAAGTCAAGTCTGATTTCAGAGTCTGGCAGATAGGGTTTTGTGGAACTGGAGTTATAAAGAATAGAATCCAGTTCCCTTGAACGTAGAGAGAGAGACATGGCAAGAGAATGTTTCCGTTTTCTGCCACAAGCGACTCCATATTCTATGGCACCCTGGGCACAAAATATCTGATATCCTGCCAGGCAGTGTTATCAATGGTCAAAAGGGATCAGAGATAAGGCCCACCATGCCCAGTTCCAAGGTCAAAGACAGAAAATTAAACAAGTGATTATCAAAAAGCAGTACTTTTCCAATTTAGTATGCATAAGATTCACCTGGGAGCTTGTTTGAAATTTAGATTCTTGGACCCCACCCCAGACATTCCAATTTGGGTCTTGGGCAGAGCCTTGAATCTACATTTATATATCCCTCAAGTAATTATTGTGCAGGTGACCCAGGACCACACTTGAGAAACACTGCCCAGACTCTGAGCCTTTGAGGACGGAAAGTATCTCATTCATTGCTAGTTCCCTCCCCAGTACCTGGTATGCAGCAGGGACAAGATAATTGGCCACTGAATTATTCAAAATCAGTGCTCTAAAAAGTGTCTGTTTTGGGCTGGGCGCAGTGGCTCACGCCTGAAATCCCAGCACTTTGGGAGGCTGAGGCGGATCGAGACCATCCTGGTCAACATGGTGAAACCCCGTCTCTACTAAAAATACAAAAAATGAACTGGGCATGGTGGCGTGTGCCTGTAATCCCAGCTACTCAGGAGGCTGAGGCAGGAGAATTGCCTGAACCCAGGAGGCGGAGGTTGTGGTGAGCTGAGATCGCGCCATTGCACTCCAGCCTGGGTAACAAGAGCGAAACTCCGTCTCAAAAAAAAAAGTGTCTGTTTTATGTGGAGTTAGCGCAAGTCTGCAGCCTTTCTGTACCTGCAGGCTCTGGGACTTCATTTTAACAGCATAGTCCAGAAAAGGGAATTTAAACTCCGCAGAGACTAGTTTATAAACTAGAAAGCCAACGAATTCATTAACCTAAAGAAATAACTGCTAATCGGTTGGCTGGTAATATATTTTCTCCTAGGAGCAGAAGCCACCTATGAAATTAAATTAGTGCCAGGCTATTGCTTGGTGAACAACAAATGACTTAGGTGCTATTGGTAAAGCATGACGTAAATTGTGAGATTAGCACTGTATACGTTGAAAAGGTCTATATAAATGTAAGGTATTATTAACGTCACGATATTAGAAAATATGCTGGACGCAGTATACATATGGGTTATGCCTGCAAGCACTGGAGTCAGACAGAACAGCATTCTACCTTTACCTATGAAATCTGATAGAGGAGTCACTGCACCTCCCTGAGCCTGTTTCCTGCTCTGTAAAATAGAAATAATATTGCCACATGCCTTGTGGAGTTGTAAGAATTAAATGAAACAATGTATGTAAAGTTTTGACACAGTGTGCTGCACTTAAGTGCTCAATAAATGTTTGTTAATAGTATTCAGTTCCTTATCCTCTCAATCACCAACTCTAACGTCAGACAGGTAATAATACAACACTACTACAATTATAAAAACATAGAGCAGGTGGCAGGCAACAGAGGCTCCAGTTTCTGCTAGGCAGTTCTAGATGGTCATTTTACATACTGCGGAGTCCTAATGAGAAGAAGAGAGTCAGGCTAGTGGGACCAAGGGAAAGCAAAAAGAGCAGATGCACTATAAGTCTGCCTTTCTTCATGATGCAGGACACATAGCCCTCTTGTGCAAATAATTCACAATCTTCCTGCACCGAGCTATCATGAGACACCTGCAAGTTAGCTCTCTGCAACCTTGGAGTTATCAGTACTGCACAGCACCCTGCAGCCCAAGAACAATCCTATAAAATCTCCACCAAGCCTTTGTTTCCCTGAAATCAGCTCCTCTCTGGCTGGTCTGTCCATTGCAACCTTTCAACGTATTTTCATACCTTCTCAAATAAATCTGCATTTCTTTACCTAAAACTATCAATAAATTCTTTTATCACCCACGTAACACCAGTCTCACATAGTAGCTGCTCAGCCAAGACACAGACCTAAGCCTTAGTTTACACATTAGAAAAATGTAGACGCCTACCAACATTGTTCATTGATTTCACTCCCTCCTTTCATACTTATTGGAGGTCCACAATATAGGCTTAGACCTAATGCTAACGATGTACTCGAAATCCGTGTAGAGGAATTCACAGCCTAAAGTTTCAAATGAAATAATGTACGTGAAAGTTCCCTAAAGGCCATCGGAAGACTCAAAAGACAGTTGCTGGTGTGACTCCTGCCTTTCAGTCCCGACGGAGCCCTGTCCCTTTGAGAACTTCCATTTGTCTCCTGGATGCTCGCCTGGAAAATGGGGCAGGGGAGGCCGTCGTAAATAACACAAAAGAGCAGCTTTTCATTCTGTAAAAAAAAGAATAAAAGGCGCTCACTGAACCTGTATGCATCTAATCTGCCGAGTCCAGACCAAATGACAAAGGGCGGTGGACGCTCAAGGAAGCGCTGCGGGGCGGGCCTAAGGTTGGGGAGAAAACTGGGATCCCAGCTGCGCACGCGCGCTCTGGTTTTAGACGGGCTCAGAGCCCGACGAGGTGGGAAGTCAAACGTCAAAGTCTACGTAGGAAGACGTAGGGAAGGCGGCGAGGAAGACGCTGGGCTTCGGGTCACGTGATGCGGCGGGAGGGTCGTCAGCTCCTCCCTCCCCAAGATGGCGTCCTTGCTGCAGTCGGACCGGGTTCTCTATCTAGTCCAGGGAGAAAAGAAGGTTCGGGCCCCGCTCTCGCAGCTCTACTTCTGCCGCTATTGTAGCGAGCTGCGGTCGCTGGAATGTGTGTCTCACGAGGTAACGGAGTCGTCCCATGGAGAGTGGGGGTGGGGGGCGCGGCGTTCATCCTAGTCACTGCCACCGGCGGGCTGGAGCTATTTTCCTTCCTCACTGATTGGCTATGTCTTCCGTCACTCGGCTTTGCCTGAGGTTTAATTTGCTTATAATTTGTCACTTGGCAAGGAGGAGCAGCTTCGGGTGGAGCTGAGCGGATCTTCTGGTTCCAGAGCGGCCTCTGATTGGACAAACTTGATTTAGGGACCGTGCCTGTCTCCGATGGGGCTTATTAATTGGGTGGACTGCGGAGAAAGGTCTGGGAGTGCTTAAGGTCAGCCCACTTGAGGGGCTAAAAAGCTCCTTTCCACGATTGATTTCGAGGGTGGAGGGAGGCGCAGGCATTCTCATTCATGGCCCTCCCATCCTGGAAGTTCTGCTCCTCTTTTATCCCGAAACTGGGCCGTCATCGAACTGCCTTGCCCTGTATCTGACTCAGGTCAAGGCCTGCAACCGGGAAGTGGCTGGGGCGGAGTGAGTTATGTGAAAAGCGCTCAGACTTAGAGCATGTCATGTAAGAAGCTGAAAGTGTAGTTCATGGATCTAGAGAATGGTGCTGTTCTTCACTGGCACAAGTGGGCATCCGAAGTTGGATTGCTCAAAAAGAAGACCCCGGCCTGCAAAAAGTCACCAAATAACAAAACCCCAAAACTAATGCAGTGCTTGGCACATCTTATCTATTCAGTAAGCTTTAGGGATTAAAAGGCGAGTTAGACATACAATGTGCTGTTTAATAAGCCATAATCTAGTAAAGAAAAATCTAGTGGTAATAGTAGTTGCTGCTTATTCAATACTTGCTATATACCATGTGCTTTATGTAATCTCTCCAAACCAATAAAGTGGATACCTTTTTTTAAAAAAATTTTTTGCAGGTAAAGAAACAGATACAGAGTGTTTGCTGTAAATCACGCTGCCAGTAATTTGGGGGTGGGAGGGAGGACCTGGATTTGAATCTAAACAGCCTGACTCAGGGTTGTTGTTTTTTTGCTGAAGATCCCAGGACTGTTAAATTGCATATGAAAACCACATACTGTAAGCCATTTTATATATTATTATTTATTTTACTGAAGATACTTTTCATAATAGGAATAGCCAAGAAAAGCAATTAATACAAGAAAAATCGTATATATTAAAAATATGGCATTCATTTTTCTTCTCATCTCCATTAGCACTTATGTGTATCTTCTTGATGATTCCCTATTCCAGCTCCACCTCCAGAATTTATTGGATTATATTCTCCCATGGTGAATAGAGTGCTCAGTCTCCATGATCTGTCTCTAACACTCTCTTCAATTAGGACATCCAGTCTGTGATAGCATCTTTTACAGCCTGTTGTGTACCTGTGATGTGGAGGGCATTAGAGTTTAGGGAAAGATGAGGTTCTGAGGGCTGGGGCAGGCCATGAAGTTCTGACGGAGAATCTGGGTCTGGAGCTGCACATGAACAGACAAGCACACTTTAGAAAGGGGGCAAAAAAGAATGACTTGTATTTTGCCTTGTTTGATGAATCAGTGCAGATATTAGTTAGCAGTACTGTACTTTATGTTCCTGGAGATTATTTGAGCAACAACTTTATTAATCTTTTCAAATTGGCCTGTTTATAGCAGAAGATGAAAAAAGCCAGTTTCTATCATAGTATTTATGTTCCAGTGATTGTCTTTTCATTTGCAGTTGACTAGAGTTCTATAATTGTCAAATAAGACCTACATTAAAGAAAATAATTATTCCGACTTTTAAAAAAGAAAATGAATTTAATTTTTGGACTCCAGTTTTTGAATTAAATACAGTGAGACTGTCCGGTTAATTTGTTTAAAAATCTCTGATTGGGCCAGGCGTCGTGGCTTACGCCTGTAATCCCAGCACTTTGAGAGGCCGAGGCTGGTGGATCACGAGGTCAAGAGATGAGACCATCCTGGCCAACATGGTTAACTCCATAGAATTCTATGATAATCTAATGAAGAGATTAATAAAATAATCCAATTTGTAAAGTTGTGATCAAATATCCTTCTATCTAGCCTAGCTTTATATGACTATAGAAAGGTGACCATGCTTTAATTGTTAAAGGAAATGTTTTAAAGATTTCTCATTATTGAACTAAGTTATAGAACTCTAGTCACCTGCAAATGAGAAGACAATCACTGGAACATAAATACTATGATAAAAACTGGCTTTTTTCATCATCTGCTATAAACAGGCCAATTTGATAAGATTAATAAAGTTGTTGCTCAATCTCCAGGAACATAAAATACAGTATTGCTAACTAATATCTGCACTGACTCATCAAAAAAGGCAAAATACAAGTCATTCCCTTTTGCCCCTTTTCCAAATTCGGCTTGTCCGTTTATTATCCTGTCTCTACTAAAAATACAAAAAATTAGCTGGCCATGGTGGTGTGCGCCTGTAGTCCCAACTACTCGGGAGGCTGATGCAGTAGAATTATTTGAATTCAGGACTCGGAGGTTGCGGTGAGCTGAGATCAGGCACTGCAGCCTGGCGACAGAACGAGATACTCAGTCTCAAAAAAAAGAAAAAAAACTCAGTGGTTGGCTATAGCTGACTATGTAAATATTAATTTATGCTTTTCTTCAGTGAACTTGTATTACTTCAATAATGAAAAATCTTTTAAAAAATTTTCTTTGACAATTATAGTCAAGTTTTTATAGTCATATAAAGCTAGCCGAGATGGGAAGATATTTGATCACAACTTTACAAATTAGATTATTAATCTCTTCATTAGATTATCATAGAATTCTATGGAGTTCAGTTGGAAACTGTAGATTATTAAGTAAACATCTTTTAACACATAAAATCCTGATGAGAGGGAATAGGAAAGATCAGAAAAATAGAAGGGTTTTTTAAATCCAGAAGGCAAAACAACGAAAACAGGTGCCTGAAGAATAACCCTTAAGCTGAAAACAGTCTGCCGACTGCTACAGTATAACCTATTTTAAAATTTACTGTTTGACAAGACATATACACAAGTTAAGCTGAGTTTCTCCTCTTTTTTTTTTTTTTCCTTGTTTCTTCCTAGGTGGATTCCCATTATTGTCCCAGTTGCTTAGAAAATATGCCATCAGCTGAAGCCAAACTAAAAAAGAATAGGTAAGACCTGGATTGATTTTTTTTTTTTCCTGTTTTCCTCGACTGTTTTCTAAAATATCTAGCTAAAAAGACACAGGGAATTAATTTTTTTAACCAGCTCTTTTTCATTTTTAAGCTTCACTATTGCCAAAGATGAAATGCCCTTTGATTTTTGAAATACATTTTCTACTTTAGAACAGTTTTATACTTTAGAATTATTGTGGAGATGGTAGGGAAAGTTCCCATTTACCTCACATCCAGTCTACACTATTGTTAACATTTTACATTAGTGTCGTATATTTGTTACAATTAATGATCCAATATTAATATTATTGTTAAACTACATTTTATTCAGATTTCCTTCGTTTTTTCCTGGTCTCCTTGTTTTCCAGGATTCTTTTCAGGATATCACATTATATTTAGTATTGTCATGTCTCCCTAGGCTCCTCTTGAGTGTGATGGTTTCTTAAAATTCCCTTGGTTTTGATGACCTCAAAAGTATTGTGTATTGGAGAGGTATTTTATAGAACGTCGTTCCATTAGGATTTGCGTCATGTTTTTTTCTCATCAGACTAGGGGAATGTATTTTGGGGAGGAGAACCACAAAGGTAAAGAGCCATCTTTCGTTATGTCATGCTAAGGGTAAATACCATGAATGTGACTTACCACTGTTGATGTTAACCTTGATTATCTGGCATGAGCTAGTGTTTGTCAGGTTTCTCCACAGTGAAGTGACTGCTTTTCCTTCTTTTTTGTACTTTACTCTTTGGAAGGAAAATCATTGTTACAAACTATACTTAAAAGACTACAGAATTTTATTCCCCTGTCCTTGAGGACTATCTGCATAAATTATTTGGATTTGGAATTCTTTTGCATGGATGATCTGTGTCTTCTCCCCTATTTATTTATTTTTTTAAATCACTTATTGGACAGTGGGATCATGAATATTTATTTTACACTTTGGATTATAATCCAATACTACTTTATTTATTTATTTTGCTCAAATTATTTCAGCTTTGGCTATTGGGAGCTCATTCAGTTGACTCCTAGATCTCTTTGGAATACCCCCGTCATTAGGGGCAGGGGAGAGTTCTGCTCATTTTTACTTGATCATTTTCTTGCCAGTACTACAAGATACTCCAGACTCATCTTGTGCGTGGGCGTGGGGGCGGTGTATGTTTGAGATAGGGTCTAGCTTTGGTGCCTAGGCTGAAGTGCAGTGGTGCAGTCTCAGCTCACTGCAGCCTCAGCCTCCCAGGCTCAAGCAGTCCTTTCACCTCAGCCTCCTGGGTAGCTGAGACTACAGGCACATGCTACACCTGTCTAATTTTTGTATTTTTTGTAGAGAGAGGGTTTTGCCATGTTGCCTATGCTGGTCTCAAACTCCTGGGCTCAAGCAGTTCATCCATCTTGGCTTCCCAAAGTGCTGGGATTACAACTGTGAGCCGCTGTACCCAGCCTCATCTTGTATATTCTTTGTGTCAGCCTTACAGTTGTTTCTCCAAGGAGCCTTGGTTCACTTTATTGGAGAATAGTCTTAGAAACCGAGGTGTGGCTGCTAGACATGCTCATTTCTCCTGCATGGTGTTTAGTTTTTAGCTTGAAGTGAAAGTCCTTTTGCTATTAGTCATACCCCCTATAGCCTGATGGATGTGAACCACGATTATGTGTCTTTCCTGCCCTGAGAAGTAACCCCTGATAACCGGATACTGTTTTGTATGCTTTCTACAAATTAATTTTTATCATTTAATCCTCAAAGCTTCCTTATAAGATGAGTACTACTATTAACTTTTTTTGATAGTATCCACATGGGAGACTATAACAGATAATGCAAGTTATGTTATAGAACAGAACTTCAAGGCAAGCACAGGACCACAGGAAACATCTTGATAATCTGTGGTGGTGAGAGAGTTAAAAGCAAGAAGACATAGGGACCTCCTAAAGAAGAAGTTGGCTGAGCACTAGGAAGAGTAGCATTTAAGGAGAGAACAGAAAGCCCTGGAAAAGTACTGCTTCTCAGCCATTCCAGTTGATAGCATTGTTTGGTGTCTGTTTCAGCTCTCTGGCACAGCAGTCAGTTATTTTCCAAATCCAGTTTCACAGCTTCTTGTGTTGTTGACTCTGAGTTTTCTATAGCACAATTGGTCTGTCCTTTCTACAGGCATAAGCTGTGACTTCAGAATTATTGTGAAGAATTATTTCTCTTTTCCTCAGAAATCTTTATGATCCATACAGATATAAAAAGAGTCTGGAATAGTAAACTCCATCTGTTAACAATGATTCTCTCTGTGGAGTAGGATTCGGTTGGGCTCAAATTCTTACTTAGGCAATAATTGCATATTTTTTAAAAATAATGAACTTTTGAACTGTTAAAACAAAGTTGGTAAGAATTTTTTTTTTTTTTTCCTTGAGAGACACTTGTTTTTATATTTGTTCTCTCTTGAATTCCTAACACCTGGACAGTGTCTGACACATAGTAGGTGCTTGATAAATATTTGTTAAATGAATGAATGGTTGTGTTTGTCATGTCACAGATGTGCCAATTGCTTTGACTGTCCTGGCTGCATGCACACCCTCTCTACCCGGGCCACAAGCATCTCCACACAGCTTCCAGATGACCCAGCCAAGACCACCATGAAAAAGGCCTATTACCTGGCATGTGGATTTTGTCGCTGGACGTCTAGAGATGTGGGCATGGCAGACAAATCTGTAGGTGAGTGAGGTGGACTTCAACATGAAATTTTGGGCAATGACAGTGCTGTAATTGCTCGTAGGTAATTATTTCTGTAACCTGTTGGGGCAATAACAGCTAAATTCAGAATATTTTGTCATTGACTCCTCTGTGTTCCCATATTTTCATATTTATAAACCTTAGTGTTTTCTTGGTTTTGTTTTGTTTTGTTTTGTTTTTGAGACAGAGTCTTGCCCTGTCACCCAGGCTGGAATGCAGTGGCATGATCTTGGCTCACTGCAACCTCCACCTCCCGCGTTCAAGCCATTCTCCTGCCTTAGCCTCTTGAGTTGCTGGGATTACCGGCATGTGCCACCATGCCCAGCTAATTTTTGTATTTTTAGTAGAGACAGGGTTTCACTGTGTTGATTAGGCTGATCTCAAAATCCTGACCTCATGATCCACCCGCCTCAGTGGGGGATAAGTAAATAAAGTGCTAGGATTACAGACAGGAGCCACCACGCCCGGCCGACCTTAGGGTTTTATCAGAGATTGGGTGAGATTTAGTTTTCTTAGAGTTGATAAAATAGCTTTTATAAATCTGGTACTTCTCGTGATCAGAATATTAATGCTCTTCATGAAAAGCATTCATGTTAAAACACATAGATAAAATTAAAAGATATAAATGACAGACTAAGAAAAATAGGTATATAACAAGCCAAAGATGAATACTCAAAAATGAGGAACCCTTATAATTCAATAAGAAAAAGACTTAGTAGAAAAACAGGCAATGGATATAAACAGCAGTTCTCATAGTAGAAATAAAGATGGTCAATAAATATGCAAAAAGATATACTCAGCTTCCCTAGTAATCATGTAAATGCATATTAAAACTTCCATTTATTTGGCAGAACGTTTTTAATCCGGTTGTGTCAAGTGTTAGCTGGAACATGGGAGAATAGCTCTCTCATACGCTACCATCTTGGACACCAATTTTAAAACATTTATCAAAATTTTAAATTGCTTATATCTTTCTATGTAGTAATTCCATGTCCAAGTGTCTGTCCTGGAACATTCAGACATGTGCTTAAAAACTTTTACATATATATATATATAAAATGTTTATCAGTGAAAGAGAAAAATTGTGTATGGTTGGATTTAAGGACCACCTAAGGCATTATATATCTACATCATTTGAGTGTTTGAGTGTGTTAGAATAGAGATTGCATTTAACTTTATCAGGAAACTTTCTTTTTACAAATTCTGTATTTCATGGTTAACATCAGAAAGTGGAAACATTATCTGTATAGTCAGTTCAAAATCTTGAGTTGCTTTTAAGTGATCCAAAGTTAAAAAAAATTAATCTTGAGTTGCTATTAATGCTTTATAATAAGTAGTAGCATCACTAACTCCCTTTTTTTTCATTCTGAAGTTTTATTGTTTTAATTTTCTAAAAATATTTTCAACTTGTAAAAATTCTCATTTTGGGATTTCCATAAAAAGTACAGATTATTGACTAACAAATGGGGAAGCTCATAACCAACATTTGACATAACTAAAATGAAGACAGACTAGCTAAAACCTTTCTATAGATTTACACAATTTGAAAGTAAAATGAATGAAGTTGCTTTACATTCAACTATGTTCTTAAAAATTAATCCTCAATGCTATTGAGTTTGCTCTTTGGTTTAGAATGCTTTGAGCTGTTGATGGTTTCTCTTACTTTGTACATTGAGTTGAAAAATACATACTCTTTTCTTTGTTTTTTTTCTTTTTTTGAAAAATTAGAAATTTTACAATACACTCATTTCTTTTTTTTTAAATAAAGGGTTTCACCATGTTGGTCAGGCTGGTCTTGAACTCCCAACCTCAGGTGATCTGCCCACCTTGGCCTCCAAAGTGCTTGGATTACAGGTGTGAGCCACCATGCTCAGCTCATACTCTTTTCAAAAATGGAAAGTTAAATAAGTATATTTTAGTTCCTTAAAAATGCTCATTGGTGAATAACTGTTTACCTAAAGTGTGACTGAAAATAGAAAAATTCTATAACATCTTTTTAAATTGCCAGCAAATATTTGCGGATGTTTTCTATCTTTTAGTGTCGGTATAGAAGATAAGTTAGTTTATCAAAGAAAGTAAGTTAAATGTTAAAAGCAACCTCAGAGTGGCATAATGTAGGCCTCAGTGAATTAAAGTATTGTTTTTTCATGTTTGTATTTTGTGTCTTTTTATCAAGTAAAAGAACAGCCCAGAAATCCAAGTAGATTTCTCAGTTTGTTACTCTGTTAGTGAATGTTTATGCTTTTTGGATTATGAGTCATGAAGACTGGAGAATTTATATTTCACTACTATAAACTTGTGCTGGCTTCTAGAACTCTGTCTCCTCTAGGGTATCTTGACCGTGATAACTGAATACCAGGAGCTCTTAAAGAATATGCATAATTTCATTTCCTCCATGTTGTCATTGGCATCTCAGAAGCCCCAAAGCCACTTAAGTTAGACTGTTTGTTTATTTATAAGTCCTTGTCTGTAATGTACAGAGGAAAACTCACAGTGAGATCATTTTCTATCCCAAATTGCTATTTAGAATAAATTACCAGTTTAAAAGAAACAATTAGATAAAATATTCAGATGTTTAAAAATATCATAACTGAAACATTTCTTTCACATAATTATTTTTCATGATTGCCTTAAGTGAGGCAACTTCTAAAATATTAATATTTTACTAAAATGTTATTTCGGCCATTTCTTGCAAGAGGATGCAGTGTCACCTTCAGCAAGGTAATTGAGTCCTTTTTGTTTTGAAAAATGATTTTATATGAAATATGTATATTCATGTACTTATCAACCAATTTAAGAAATGAAAGATAGCCACAACAGTTTAAGCCCTTTCCCCTACTGTATCCGTCTTCCTGTCTGCCCGCTAGAGATAATAATCACAATCCTGAATTCAGTGTTCATTAACATCTCTGCATGTCTTTATATTTCTTCATATGTATGTAGTTACAAATAATATTTTTCACTATTAAGCAAATAGAAACATACTGTATGTTCCTACTACAACTTTACTCTATCGACATTATGTTTCTGATACACAGTTGATTCCTGTATGACTCACCACAGTTTACTTATTCCACCTTCTCTTGATGAACATTTATGTTGTTTTCATTTTCTTCGCTTTTGAAAAAACAGAGCTGCGGGAGTCAATCTTGTATATGTTTCCTAAGGCACAAGGGTAAGGGCTTTCTATATAACTAGAAGTAAAATTGCCAGTCATAAGTTGTGTACATCCTTAGCGCTCCAAAATGGTTTAGCAGTCTTTGCTCCCAGTAGTAACATACGCGTAACCTACCTGTTGCTCCAGTTCCTTGTCAGCTCTTACTCTTTTTGGACTCTAAAGTTTTTCCAGACGATGGTTGTGAAATGGTATCTCATTATACTTTATTTTTTCCCTTTATTTGGTTAGCTTTATCAAGATATAATTTATGTATAATAAAGCTCACCAATTTTAATGTAGAATTCTGTGATGTTTGATAAATGTATAATCACATAGCCACAACCATAATCATGATATACAACATTTCTATCCCCCTAGAGTTTCCTCATGCACCTTAGCGGTCAGTTTCTTCTCCCCTCCCCCTGGCCCCTGACTAGACTGATATGCTTTCTATCACTAGAATTTTGCCTTTTCTAGAAGTATTTCTAATTGGAGCCTTATATTACATAATCTTTTGTGTCTGTCTTCTTTTATTTAACATAATGCTGTTGAGGTTCATCCGTGTTTCTTCTTTATACTCTGCTTATTGTTGAGTAGTATTCTGTTGTATGGACATACTTCATTTTATTTATTCATTCTCCACTTAATAGACATTTTGACTGTTTTCGGGTTTTGGCTTATATGAATAAAGGTGCTGTGAACATTTGCCTGTAAGTCTCTGTGTGAATATATGTTTTCGTTTTTCTTAAGTGCCAGGGAGTGAAATTATTAGGTCATAGGATAAGTGTATGTTTAATTTGGCTAGAAGCTGCCAAACTTTTTTTTTTTTTTTTTTCAATTTATTTATTTTTAAAGTCTAGATGGGGTTTTTCCACATTACCCAGGCTGGTCTTCAGTGCCTGAACTCTAGTAATTCTGCCCCAACCTCCCAAAGCGCTGGGATTAAAGGCATGAACCACTGCACCCGGCCAATGCCAAACTGTTTTCCAAAGTGACAGAACAATTTTGGATCCTCACCAGCAAATCAGGAGAGTTCTAATCCCTTGACAACCCTTGATATTGTCAATCTTCCTCATTTTAGCCATTCTAACACACGTACAACAGTGTGGTTTTAACTTGCATTTTCTCAGTATGTTTATTTATCATCCATATATCTTTGGTGAAATGTCTGTACAAATCTTTTCCCTACTTTTTAACTGAGTTTTTGTTGTTGTTGTTCTTGGTTTGTTTTAATTTGGTTTTTTAAACTGAGTTGTAAGAGTTCTGTATTCTGCGTACAAGTCCTTTATTGAATATATGTTTTGCAAATATTTACTCCCGGTCTGTGGCTTGCCTTTTCCTTTTCTCAGCAGTGTCTGTTGAAAAACTCAAGTTTATAATTTCAATGAAGTCTAATTTATCATTTTTTAAAATTTTATAGTTTGTGCTTTTTGTGTCCTATTAAAGAAACTTTAGCCTAACCCAGTGTAACTAAGATATACCCATGTTTTCTTCTAGAAACGCTGTAGTTTTAGCACTTACATTTAAGTCTTGCTCATTTCAAGGTAAATTTTATAAATGTTGTGAAGCAAGGATCCTTTCGTTTTTGTTTTTAGTGGGGTGTTTTTGGACGGGGGCATGTGGATATTTCATTGTGGCAGCACCATTTGTTAAAAGTATTCATTATAGTTACTTTCAGTACTTTCAGTTTTCTTTAATCAACTTTTCCTTTGTGGTTTATGCTGCGTGTTTCTTACATAAGAAATTCTTCTCTAAGCCAAGGTCGTAGAACATAGAAAATGCACGGTATTACAGATGAGAGCAAAGTCTCTGGAGTCAGACTGAGTTTGAATCCTGGCTTTACCACTTACTGTCCATGTGACGTTGAGCAAGTTATTTAACATCTCTGAGCCTCAGTTTCCTCATATATGAAATGAGACTAATAAGAGTCCTTATTTCAGTGAGTTGTTATTAGAATAAAAGAAAATGTAATACATTTCAAGTGCCTGGCACAGAGGCTGTGCGTTAGTGTGGTGGTGGTGGTGGTGGTGGTGATCATTATCACCATTATTCTATGTTTTTTTTAAATTTTGTTCTGACCATTCTGTTCTATATAACTTATGTTTTAAGTTTCATTGTATGGCCAATAGAAGACATGTTTTATAAAAATAAAATTGTCAAATTCTGAAAGTCTTATTTAATATTCTTTTATTTTGTAGCTAGTGGCGGTTGGCAGGAACCTGAAAATCCTCACACCCAACGGGTAAGTAAAGGGTCATCAGAGAGAGAGGATAAAATCAGAAAAAAATGAGTAAAAGACTGAAGATGTTACGTTTTATCAGTGGGTATGACCTGTGTTTAGAAGTCCATGATAGGTATTTTTGCATCTGTTGCACATAGAAAGTGTTCCTTATTGTAAGATATAGAAATAATATGTCACTTTTTTTCAGGTGACTTAAGATAATGGAGAATCCTAGGTATAGCTTTAGTTCTGTATTTGATTTGTACCTCAGGAAAAGGAACCAAGTTTTTGCTTTTTCTTCACGCACCCACCAGTAAGTTAAGGTTCCATTTGTTCTCAGATACTCTTAGAAATGTCATAAACGGCCAAGTGTGGTGGCTCATGCCTGTAATCCGAGTACTTTGGGAGGCTTTCCTTTGTCTTGTCTTAGATAACCTGATGACTATGCACCTAGGTGATGATCTTTTTGAGATGAATTTCCCAGGTCTTCTTTGAGCTGCTTGTATTTGGATGTCTAGATCTCTAGCAAGGCCAGGGAAGTTTTCTCTGATCCTTTCCTCAAGTAGGTTTTCCAGACCTTTAGGTTTCTCTTCTTCCTCAGGAACACCAATTATTCTTAGTTTTGGTCGCTTAATATAATCGCAGACTTCTTGGAGGCTTTATTTTTTATATTATTCTTTTTTCTTTGCCTTTGTCAGATTTGGTTAATTCAAAAGCCTTGTTTAAATGTGTCTTTCATTTCCAAAATTGTGATTATTATTTATGCTATCTGTTTCTCTGGAGATTTTTTCTTTTTGTCCATAACCTGTATTTTTTTTTAATTTCCTTAAGTTGATTTTCACCTTTCTCTGATGCCCCTTTGAGTAGCTTAATAATTGATCTTCTGAATTCTTTTTCTTCTAAATTTTTTTCCTTCTAAACAATTCAGAGATTTCTTCTTGGTTTGGATCCATTGCTGGTGAGCTAGTGTGATCTTTTGGGGGTGTTAAAGAACCCTGTTTTGTCATATTACCAGAATTGTTTTTTCTGGTTCCTTCTTATTTGGGCAGACTACGTCAGGAAAGATCTGGGACTTGAGGGCTACTGTTCAGATTCTTTTGTCCCACGGCATGGTTCCTCAAAGGTGCTCTCCCCCTTCCCCTAGGGATGCGGCTTCCTGAGAACTGGACTGCAGTTATTGTTATTGCTGCTCTGGGTCTAGCCACCCAGCAGAGCTACCGGTCTCTGAGCTGGTACTGGGGAGTGTCTGCAAAGAGTCCTGTGATGCAATCTGTCTTCAGGTCTCTCAGTTGTGGATACCAGCACCTGCCCTGGTAGCAGGGGAGTGAGGTAGACTATGAGGGTCCTTCTTGAATGCTGCTTGTGCTAGTAGTGACTTGTCACGTGGACAGACTCAGGACCTCTGGTTAGCCAGGATGTTACAGGCTCATGGAATTAGCTCTTGTTTTCTCCTTTTGCGGAGGCAGGGTTCTTTTATGAGTTGCTGTAATGGCTTGAGTTTGTTGGCTTCCAGCCAGGACGTGGTGCTTTAAAGAAAGCAACAGCTGCAGCAGTGTGGTGGGATACAAGCTTGCCCTAAAATTGCTTGGATAAATATTTGAGTTTCTGAAGTGATCAGTGGGGCCATAGAGCACCCCAAGAGTTTAGTCTTTTGTCTTGGGTTACTAGGGCAGGTAGTGAAAGGTGGGAGCATGTCTAAGCTCAGACTCTCTTTGGGCAGGGCTTGCTGCGGCGACCACTGTGGAGGTTGTGTGATTCTCAGGCCAATGGAGTTATGTTCTTAGGGGGATTATGGCTGCCTCTGCTGTGTCATACAGGTGGCCAGGAAATAGGGGAAATCCAGCAGTGACAGTCTTCACCCAGCTCTCATTCAGCCAGCAAGGCCAGTCTCGCTCCCACCGTGTCCCATCTTGCCTCAGGCTATAAGTCTACCTGCTGAGAAAGCAAGCCAGCCTTTTGGGCTCTGCCCCTTCCCTACTGCTTATATGCTCATATCTGTACTTCCCCTTCACACTGTCCCCATCTCAGTTCTGCCCAGGAAAATTTGCTCTTGGTCAAAATTATTACAAAATTCACCTGGAAGTTCCGTCTCCCTGTGGTCCTTCCTCAATTCTACTGGCAGCACTCCCCAAGGACCCCTGTAAGGTTAAAGTCAGAAATAGCTTCCCTGGGAACCAGGAGTGCCTACAGGGCTCTTCTCTCTGTTGTTTCTTCTACATTTATGTTTCACTCAGCTCTCTAAATTTGTTTCAGCACTAGATAAGGTTAAACTTTACTCCCATGATCTGGATTTTTAGGTTCTCCAATGAGGATGTGTGTTTACAGGTAGACTTGCCCCCTCTCACACTTTGGGCGCTCACCGTTTTTCTGCTGTCTCACAGATTTTGCAGCGGCCGGCCACTTCTTTCAAAGGGTCTGTGAACTTTTTCAGTTTTCCTAGTATGTTCCTGCAGTAGTTCTTGGAGTAACAGTTTACAGTGTGAGTCTCCACATGTTGTTCTCTCTGTCTGAGGGGAAGCTGTAAGTTAGTCCAACCTCCTATCTGCCATTTTTTTCACCACCTCATCCTCTTGAGTAGCTGGGATTATAGGCACACGCCACCATGCCCAGCTAACTTTTGTATTTTTTATAGAGACAAGGGCTCACTCTGTTGCCCAGGCTGGTTTTGAACTCCGGGCCCTGAGCAGTCTACTCACCTCGGCCTCCCAAAGTGCTAGAGTTAGAGGCATGAGCCACCATGCCCAGCCTTGTTTGAACTTTTTATGATTAATATATATTGCATGTATTTTAAAAATTAAAAAGTGTGATGGAGTTGGGGAATAAAAGACAGTATAAAATGTCATATTCTTAGAGAGAAATGGTCCTGTGGCCATGCAGAAAAAAAAATAAGAGCAGTTGTAAAGGAAATAAGTAATGAAGTAAGAGAGCAAGACATTTCCAAGCCTTTTCATTGCCCATTCCTTCCTGTCCTTGAGTTTCAGTTTTCCACTTCGGTTTGGAAAACAGATCACATAGCAAACAAAATTCTCTGAAGAAAAAGGGCAAACTTGCCCATCTTCATTTGTCTTCTCTATTCATTGTGTCTCGTCAGTGTAGTGGATTAATTTGGTATGTTTTCTGTTAGTTTTTTTGTGTACTGAGTCTGTGATTTTTTTACAGATGAACAAATTGATTGAATATTACCAGCAGCTTGCTCAGAAAGAGAAGGTTGAGCGAGATCGCAAGAAACTGGCACGGCGTAGAAACTATATGCCTCTGGCTTTTTCGGTGAGAATTTGGTACTAAAAGGATTTGCAAGACTTGTAGGGCCTAAGAACAGTAATCATTTTAGAAAGTGGTCATTGTCCTAGATTTCTGAATGGTGGATAGCAGAGAGAGGGAGTCTTCAAATTATAGATGTTTAAGTCCAGTAGTTATGCTTTTGCCATATCATTAGTTCATTTGAGTTCTTTGTGTTTTAAGGACATTTGTGTTTCTTTCTCCATCACTCCCCTTTATCTTTTAATCATTTCCCCAGAAAAGCTGTTAATTTCGTGGCACTCCAGAACTCTACGTGCAGCTTTTGCATGTTACAGAAAGTCTGAGAAGAGGGATGTGAGCAAATGGTAGATTTTAGTCATGTTACCCATGTAGCCCACCCTTGACATCCAGCAGTAGTGCTTTCTCAGCTTTAGTTATAATTTTTTTTTTAACATCCTCCCGTTTCTCCAAGATGAAAAACACTGACTTTTTACATAGTGCATTTGTGTGGTTAAATAGTAATATATGAAAGTAGAATTTGGGATAAGAATTATTTATGAGAGTCATTCTCTACCAGTTTATGTACTGCTAGTAAGAAACAAGAAATTAGGATTTGGAATTTTTGTTATTTTCCCCCAACTTTTATTTGCTCTCATAGTACAGTTTGTTTTCTGTGTGCTTGCTTGGGGCCCAGCAGATTGACATTCAATAAATAACTTTTATTGAATGACAATGATGTGTCAAGCTCTGTGCTAAACACTTTACACATAATACTTTATTATTATTCCTCACAAAATCTTCTGGGGTATCATATCCCCATTTTACACTAGAAGAAATGAGACTTAGTTAAGCAACTTGTCATGCTGCATTCACATGAAAATTAGTTAAGTTGTTCAAACCGTAAGGGTTGGTAAAGTCTATATAAAAATATCTAGATTAAGCCAGGCATGGTGGCTCACGTCTGTAATCCCAGCACTCTGGGAGGCTGAAGCGGGAGGATCACTTGAGGTCAGCAGTTCAAGACCAATATGGCCAATGTGGTGAAACCCTGTCTCTACTAAAAATACAAAAAAAAAATTTGCTGGGCATGGTGGCACATGCCTGTAATCCCAGTTACTTGGGAGGCTGAGGCATGAGAAACATTTATGCGTAGGAGGCGGAGGTTGCAGTGAGCTGAGATCACAGCACTGCACTCTAGCCTGGGTGACGGAGCAAGACTCTGTCTTAAAAAAAAAAAATCTAGATTAGAATTTAAAAACATTAACCCTTGCAAAGCACTTACATTTTCAAAAGAAGCGAGTTTTTCTGAATAGTCCAGTGGTACAGTCAGCATATGCAATAATGTATGTTATATTTAGGAGTGGAATTTGAATTAAATGCATTATTCTTCCAATTTTCCCATATAACCTGCCTGCTATATGCATTTGCTTCTATCTTATGCTGCATTTTTTGTCTCTGTTGCAACCTGCTGCTATTTTGGGGCTCTACAGCAACATACTATTCATGTAGTGGTAAGTTCTCCTTTATGATTCTTGCTGACCCTGAAGAAGTTAGCAGGTGACCACTGGTGTTCCAGGAAGACATCCATTGTGTACCTTAGACACTCCACATAGTTCTTGCCTGAGCCGTAGCTTAGTTAATTTTAGATTAATACTAGAAGCTCACATTTGGTTCATTTTTACTGTATTAATGTAGTTTCAATCTCTATGTTTAGTGCTGTTATTATTAAGAATAGAATAATGATGTGGGACTACAAATTGCTTTCTTTAAAAGAAGCCTTTAAATTAGCTTTTTTTTTTTTTTTTGCTTATTTCCCTGAGCTTCTCATGCTGTCCTACCCAAAATTTTTTCTTTTGATAAATAGGATGTGTAAATATGGACTTTCTAATAGGAATTTCTGAACTTTGTTTAGGACAAATATGGTCTTGGAACCAGACTTCAGCGACCACGAGCTGGTGCATCCATCAGTACCCTTGCCGGACTTTCGTAAGTTTAGATGTTAAATGACTTTGAGGAGAATAGCAGGTATCAAAATGAATGTCAAAGGAATGAGATTAAAGCACACACACACACAAAGTTGGCAGTGGAAAAGAAGATTCTTATATTTAGAAAATACGTACTCTGAACAGATATTCTGTGACAGAGGAATACTTCAATTATTGATATCATAAACTGAGGATAATCAGATGGATCCTTGAGAAATTACTGCTTTTTTTTTTTTTTTTTTAATCTTTTAGCCTTAAGGAAGGAGAGGATCAGAAAGAGATAAAGATTGAGCCAGCTCAGGCTGTAGATGAAGTGGAACCTCTACCTGAAGACTATTATACAAGACCAGTAAATTTAACAGAGGGTAATTTTCTACATTATTCTACTTTGTTTCTAGTCTGCAGCTAATTCTGTTTTTGTTACTTATATACCTTGTGATTTGAGATTTTTAATGGAATAGTTGTTAGTAGTAAAATGATATGTAGAAAATCAAACAGCTATAATAGATATAATTGTTTGAAATCTAAAATGTCAGATTTCTTTTCATTTTTATGAACAACACTCTTCCTAAAGGCAGTATTGCTTCAAGTAATTACTGCTACATAAAAGTCCGATATTAAAGTCTCTGTAAACTAAGCCTAGTTTCTGCCTTTCTTTCTAGTAACCACCCTTCAGCAGCGTCTATTACAGCCTGACTTCCAGCCAGTCTGTGCTTCACAGCTGTATCCTCGCCACAAACATCTTCTGATCAAACGGTCCCTGCGCTGCCGTGTAAGTATTCCATTCTGTAGAACTGCCATTTGTATAAGAGGAGAACAAAATTAATGTGGCTGGTGTCTGACCATGGCTAAACCTTTGGAATGTAGTAACTCCAGAAAATATTCGCAGGGAGCATACCAGTTGCCCAGGCACTATTTTAAATGCCTTCAATATAAACAACTCTTACAACTCTGTGAGGTAGGTACTACTGTGAAACCTGTTTTACAGATGTAGGAAATGACGTATCTGAAGGTTAAGTACACAGGGTTAATCCCTAAAAGAATACTGAAAGACCTAAAATGCAATAAAATGCAAAAGAAAAAAAGAATTGATAACAAAACCAAATGAATTCTAAATTGACTTCCAATAATATGATTTTAATTATGTTTTCAATTGTATTTTCAATCCATATAAATTTACACATTCTGAAAATCTGATATAACATGTCATGTTTTTAAGATATAAAATCATAAAATTGTTAAGAATAAAATTTAAAAAAAAATACTGAAAGTGTATGACTTTTAGGCTAGTGTTCAGGCTCAGGGAGGACCAATAAAAAACAATCAAAAGAAAGCAAGAAAAAAGAAAAATCGGTAAAATTCAGGCCCTGGTAATCTACAGAACATGTGACAGCGTTTCTTCAGTAAATAAACTGTATAAACAAAATGGAAAAAAAAGCTTTTAGATCAGTACTATCCAACAGAACTTTCTATGGTGATGGAAGTATTCTGTGTCTATACAGTACCGCATGTTAGCCACTAGGCACATGTAGTGGCTATTGAGCACATGAAACGTGCTAGTGCAGCTGAGGTACTGAGTCCATCTTTAATTTCACTTAATAACCACATGTTGCTAGTGGATTAAGTTACTTAGTCATTCTCTAGATTGGAAGATACTTAAAAGTTTACCAACCAAACACAATGTATAGATATTGTGTAGATTCTGAGTTCAAACAAAACAGAAAGAAAGGGCCCAGGGGAGGAGGGAAGAAGGGAAAGAGGAAAGAAGGAAAGAAAAATTTGTGAAATCTTTGGGAAAATTTGAACACTGGTAGGATTTTTGATGCTATTAAAGAACTATGCAGCAGGGCACAGTGATATGCACTTGTAGTCTCAGCTACTCTGGAGGCTGAGGCAAGAGAATCCTTGAGTCAGAGGAGCTTGAGACTATCGTGTGTGATGATCGTGCCTGTGTATAGCCACTGTACTTTACCGTAGGCAACATAGTCAAACCCTGTCTCATGGGGGAGAAAAAAACAAAAAAGATGTATCTTTCCTTTTTTAGGAACATGATAGTACTGGGTTTTATTTTTTTAATGTGTTTATCTTTTGGAGATACAGAAATATTTATGGAGGAAATGACATGATGTTTGTTGCAAAATAATCAGGGATGAGGAGTAGTTAAGAATATAGATGAAAGGCTGGGCACGGTGGCTCACACCTGTAATCCCAGCACTTTCGGAGGCTGAGGCGGGTGGATCACGAGTTCAGTAGTTCCAGGCCAGCCTGGACAATATGGTGAAACCCCGTCTCTACTAAAAATACAAAAAATTAGCAGGGCATGGTGGTGCGCACCAGTAGTCCCAGCTACTTGGGAGGCTGAGGCAGAAGAATTGCTTGAACCTGGAAGGTGGAGGTTGCAGTGAACCAAGATCACGCCACTGCACTCCACCCTAGGCAACAGAGCAAGACTCTGTCTCAAAAAAAAAAAGAAGAGTATAAATGAAACAAGATTTGCCATTGTTGCTAATTTTTTTTTTTTCTAATAGAGATGGGGTTTCACCATGTTGGCCAGGCTGGTTTCACTCCTGACCTCAGGTGATCCGCCCACCTCAGCCTCCCAAAGTGCTGGGATTACAGGCCTACCTTGCCCAGCCCACTGTTGCTAATTTTTAGTAACTAGTTGCTGATTCGTTTTGTTTGTTTAACCTGGAGCATAGATTCAAGTCCTGGATATATATTCCTAAGTTGATAATTGTTGAAATTGGGTGATGAGTACCTGGAGATTTATAACATCATTCTATATTTTTGTACATGTTAGAAAATTTCAATAATGAAAAACCTTTATAAAAAGAAAGAAAAAGAAGGGACAAAGGAACATAGAACTGGTTGTTCATATAGAAAGCCTGGGCTTGTGCCTGTAATTGCAACACTTTAAGAGGCCAAGGCAGGAAGTTCATTTGAGCCCAGGAGTTTGAGATCAGACTAGGCAACATAGTGAGACCCTGTCTCTACCAGAAAAAAATGGCCAGTGTTCAGGCGCGGTGGTTCACACCTATAATCCCAGCACTTTGGGAGGCCGAGGCAGGTGGATCATGAGGTCAAGAGATCGAGACCATCCTGGTCAACATGGTGAAACCCCGTCTCTACTAAAAATACAAAAATTAGCTGGGCACGGTGGCGTGTGCCTGTAGTCCCAGCTACTCGGGAGGCTGAGGCAGGAGAATTGCCTGAACCCAGGAGGCGGAGGTTACAGTGAGCCAAGATCGCGCCATTGCACTCCAGCCTGGGTAACAAGAGCGAAACTCCGTCTCAAAAAAAAAAAAATTGCCAGTGTTGTGGGCCACACCTGTTGTCCCAGCAACTCAGGAGACTGAGGCAGGAGAATCACTTGAGCCCAGGAGATTGAGGCTGCTATGAACCGTAATCACACTACTGCACTCCGGCCTGGGTGACAAAGCCAGAAGACCCTGTTTCTTAAAAAACAAAAAGTATGTAATAAGATAGTAGATTAGAATATAGATGTATCAGTATTTACATTAAATACCAGTGAACTAAATGCTTCTATTGAAAGACAAACATTGTCAGTCTAAATAATAAAGCAAATTACAGTTAGCCATCTATACGCTTATTATAAGAGGCACAAACATGAGAATTCAGAAAGGTTGAAAGTAGAGAGAGATGGGAAAGATATTGCACAAACACTAATTTTTTTAAAAGAGGGATAATTTGTTTAAAAAAAAAGATTCAGTTTACGAAGAAGATACAACTGTCTAAAGTCATGTGCATCAAATAATAAGACTCCAGATATGCTAACATTTGAGAAAATTACATAAGTGGACAAATCCTTTGGGGAAATTTTTACATACTTCTCTCAGTAACTGAAAGAACAAATAGTTGAAAATCAGTTAGAGTACAGAACATTTGGACAATTTAACTAGCAAACTTGACCAAATGGTCATTTATAGACCCTGTACCCAATATCTGCAGAATATATGCATTCTTTTCAAGTATACACAGAATGTTTATAAAGGTTGACTATCTACTAGGTTATTATAAAGTAAATCTGAACATTTTTCAGAAGATGAAATTTTTTTTGTCAGTTAAAAGAAAGTTTTTATTAACAAGAAAAGGTGTCCTTAATTCAAGTTAATACTTTAATAATAATAAATAGGTTAAGATGCTCAATAGCACAAGGGTTTCTCTTTTGAATACTTTATTTCCATTTAGTCCTTTTAAATACATTTGCTTGTTGTGTGTTTATATTATAACAAGTAAAAGGTATGAATTACCAGCTGTTTTGGTATTTAACTGTACTGGAAAATGAAAATTTATAGAATTTTATCATTAGATCAGTTTTAAAAATCAAAGGAAAAGGATTTGTTTAAAATCTTTTAATATTAGGACATTATACGTTTTTTAGAACAAATATAATTTGCAGAAATTTTACAAGACAATTTTTAATCAAATATTAATATTTAACAATGCTTTATTTAGCTGAAATGTTATTGCAGTTGGAAAAACTTATCTACAGTTACAAAAAAAAAATCAGAAACCTTATTGGATTTAATCTGCTTTAGAAATGTCCTAAGAAAAGTCTTATTTTAAATATTTTAAGAAGAAAAATGGTAATTTTAAAAGTTATACTATTTCTATGATTTATGTACATATATTAAACAGTCTCTTTCGTAGGAAACATGACTAGAAGTTTATCAGCTTAAGCACTGTAAAATTAAAGGCAAGAGCTAATCACCTTTTAGCAAAAATAGTCTCTATGCAACAGTTGCAAATATCAAAGCTATTATTTAGCAGTTGGTAATTGTCTGGTACAAAATATAAACAAAGTACATCTACCGGATTGTTTTCACCTTGCAGCTGCCCTCAACTATCCCAAATAAGGATTTCCCATAAATAAAAGCTGCAGTACAATTCACTTAGTGATTAGTTAGGCCAATCCTCCCCGACCATTATCCTTGTTCTTCCGCACCACCCCCAACCCCTGCAGTGGCACCATATTATTAAAAACATTAAGTATCTGGGGTTTATGCTTCAGATCAAGCCATCATTTGCATAATTTCAAATGATGTACAACTCTTCATCTAAAAAAGGCTGTTCTGTGGTCACAGTTACTTCAAAAAATAATTGTTTTCAAATAACCTGAGGTATCACACCTTAGGAATTACAAAATCATTATTTTGACACATGGCAGTTTGTAAGGCAGACAAATGTGAATTGCTAAACGATGTGAACAGCTGTTTTTCTGCTTATTGTTTAGAGTACTGCAAAACTTGAGCAATGACTTCATTTTTTCTATTAACATAACCAGCCCACAGTACAGCATACTAAATCACAAAGTACAAATCCAAGGAAGGTAATACCTTTGCTAAGTTGCGGAATTTTGGCAAATCCATACAGTTCTCTTTAATATGATAAAACCATATTTTTGTGGGAGTCATATATTACTTTACTGATAATTTTCACTCCAAAAATATCTAAGTGCCAAATCATATTATTAAAAACATCATAATGGTTTTTAATGGTGGTTTATAACAGAGCAAGTTGTTTTGCACAAATTAATGTATTTTAAACTACACAATGTCTCTTTTTAAGTGAGCTCCTTTGTGCAAGCTGTTAGAGTATCCAGAAGCAGAGCAATGCATGTCTAGAGGAGGTGGCTCTGCTCAGTTGTGGAGTTGGTCCAAAGCTAGGGAGAGTTGCAATGTATTGAAAAGCTTTGAAATTCTATTTTAAGGAGATTGATTGTCAATGCCAATTTCCAAGGACTTCTTTAAAAATTGTTGAATTTTCAGCTGGGCGCAGTGGCTCACACCTATAATCCCAGCACTTTGGGAGGCCGAGGTGGGTGGATCACGAGGTCAAGAGATTGACACCATCCTGGTCAACAAGGTGAAACCCCATCTCTACTAAAAATACAAAAATTTGCTGGGCATGGTGGTGTGCGCCTGTAGTCCCAGCTACTCGGGAGGCTGAGGCAGGAGAATTGCTTGAACCCAGAAGGCGGAGGTTGTGGTGAGCCAAGATCGTGCCATTGCACTCCAGTCTGGGTAACAACAGCGAAACTCCGTCTCAAAAAAAAAAATTGTTGAATTTTCACACAAATACTGGAACCCTCAAAATTAGACAGTTATTTCAAACAACATGAATTTCAGATGATCCCTTATATTTAGAAGCCCTGTATCTCATTGTTTTGATCAAAAGTCATGTAGCCTTACACCAACTTATTTTTTTTAATTCTACTTAAAATATAGGTTTGTTGAGAGACTGAGGCAGGAGAATCGCTTGAACCTGGGTTGCAGTGAGCTGAGATCGCTCCACTGCACTCCAGCCTGGGCAACAAGAGCAAAACTCAAAAATAAAATAAAATATAATATAGGTTTGTTTTAAAAAACAAAATAAATACATGTCAGCTTGGAGAGACCTGGGGCACGCACCCAACATTGTCTACCAACTTTCATGATCGTTTCTTTGTACATGCTGCTGCTGCCATTGGAGTCCCTATGCTTTCTCTTGCTGAGGCTGTCAGTTGGAAGATGAAATTATAAAAGTATATTATTCTATCACAATGCAGTTAAGTTTGAAATCAGTAATTTCTTTAGAGCAAAACTTACAGGATACAACTAAAGCCATGCTTAGCTATACAGTATATGTATTAGAAAAGAAGAAATATTAAAAGATTAGTGGTGTCAGCATCCATTTCAGGAAGTTAGGAAAAGAATAGCAAAGTCCAAAGAGAATAGGAGAGCAAGTATTAATAAATTAAGAAACTAGTATAGAATACAAAAGAGCAACAAAATCAGAAGTTGATTTCTTAAAAAGTTTAGTAATAGAAATAGTTATATGAATTAATTGATATAAATTTATATAAATATGGTTAGTTATATAATACACCATTAATATTAGCAATATCTACCAAAAGTAAAGTTATCTTTTTTTTTTTGAGACGGAGTTTCACTCTTGTTACCCAGGCTGGAGTGCAATGGTGCGATCTCAGCTCACCGCAACCTCCACCTCCTGGGTTCAGGTAATTCTCCTTCCTCAGCCTCCTGAGTAGCTGGGATTACAGGCACGCGCCACCATGCCCAGCTAATTTTTTTGTATTTTTAGTAGAGACGTGGTTTCACCATGTTGACCAGGATGTGTTGACCTCGTGATCCACCCGCCTCGGCCTCCCAAAGTGCTGGGATTACAGGCTTGAGCCACTGCTCCCAGCCAAGTAAAGTTATCTTTTGTCTCATCAACTTTTAGGAGTCTACCTTACACCTCCACAAACACAAACCAAAATATGCAGAGATCATGGTATATCCACACAATGAGTACTATAAATTTATTTAAAAGAATGTGCTAATAAGGGATACATTTTTAAATGCAAAAAACAAAGTGCATGGTAGGTATGTAACTTTTTGTATAAAAAAGGAGGGAAAATACAAATGTACATATAAACAAAAAAAAGTGTCTATATGCAGATATAGGCCAATGCATATGAGAAAATTTGTTGTATACTAAGTATAGCATTTTAGATCATTGGGGAAAGAATAGGCTATTAAATTTTGCTAGGTCGAGTGATTATATGGAAAAAAATAAAATTGGGTTGCTCATACCCTGCACAGAAGTTAATATCGGGAACATTGGAAATATGAAGAGCAAAACTTCTAGAAGGAAATACAGGAAAATACCTTCATGACTTCTGGGTAGGAGAATGTTTCAAAAGTAAGACAAATAAGTACAAACTATGATGTAAAGTTACATACTTTACTTCATTAAAAGTAAAACTTGGCCTGGCACAGTGGCTTACACCTGTAATCCCAGTACTTTGGGAGGCTGAGACAGGCAGATCATAAGGTCAGGAGTTTGAGACCAGCCTGACCAACATGGTGATACCCTATCTCTAGTAAAAATACAAAAATCAATTGGACATGGTGGTGGGCACCTGTAATCTCAGCTACTGAGGAAGCTGAGGCAGGAGAATCACTTGAATCTGGGAGGCGGAGGTTGCAGTGAGTCAAGATTGCATCACTGCACTCCAGCCTGGTGACAGAGTGAGACTCCATCTCAAAAAAAAAAAAAGTAAAACTTGTACCCTCATGCCAAAGAAAATCCAGAAAGAAATAAAAAGATAAGCCACGACTGAGAAAAGTAGTTTGCAAGGTATATTATTAACAATAGATTAATATCTAGAGTGTGTAAAGAACTTCAGCAAATCAGCAAGGAAATAAAAATAACCAGTAGATCCTAACATGCAAGTTATGGCAGAAGAAGTCCCAATAGCCAATAAATATGAAAGAAATTCAAATTTATACACTAATCAGGGAAATGTACATTAAAACTGCAATGAGAAAATGAAAAATTTTTTTAATTTTAACTGCAATGGAATATCATGTCATAATCATCAGATTAGTCAGTTATATTGCAGTATCCATTAAAATAGCAAATACATACACCCTTTGATCTACTCTTAGGAAATTATCTTACAGATACTTAGACATTTGGGAAATGATTCATGTACAAGAACACTCATTGCTGCATTTCCTACCATAGCAAAATAATGGAAACATCCTGAATGTCCATCAATTTCTGTCTTTTTTTTTTTTTTTTTGAGACAGAGTTTCGCTGTTGTTACCCAGACTGGAGTACAATGGCACAATCTCGGCTCACTGCATCCTCGGCTCACCACAACCTCCGCCTTCTGGGTTCAAGCAATTCTCCTGCCTCAGTCTCCTAAGTGGCTGGGACTACAGGCTTGCACCACCATGCCCAGCTAATTTTTGTATTTTTAGTAGAGACAGGGTTTTACCTTGTTGACCAGGATGGTCTCGATCTCTTGACCTCGTGATTCACCCACCTTGGCCTCCCAAACTACTGGGATTATAGTGTGAGCCACTGCGCCCTGCCCAATTTCTGTCTTCTATAAGTTATACAAATTGTTACAATGGGACACAGGCTCCTCTATGTGTGCTGAAATGGAACTAATTACAAGTTAGATTAAATGAAAAAAGCAAAGGGCAAAAATATATATATAAAATTTCCCTTTTGTGTTATTGTGAAAAAAGCAAGGTGATGGATGCTTGTACTTTTATGTGCATTAGGCTATCTGGGGAGAGAAACGGGACAGACAGATAACAGGTAATCTTTACACTGGATGCCTTTTTTGTACTGTTAAAAAATATTTTAACCAGGTATATGTAGTACATATTTAAGAAAGTAGTAAATAGTTGTTACTGGCTTGGTGCAGTGGCTCATGCCTGTAATCCCAGCACTTTGGGAGACCAAGGCAGGAGGATTGCTTGAGCCCAGGAGTTGGAGGCTGTAGTGAGCTTTGGTTGTGCCACTGCACTCCAACCTTGGTAACAGAGTGATATCCTATCTCAAAAAAAAAAATTGTTACTCTACTTTAAGCATAGGATCTAGAATTATACTACCTGGATTTAAATCCCAGCATCCATTTTTATTGGCTCTATGAAGTTGCACAGATGGCTTACCATTCCTGTATACAATTTTAATCATCTATAAAATGTCAACCTTAATATACTGCATGTACCTACCTCATAAAGTTGATGTGATGTTTAAATCTATTTAAACTAGTGAGCACCTTGCTCAGCACATACAGTAAGTACTCAGTATGTGTTAGTTATTTTTGTAGTTTTTAAGTAGCACAGAGGTATCATAATACTGGATAGTGTGGTTGTACATAATCAGGAAATCCAGACATCTTGTGTAAACTTTGGTTGTTATAAACAGTTTCAAAAACATATGGTCATATAGCAGAATAAAACCAAACAAAATTCTCATAAATGCTATCCTTCTGAATTTAGCAGCTCTGTGCATTAGCAAAATGCGTTGTTGTCTTCTGATAAATGTTATATTTTTTTCTTTTTAGAAATGTGAACATAATTTGAGCAAGCCAGAATTTAACCCAACATCAATCAAATTCAAAATCCAGCTGGTTGCTGTGTGAGTATTTTGGGATTAGTGTTTTCAGTTATTGTTTTGAGTAATTTTGGTTTATTCTTCTTCCTCAGTGTGAAGTGTGTTTACTCCTAGCCTAAAACAATAAAAAAAAAAATCACATCAAAATAATCTTGACATTCTGTTCCTGTTTAGGCTTTGAATTCAGTTACATGCCATGAAGTTTAAGATAAATCTATAGACATAGATTCAGATGTGTTGGTGTCAGGGACGCAGTGACCTAGTATGATCTGGGGCAACGAGGTATGTTATTGGTGGAGAGTCTCTAGTCTTTCATTACAAATTATAAAGTATTTGAGTTTGGGAATAATCCTTCAAAAAATTAAAAAGTAATAACGTATAGCTGATTGAGGAGTATCCCTGTAACTGTTCATTTTTTACCTGTGTTATGATAACACTTCATTGACTGGGGTGAAAGTGATTAAGTTATTGTTACCTCTCTGGAACTTATAAGTAGAAGAGAATTTTGTGTTTAAAAACTACTTATCAGGCTGTCTGAATAGTCCTCATAAGAGACAAATACAGCCACTTAAAATTTACCCAGTGTTCATCTAATTAAATGTAAACTTTCCATATCTCATCATACTTTACTAATACATTAATTTTTTAAATTACCTGGCAAACAAGAAAAATATTTTCAAAATTAGGAAGGTATTGTCTAGCTTTGGAGTAAGAGAGCCCTTCTTTAGCAAGGCAGGAAACCCAGAAACCATTAAGGAAAAGAAACACCTTTGACCTTAGCAAAAAGAAATAGGCATTATAAAAGATGAAATTAAAGCCAGGCTTTTGAATGTTGACTCAATAAACAATGAAATAAAGGCAGAAATAAAGATGTTCTTCAAAACCAATGAGAACGAAGACACAATGTACCAGAATTGCTGGGACACATTTAAAGCAATGTCAGAGGAAAATTTATAGCAATAAATGCCCACATGAGAAGCAAGGAAAGATCTAAAATTGACACCCTATCATCAAAATTGAAAGAGCTAGAGGAGCAAGATCAAAAAAACTCAAAAGCTAGCAGAAGACAAGAAATAACTAAGATCAGAGCAGAACTGAAGGAGATAGAGACACAAAGAACACTTCAAAAAAATCAATAAATCCAGGAGATGGTTTTTTGAAAAAATCAACAAAATAGACCACTAGCCAGATTAATCAAAAAGAAAAGAGAGAATAATAGATGCAATAAAAAACAATATGGGTGATATCACCACAGATTCCACAGAAATACAAACCACCATCAGAGATTACTACAAACAACTCTATACACGTAAACCAGTAAACCTGGAAGAAATGGATAAATTCCTGGACACTTAACACCCTCCCAAGCCTAAACCAGGAAGAATTTGAAACCCTGAATAGACCAATAACAAGGGCTGAAGTTGAGGCAGCAATTAATAGCCTACCAACCAAAAAAAGCCCAGGTCCAGATGGGTTCACAGCCAAATTCTACCAGACGTACAAAGAGGAGCTGGTACCACTCCTTCTGAAACTATTCCAAACAATCCAAAAAGAGGGAATCCTTCCCAAATCATTTTATGAGACCAGCATCCTCCTGATACGAAAACCCAGCAGAGACTCAACAAGAAAAGAAAACTTCAAGCCAATATCCATGATGAACATAGATGCAAAAATCTTCAATAAAATACTGGCAAACCGATTGCAACAGCAAATCAAAAAGTTTATCCATCACGATCAAGTAGGCTTCATCCCGGGGATGCAAGGCTGGTTCCACATACACAAGTCCATAAACGTAATTCACCACATAAACAGAACCAAAGACAAAAACCACATGATTATCTCAATAAATGCAGAGAAGGCCTTTGACAAAATTCAATAGCCCTTTATACTAAAAACTCTCAATAAACTAGGTATCAATTTTACAATAATAAAAGCTGTTTATGACAAACCCAGAGCCAATATCATTGAATGGGCAAAAACTGGAAGCATTCCCTTTGAAATCTGGCACTAGACAAGGATGCCCTTTCTCACCACTCCTATTCAGTATAGTATTGGAAGTTCTAGCTAGAGCAATCAGGCAAGAAAAAGAAATAAAGTGTATTCAAGTAGGAAAGGAGGAAATCAAATTGTCTCTATTTGCAGATGACATGATTGTATATTTAGCAGACCCTATAGTCTAAGCCCAAAATCTCCTGAAACTGATAAGCAACTTCAGCAAAGTCTCAGGATACAAAATCAATGTGCAAAAGTCACAAGCATTCTTATACACCAATAACAGACTTAAAGAGAGCCAAATCAAGAACGAACTGCCATTCACAATTGCTACAAAGAGAATAAAATACCTAGGAATACAACTAACAAAGGATGTAAAGGACCTCTTCGAGGAGAACTACAAACCACTGCTCAACAAAGTAAGAGAAGATGCAAACAGATGGAAAAACATTCCATGCTTATAGTTAGGAAGAATCAATATTGTGAAAATGGCCATACTGCCCAAAGTAATTTATAGATTCAACGCTATCCCCATCAAGCTACCAATGACCTTCTTCACAGAACTGGAAAAAACCACTTTAAACTTCTTATGGAACCAAAAGAGAGCCTGCATAGCCAAGTCAATTCTAAGCAAAAAGAACAAAACTGGAGGCATCGTGCTCCCTGACTTCAAACTATACTACAAGGCTACAGTAATCAAAACAGCATGGAACTGGTACCAAAACAGAGATTTTGGTACCGGTACAAAATCAATGGAACAGAACAGAGGCCTCAGAAGTAATGTCACACATCTACAACCATCTGATCTTTGACAAACCTGACAAAAACAAGCAATGGGGAAAAGATTCCCTGTTTAATAAAAGGTGTTGGGAAAACTGGCTAGTCATGTGCAGAAAGCTGAAACTGAACTCCTTCCTTACACCTTACACTAAAATTAACTCCAGATATATTAAAGACTTAAACATAAGACCTAACACCATAAAAACCTTAGAAGAAAACCTAGGCAAAACCATTCAGGACATAGGCATAGGCAAGGACTTCATGACTAAAACACTGAAAGCATTGGCAGTAAAAGCCAAAATAGACAAATGGGATCTAATTAAACTCCAGAGCCTCTGCACAGCAAAAGAAACAATCATTAGATTGAACTGGCAACCAACAGAATGGGAAAAAATTTTTGCAATCTACCCATCTGACAAAGGACTTATATCCGAAATCTACAAAGAACTAAAACAGATTTACAAGAAAAAAACAAACCCATTCAAAAGTTGGCAAAGGATATGAACAGACACTTTTGAGAAGAAGACATATATGAGGCCAACAAACATGAAAAAATGCTCATCATCACTGGTCATTAGAGAAATGCAAATCAAAACTACATTGAGATACCATCTCATGCCAGTTAGAATGGTGATCATTAAAAAATCTGGGGACAACATATGCTAGAGAGGATGTGGAGAAATAGGAACACTTTTACATTGCTGGTGGGAGTGTAAATTAGTTCAACCATTGTGGAAGACAGTGTGGCGATTCCTCAAGGACCTAGAAATAGAAATACCATTTGACCCAGCAATCCCATTATTGGGTATATATCTAAAGGATTGTAAATCATTCTGTTATAAGGATGCATTGCATGCACACGAATGTTCATTGCAGCACTGTTTACAATAGCAAAGACTTGGAACCAACCCAAATGCCCATCAGTGATAGACTAGACAGGGAAAATGTGGCACATATACACCATGGAATACTATGCAGCCATAAAGAATGATGAGTTGGTGTCCTTTGTAGGGACATGGATAAACCTGGAAACCATCATTCTCAGCAAACTGACACAAGAACAGAAAATCAGACACCGCATGTCCTCACTCATAGGCGGGTGTTGAACAGTGAGAACATATGGACACAGGGAGGGGAGCATCACACACTGAGGTCTGTTGTGAGGGACTAGGGGAGAGACAGTGGGAGGTAGGGAGTTGGGGAGGGACAACATGGGGAGAAATGCCAGATATAGGTGATGGGGATGGAGGCAGCAAATCACATTGCCATATGTGTACCTATGCAACAGTCCTGCATGTTCTTTACATGTATCCCAGAACCCAAAATGCAATAATATATATATATGAAATTAAAGCCAGGAACAGTGGCTCACACCTGTAATCCCAACACTTTGGAAGCCTGAGTCAGGATGATCTCTTGAGCCCGTGAGTTCAAGACCAGTCTGGGCAACATAGTAAGACCCCATCTCTACAAAAAAAATTTTTAATTAGCCAGGTGTGGTGGCATATACCTGTAGTCCTAGCTACTTGGGAGGCTAAGGTGAGTGGACCCCTTGAGCCCAGGAAGTCGAGGCTGCAGTGAGCTATGGTTGTGCCACGGCACTCCAGCCTAGATAATGGAGCAGGACTCTCTCTAAGGAAAAAAAATTTAAAAAGACAAAAATAGCATCAAAGTCCTGAGACAAATAGTAAAGCAAGAAAGAATATTTGGCAGTTGTGATAAAGTTTAATATCCCAGGTATAGAGAATTCCAGAAATTGAAAAGATAAAAATAAGAGGGAGGCAGTAAAGTGGAATGTGGAACAAGGGATTTGAACAGGTAGCTTTTGCAAGAGGAATTTCAAATGGTCAGAAGATAGACTGTATATGGAAAGAAATTAAGACTTGATAGGAAAAGTTTTAAAAAGTAATTAGCATCTAGCGCTCATGAGAATGTGGGTAAATTTTTTTGTACATATTTGCATACATTGTTGGTAGGATCTTGAATTGCTAGTCTTTTTGGAGAGTGGTCTGGGAATATCAAAACAAATTACATAGACGTTTTAACCCAGCAATATTATCTCAGGAATGTATTCTGTAGAAACAAAAGCACCAATATATAAAGATATATTTCCAAGGATGTGTATTAGAATATTTTAATGGCAAAAAGCTGCAAACAGTTTAACCAACAGTTAATCAGTGTCAAACTGATTAACCATTAACAAGGAAGTAGTTGATTAAATTGAGATAACTTGTACTATAGAATATTATGCAGCAATTAAAAATAAGTCAGGAAACAAAAAGATTGGGAAGTACATGTCTGGTGAGTCAGAAGGATCTAGGAGGGTCAGGTAGGGGGTCTGTCACTTACTATTTTTGTCTAAACTTACTTCCCTTCTCTCTGAAATGGGAATAATGCCTTCCTGTTGGGGTTCTTGAAAAGAATCAGATGAGTAATTATGTTTGCAAATGCCTTGTAACTCACCATAAAATATGTTCATTTTTCTAACTACTCATATTTAATACATGATTAGTTAGGAATAGAAACCTAGAAATGGTACATGTGAAATCTGGGATTAACTCCTTTCTTAAGAATTACACTCATTACAGAAACACTGAATGGTAGCCTGTGTTTGGCATCAATTTCTTAAGTTTGCTTTGAGAAAAAGTGTTTTTTTCTGACATCATTTTAGAATTGCCTGGCTGTCTTAATACAGATGCTCTGAGACCGGGTGTGTGGCTCACGCCTGTAATTTCAACACTTGGGGAGGCCAAGGCTGGAGGATCACTTGAACCTTAGGAGTTCAAGCCCAGCCTGGGCAACATAGTGAATGAAACCTCATCTGTACAAAAAAGCAAAAAGTTAGCTGAGCATGGTGGCACGCATCTGTACTCCCAGCTACTTGGGAGATTGAGGTGGGAATATCACTTCAGCCTGGGAGGTCGAGGCTTCAGTGAATCATGATTGTGCCATTATACTTCAGCCTGGGCGACAGCAAGACCTGTCTCAAAAAAAAACACACACACACACACAAAAAACTACAGATTCCCTAGCATCAAACCTCAGACTTACTGAATTCAAATTTTTAGAAGTGGGGTCCTTACATTTCTTTTTATCGTTGTTGCATTTGTATGTGTGTGTATTTGTTTTTTTGAGATTAAGAAAGACAAAAGTTTCTTACATTCCTGTTTTTACTCAGGTAATCCTGGTGGTCACCATGAAAAATAGCTCCTTTAAAGTGTAAATTTTATTTACACTTTTATTTATACTTATTGCCTTGATTCTAAGATGTACTTTTTTCTCCACCATTTAGTGTTTCTGCAGTAGATTTTGTATTATATTAATGTATGCACAGTAGTTAACATTTATGTGAGCTTTGTTCAAAGCACTTTTCAAAGCATTTTTGCATGTATTATTTAATTTATTCTTCACAGTAACCTCAAGTGACAGATACCATTATTTACCTCATTTTATAATTGGGAAAACCAAGGCACAAGGAGATAAATATCTTGCCTTAGTCATTACTAAGCAATATCTTGATAAATAAATGCTAGTCCGGGGCCTGGGCAGTGTAAACTAGAAATACATATGAGATTTCAGAAGGAACTCATACCAGTTTGGTCTTACGTCTTTTCTTAAGTTCTTACTGTGATGATATAGTTCATTAAAATTATTGTTCTCTGATATGTTCTAATTAACATGAAGAAATCCTTTATTTACTGCACTAGATTTTTAAAAAGTAATGATTTTAAGAGACTCCAATGTAATGCGTTTTTTTAATTTATGCATAGCAATTATATTCCAGAAGTGAGAATCATGTCAATTCCCAATCTTCGCTACATGAAGGTTAGTACCTTGCTTATTAATAAGAAAAAGGATTGATCAATGATGTGTGCATATATGTCTGTGGATGTCTGTTTGAGTATTTGGCACAGGATCCAGTGAGCAAGGGATAGAAAAGAAGATAGTTTGGGATTAAAAAGGATTGAGACTTTAAATTTATGGACACTGAGATTCTTGACAACAGCATCTCTTAAAAGTAGGGAGAAGGAGCAGGGTACATATTATATTAAGGTGAAATTATAGGTGGGGAAAATAAAGGAGAGAATGTTGGATCCCACAGGCATCTTTTGCTCTTCTCCAGCCTAGAGATTCTCCTTGATCTCCTGTATGTTATGTTTCAGGTACTAGGAATCAGCTACATTTCTTCTGTACCACTGCCCTTCTCTTCCTTGGAGTCCTTATCTACTCCCCTTCCTTCCACACACACACACCCAGTGAATTGTAGAATATTCTGCAGCAATCTCTTTAGCTCTTTTTTTCATGCTGCTCCTGATAATATAAATGTTTATTATATGGTCCTTCATTTGAAAGATTTTTTGTTGTTGTTGCTTATCTAGAGAGAGTACCAAACAAGGGCAGATTATCACAATTCAAGAAATCTTAAAAAGTTTTTATAAGGCCAGGCACAGTGGCTCACACCTGTAATCCGAGAACTTTGGGATGCCAAGAAAAGTAGATTGCTTAGGCCCAAGAGGTCAAGACCAGCCTGGGCAACATGGGGAAACCCCATCTCTACAAAAAATATAAAAAATTTGCCAGGCATGGTGGCTTACACCTGTGGTCTCAGCTACTCAGGAGGCTGAGATGGGAAGATCACCTGAGCTCCAGAGGTCCAGGCTGCAGTGAACCGTGATCACGCCACTGCACTCCAGCCTGGGTGACAGAGTGAGACCTTTTCTCAAAAATAAACAAATAATAAAAAATTTTTAAAGTTTTTATAGTCTTGATGTGCCAGTTTTTCTGTTAATGCATCTGACTGGCCTGTGTCTCCCACATTTTATTTATGAGGGCCTCCTTTTCAGTCCTTAAATGTCAACCTGGTTGGGACAAGAGTTTTAACTTTGAACAGTCACTTAGATAATGAACATTCCTCAATTTCTGGATCTAGTTACTGGCCTTTTCAGTGGAATCTGTCCCATTTCCTCAGTGAGATAGCAACTCCAGAAATAATTTTGTCTAACATGTAGATAATAGAATGATAGTAACAGTAAGCACGTAGAGAACACAGTGATGTAGAGGTATAGGTAGGATGTCATTGCTCAGGAGTAATGGGGGACAATAATTTTGTGAAATATTTGATATAGCAGCTAAGAAAGCGGTGAATGTCTGAGAGATGTGTTTCCTATTCCCAGGAAAGCCAGGTCCTCCTGACTCTTACGAATCCAGTTGAGAACCTCACCCATGTGACTCTGTTGGAGTGTGAGGAGGGGGACCCTGATGATATCAATAGCACTGCTAAGGTAGGAGCATTTTGCCGAAGCCTGACTGACCCTCACTTTGCCTGGAGTGGCTTAAAACGCTCCACACTCGGCTGGGTGCGTTGGCTCACTCCTGTAATCCTAGCACTTTGGAAGGCAGAGGTGGGCGGATCACCTGAGGTAGGGAGCTTGAGACCAACTTGACCAACATGGAGAAACCTTATCTCTACTAAAAAATACAAAATTAGCTGAGCATGGTGGTGCATGCCTGTAATCCCAGCTACTTGGGAGACTGAGGCGGGAGAGTCGCTTGAACCCAGGAGGCGGAGGTTGCAGAGAGCTGAGATTGGGCCACTCCAGCCTGGGCAAAAAGATGAAACTCCGTCTCAAAAAAAAAATCACTCCACACTCTCCTTTCCACATCTAGTCAGCAAGTTCTTTTGATTCCACCTCCTAAGTTTTTTCACTTTATCCTGAAACACACTGCCCTGTTTGACGGTCTCATCCATTCTTACCTGGACTGTGACGGTAACTTTCTAACTAACCTTGCTGTTTTTACACCACAACCTCCATTTCAACACATTTCTTCTCTACTGCCACCAGGGCGATGCTTCTCAAATCTTAACTCTCTGCATGCTGGTCATTTAGCATCGCTCTTGACTGAGATGAAGTCCAAATTTTTGGCATAGCATAAGAGCTCCTTGACGACAATACTTCTGTCTGTTCCTCCAGTGTGATCTTCCTTCAGATCCTCAAATTTAGCATTCTCTGAATTGTATATATTAGTGGTTGTGATTCAGACAGATCCAGCTGGTTATAAACTTTGACACTGGAGAATTGTGTATGTTATTTGTTTTACCTAGAACGCCTCCTTCCTATCCTGACTTCCCTAATATACATGCCCTTTCAGCCTTTCAGTCTCATACATTGATTCTTCAACACTTGTGAAATACTATTTCCTTTTAGAAATTATATGCTTGAAATCATTTAGAAGCTGGTATGCTTCCTCTAGATTCCTCTACCTTACAAAGAGTATACATACAGCGCTAACTAGGCCAGTGCAATGTTTCACACCTGTAATACTAGCACTTTGGGAGGCTGAGGCGGGCAGATGATCTGAGGTCAGGAGTTCGAGACCAGCCTGGCCAACATAGTAAAACCCCATCTCTACTAAAATACAAAAATTAGTCGGGCATGATGGAGGGTGCCTGTAATCCCATCCGCTTGGGAGGCTGAGACGGGAGAATCGCTTGAACCCGAGAAGACAGTGGTTGCAGTGGGCTGATACCGCACCACTACACTCCAGCCTAGGTGGCTGACTGAGACTCCGTCTCAAAAAAATAAAAAAAGAAAAAACAAAAAAAACACAGCACTGAGTAAATATTAAAGTGGTTGATTTTGACCCTCAGTGTTAGTTGAATGAATGTCATATGGCCTCTTTATATTTTGCTACTTTGTAATTCATTTAGTACTTGAAATTTTAGAGCAAGAGGTTTTCTCTATAGATCATGTATTACTGATTCATAATTCAGCATCATATTTATAATAAAAATGATTTAAAAGGATACCTATATCTTTAGCTGTTATTGAAATAATATTATTAGAGAATTTCTGTTCTCTTTTTCTTTTTTTCATGATTTCACTTACTAGCATTACCTCCAAAGACAGATAACACTTATCTGGTCCTTGCTGCTTTTTTCTTGCTCTTTTTTTTTTTTTTTTTTTTTTTTGAGACAGAGTTTTTGCTCTCATTACCCAGGCTGGAGTACAATGGCATGATCTTGGCTTACCACAACCTCCACCTCCAGGGTTCAAGCAATTCTCTTGCCTTAGCATCCCGAGTAGCTGGGACTATAGGCGCATGCCACCATGCCCAGCTAATTTTTGCATTTTTAGTAGAGACGGGGTTTCACCATGTTGACCAGGATGGTCTCGATCTCTTGACCTCATGATCCACCCGCCTTGGCCTCCCAAAGTGCTGGGATTATAGACGTGAGCCACCGCGCCCAGCCTGCTTTTTTCTTTATTAACACTAATAAACAGCTTAGCAGCTTCAGTTAAGACAGAAACAGAAATAAGTACCTGATACATAAGCACAGTTTGTCTTTATCTCTCTTTATACCTCCCCTCCCACATTTGTATTCATAATTAGAAATTTGATTGACATTGTTAACTGTTAACCTCTGATGGAGCAAAGTTGAGGCCTAATTATTACATAAGTCCAAAGAATGCTAATTTTTTTCCATGACCGTAAACACCTACTATCTCATGTGAGTCTATGTATCAGGTAACAGGAATCTGCTGATACCATGTCAGAAAACAATGTGATGGAATCAGTATTTCTCTTTCGTGTTGTTCTTAATGATGGACTATTTCAGGTATATCAAAAAACATAAAAAATAATACGGAAAACACCCATTTCTCCCCATCCCTTAAGAAATAAAACATGGCTGGGCGTGGTGGCTAACGCCTATAATCCCAGCACTTTGGGAGGCCAAGGCGGGTGGATCACGAGGTCAAGAGATCGAGATCATCCTGGTTAACATGGTGAAACCCCATCTCTCCTAAAAATACAAAAATTAGCTGGGCATGGTGGCACGCACCTGTAGTCCCAGCTACTCTGGAGGCTGAAGCAGGAGAATTGCTTGAACCCAGGAGGTGGAGGTTGCGGTGAGCTGAGATCGAGCCATTGCACTCCAGCCTGGGTAACGAGCAAAACTTCGTCTCAAAAAAACAAAAACAAAAACCTTTGTTCTTATAAACTCCATGTAAGTAGTATATGTTTCCTGAAACTTGCTGTGTGCTTCCATATGTCTAAATCAGGGTCATACTTTGCTATATTCTGTCACAGTGGTCCCTTCTCAGACAGGCCTCTCTGTGTTGCTCTCCAGGTGGTGGTGCCTCCCAAGGAGCTCGTTTTAGCTGGCAAGGATGCAGCAGCAGAGTATGATGAGTTAGCAGAACCCCAAGACTTTCAGGACGATCCCGAGTAAGTGATCTTTTCGTGATCCCCATACCACAATTGGCTGATACAGAATGCCCATTTATATATCCAATTTTTTTGTCTGGATTTTTTAAAATAACTTTTTTCTTCCTGTTTCTAAAAATAATTATTGTAGAAAATTGGGGAAATATATGTAAAACAATGAAGAAGAAAATAAAATTATCCCACCACCAGAGATAAACACCATTAACATTTTTGGCATTTGTCCTTCCAGATATTTCTCCCCTCATTGGGATCATTCTGTAAATACAATTTTTTTGCCTTTGTTTTTCACTTGAATATATTTTCCCATGTTAATAAAAAAAATTTTAAGTATATGATTTTAATTGTTGTGGAGAGGATACGATATTCTATCCGTATAGATTTATCGTTGGGTTTGTTCCCACCTCCACCCCTTAGAGTAATTAATAGATTTTACTCCCTCATACCCAATAACTGAAAAGTAAGAACCAAACCTTTCACTAACTGGAGACTATGTTCATCAGAGAATTCAGTCTATAGGCTGAATGATTTCAATAATTTGAACAGACAATTTAATATAAAGAATTGTTCACTTGCCTAACTTAAAAAGTGAAAAAGAACACTAAAATAGCAATTTTATGCTACTTCATGGGAATAAATTTCAAAGATCGCTATTTTATGAGACAGCTACCACCCCTAGGGTGGTGGTAACAAAGGGAAATACAATTACTAAAATTTAGAAATTAAAGAAGGAGCTCCACATAGCTGAAACTCAGGCCTCCGGTGAGCTGAAGGGGAACAGTGCTTGCCTGGTCCTGGCATCTCATGATGGCAAAGGCGGGGTGGCATGATGAAACTGGTTATACAAGAATTGGAAAACTTTAGCTGCATACTGCCACTTCCTGGGTCAAGAAGCATTGCTGGGCTGGGCATGGTGGCCCACCCTTGTATTCTCAACATTTCAGGAGGCCGAGGCAGGAAGATCACTTCAGCCCAGGAGTTTGAGACCAGCCTGGGAATATAGTGAGACCCCGTCTCTACAAAAAAAATTTTTTAATTAGGCAGGTGTAGCAGTGCGTGCTTGTAGTCCCTCCCAGCTACTCAAGAGACCGGGATGGGAAGATCACTTGAGCCCTGGAGGCAGAGGTTGCTTTGAGCCGTGATTGTGCCACTGCACTCCAGCCTGAGCAACTAGACCCTGTCTCAAAAAAAAAAAAAAAAAAAAGACATTTTTGGAGTGATGCCCATAGGGAACAGGGACCACAAGCAAACGGGAATCTCTAAAGGAAGAGCAAGACCCTTCCTCCTCCAGACTTCTAGTCTCCCTTTAGAGCCTGCTACCGACAAAACCTCACAAGGAGCCAGCCGACCAAGCAGAAACAGTCCGAGCAGAATCCTGTATCACAAAGCAAAACAGAGAGAGGTGTACTGGAGCTGAAAAACAGTAGCTTAATAAACTGGCACAGAGAACATTTACGGTTTTTGTTTTGTTTTTTGAGACGGAATCTCACTCTGTCACCCAAGCTGGAGTAGTGCAGTGGTGCAATCTCCTGCTCACTGCAACCTCCACCTCCCAAGCTCAAGCGATTCTCCTACCTCAGCCTCCCAAGTAGCTTGGATTACAAGCAAGCGCCACCACACCTGGCTAATTTTTGTATTTTTAGTAGAGATGGGGTTTCACCATGTTGCCAAGGCTGGTATCAAACTCCTGACCTCAGATGATCTCCCTGCCTTAGCCTCCCAGAGTGCTGGGATTACAGGCATGACCCACTGTGCCTGGCCCATTTATGGTTTTTAACAGAATGATCAAAAGATTTCTCAACAAGATATTGGGGAGAAGAGATAATATAAGGTAGGTTAGAAAAATAAAGCCAGGCACAGTGGCTCACTCTTGTAATCCCAGCACTTGGGGAAGGTGAGGCGGGCAGATGACTTGAGGTCAGGCATTCGAGACCAGCCTGGCCAATATGGCAAAATCCTGTCTCTACTAAAAATACAAAAATTAGCCAGGCATGGTGGCACACACCTGTAATCCCAGCTGAGACAGGAAAATCACTTGAACCCCCAAGGTTCAAATGTGGGTTAACTTCAGAAAGCACCAGGTCAAGGGTTGTGTTTTGTTTTGTTTATTCTATAACATTCCAGACCCCAACCCCAGAGGATTTTTTTTTAGCAGGTCTAGCTAGGGACCAGAAATCCAAATTTATTCGGGAAAAGCTTCCCAGGTATCAGTGGTTGCCTGGGAAATTAAGGACAAAAGGAAAGACTCACGTTTTCCTTTTTACCATTTTAAACTATATGAGTTTTTTTTTTTTACATGACTCATACAAATCAAAGGTTTGGTTAGTTACCGTAATACAAAATGTACTGAATTGTACAGTACAAAATGTATTCTCTGAAATCCTTGCTTTATGCGACTCCTTAAATTAATTAGGTACAGAAATTTGTTAAGCCAAGGTATACTTCTGGAAAGATTGTCTGAGATACCAAATTTCAGTCTGATGACATGATAGAGTAATTAAAAACTGAATTCATTATATTTCACATTAGATTTAGTGGAACTTTCAGATTCTAGAAACTAACACTGTATAAATATATAAATGTGTAATTCCAGTAACCTTTCTTAGAGTAACTGAATATCATTTGGATCATTTGGATAGTAGACAGATGCTGTTTATTTCATTGCCCTTTTACTTTCAGAAACTAAGGTATTAAAGCACAAACCTTATGCACAAATGAGGGGAAATTTAAATGGAAACCCCAATGATTTTTATGCTACAATTCCTAATTACATAGGTTATTTACAAAAACACTCTGATTTACAGTATTCCAAAATTTCCTTTAAAGCACTGAGTTATCAAAACTTCCTACAGTATGGCCAGGCATGGTGGCTCATGCCTGTATCCCAGCACTTTGGGAGGCTGAGGCAGGAGAATTGTTTGAGCTTAGGAGGTCAAGTCTATTGTGAGCAATGATCGTGGTGTTCTCCAGCCTGGGTGACAGAGCAAAACCTTGTCTCTAAAAAATAAAAATCAATAACTTTCCACAGTATCAGTCTATGTTCTATAGAAATATTACCACATTTGCACACAGGTAAATATAGAGGGATGTTTGCCGCACCATTGTTTATAATAGAGAAAAATTGGCAGCAACCTCAGTATATGCTAATTATGGTAAATACATAATTGAATACTATGCAACCATTACATAGAATGTAGATGATCTATATATACCAACATATAAAGGTGTTTGTGATAAACATAGTGAAAAAAAATCAAGTTATGGAATAGTGTGTACCATCTGTATTGGTTAAAAAAGCAGAAAAGTGTCAGCTCATAGAAAAATACATGGCCGGCGCACTGGGTTATACCGGTAATCCCAGCACTTTTGGAGGCCAAGGCGAGCAGATCACTTGAGCCTGATGTTCGAGACCAGCCTGGGCAACATGGTGAAACCCTACCGCTACCAAAAAATATATATATATTAATATATAAAGCTAGCCAGGAGTGGTGGTGCTGCATGCCTGTAGTCCCAGTTATTCAGAAGACTGATATGGGAGAATTACTTGAGCCTGCAAAACAGAGGTTGCTGTGAGCCGAGATCGAGCCATTGTACCCCAGCCTGGGTGACAGAGCGAGACTCTGTCTCAAAAATACAAAACAAAAATATTTGGTAGGTTTAAGAACAGTGTTTATAGGTGTTCTGTGTGTGCTGGAGGAGAGAATAAGGTGGAAGACTACTTTTACTGTAAGTCTTAGTGGTTTGGCTAATTTTTTATCTACCTAATACTTGCTTTTTTTTCTTTCCATAGCATTATAGCCTTCAGAAAGGCCAACAAAGTGGGTATTTTCATCAAAGTTACCCCACAGCGTGAGGAGGGTGAAGTGACCGTGTGCTTCAAGATGAAGCATGATTTTAAAAACCTGGCAGCCCCTATTCGCCCCATTGAAGAAAGCGAGCAGGGCACAGAAGTCATCTGGCTCACCCAGCATGTGGAACTTAGCTTGGGCCCACTGCTTCCTTAAAAGGTTCCATTGGAGGGCAGATCCCAAAGGACAGTGTCACCATAAACCTGCGTTAAAATGTGGAAGCTGCTGCTTCATTAGGCCTCGTTTATAATGATGTACCCATGCACTACAGAATTCTATTGCTAGGAAAGTGGGAGCATTGGTGAAGCATTGGGAACACAGGGTAACTACTGTTCCTCTTGCTCTCAACTCTGTTGACACCAGTAAGTCTGTGTCTCCCTCACTGAGCCCTGCACATTGAATAACAACAGCATAATTCCATCCTAGGAAAGGGGATGGGTATTCCTTGGAGTGGCATTGTATTTACCACCTGAGAAACTGTACTGTACTGTCTCTTGATCTGATCTCACTAAAAGATCACAATGTCACAGATGAAACTTAAATGATAACCCACAGGTGGACCTGTTATTAATGATCCAGCATTGGTGGCAATGTACCAACTGCTTTCTGCATTCCATTAAATATAATCTAACAGTCTAAAACATATCCCTTCACTTGCCATAATGGCTGCTGTTTTGCCGTAGATTTCTATGTAACAGAAAAATTGAATTGTCACATCATCTTTAGTATTATGATGATTGGAACAGCCTGTGAAGTTGTTAAGGCACTCTCATTTGCCCTCTTTTTCTAAGTGAATACAGGACACTTACTAGTTGTCTTAATTTTTTTCCCAGTATAATATGGGACCATTCAAGAAGAATTTGAGAAGCAAGCAATTACCTGTCGTGTCAAGGGGGTAGCAAATTCCATTCATTTTAAATATTGCCACAACACCCAGGGATTAATGCTGCCACAGGGGAGCGAACTTTATTTGTCTTACTTCCTATGCCTTCTCTGTTCTGCCTCTGTAACTCAGTACGTTCTATTTGGGACCTGGAAAAGAACCCAAAGAAAACCTTTGTGGACAGGTTCACTTCTGGAATGCAGAAAACATTTTAAAGGTTAGATTTTTAGCATATTTTCAACTAGCATTCTTTCCATTGATTTGAAGGGGAAGTTAACTGTTATAATCTCTTGAATCCAAAACTGGATATTAAGAACTTTGCCCCTTACTAAGTTTAAGACTTTGGTCATATGGTGAGTCAAATAAGACCATTTTGATTGTAAACCATAAAATAGTTAAGCAAGTAGCCCACAGCTGTGGCCTAACAGCAGACATGCTGTTTTCACTTGGTATCCTGGAGTTGAGTTGCTAACCTTAGTTTTTATGATGTTTTCTAAAACGAAACTTGACAAAGTAGACCACCAGCTGCACTGTGTTTTCTGTAAAGGTATTGTTAGTAAGTGGCCAAGAGACTTGAGGAAAAGATAAATTTTCTGTTTACCTTGGTCTTGTTTTAAGTCTTTAGTTAAAAAACATAATTAAAGACACAATATAATGTAGAATACAGATGGGAGATAGTCCTTGTAAGCTTCCCTTGAAAATGTTTTAAATATTTAGGAAGCTTGTAAAAGATACTAAATCATGCTCTTAAGGTCTAGCCAACTTTATGAAACAGTCCCACAGAGTAATATATGTGATGCAGTGTAAGAAAGAAAATACTCATCTCTAACGCTATGGTAATAATAAAGTTTAGCCTCTTAGGAGTTGGAGCACAGGGATGGGTAATCACAGATTTGCAGACTATAGAAAGAGTTTGGCTTTTGTTCTGACCCCACAGAGTCTTGGATTTTTATTTCACTGCCTGCTAGGGCTTACCGTGAAGTCACTGCTCCATATTTGCCACCGGAGGAAATGGGCATCAAAGTAGAGAATACTTTCATATGTTTACACGTTTGCATAGACTACACACGTCAGGTAGCTGGGATTTGTTCCCAAAAGTAATAATGTTGAAGTATGGGTCTTATTCCTGTATGACACAGAAACACAAAATACTTTCATTGTAAACTTTTTTCTTCAGAAGCTAAACTTACTTGAATAACAGACCCATTGGTTTAATGTTTCCTCAAGATAGGTTTTAGTGCAAGCTAGTATTCCGCGTGTTTGTAAAAATGATTCAACACCTGCAGCTGGTGAATTAGGAATTGTATTTGTTGCCTTTTTTATATTAGATGAGGTGCAAAAATTTTAATGCTAGTCAGTATGCACCACCACGGGAAAGTTAGTTCTCCTTAGCATTTGAAACTACAGTTTTGGAAACTTAGGCTAAGCTCATTGGGTTTGTTATTTGATTCTCCCACTAACGTCTTCTTTTGTTGGAAGTGCTTGTCAGCATAATGAGCTAAGTGTCATGCGTATTTGTGAAGAAACATCCCTTTTGGGAAGGAGCGGCACTTCTTGATCTTTATGAATCACAGGTTACTGTTTTGCCTTATTGCTTAACTTAATGTAGTGAAATAAAGCAGACAAAGCTTGAGTGTGTCTTTTGTTTTGTTTCATGTAGACACTAAGTAGCATGCCTAGAGTCATAAGATAGGAGTGGAGTTAAGAGAGTTGGTGGGGCATGCTCCCTTCCATTTCTTTAAATGAAGTGATCTAAACTCTTAACAGGCTAGTTCACCGTAATACATAAGTAGAGCTTTGAGCTTCTCATATACATATTCACAGAACCATTACATAAATGTTGTTAGACTTCTGCCAGTTTTTATCCTGGGTCATTGCTTCTAAAGATATCCTTTGCAGCATACACAGTGGTCTGCCTCCACCAATGGCCGCTCATCCACCTTCATCTGTACCTTCATAACTCTTCCTTCCCTCCTGTTACTTAGATGAATTGTTCACACTCTTCTCTCTGAAGCCAGCCCCACCTCTTAACAGTCAAGCACATCCTCTTACCTGTTCACAGATAGCATCGGCAGCTCTCCCCTTCCTTTTTCCATCAGCATGTGATTTATCTCATCTTAAAAAGGAAATTAGCCTCACTCTCCTCTTCTGCTGCCACCCCATTTCTCCACTCCCTTCACAGCAAAACTCTGACTTTGGCTGGGCACAATCGCTCACACCTGTAATCCCAGCACTTTGGGAGGCTGAGGCAAGAGGATCACTTGAGCCCAGGAGTTTGAGACAAGACTGGACAATGTAATAAGACCTTGTCTCTAAGTAGAAGTTTTTCAAAAAACAGAAACCCTAACTCACCCTTCCAGTTCTTCCATTTTCACCTGAACCCATTCCAGTTAAGAGTATCACCCTCACCCCTTGGTCAAAACTGCTCTTGTCAAGGTCACCAACGATCACCACAGTTAGTTATGGGGTCAGTTCTCAGTCCTTAACTATGTGATTTTTTCAGTAGATCTGACAGTTTATCTCTCCCTCCTTGAAAGACTTTAAACCCAACACTCCTGGTTTTGAGGCAGAGCAGGGACCCCCTCTTAGGAGGCTTGTGGGCCCCTCCACACATGGAAATAAAGGAAAATCTTGAGTTCCTTCAAGTGAATTCTAGGCACCAAGATAGCTGGGAGAAGTTAGTGAGCAACTTGACAAGCAAGAAGGTAATAGTAGCTGAAAACAATAGCCAAGGAAGTGGGAGCGAGATGTTTCGCTCCCTATAGAAACAAAAGATAACATCATATATGTTCCTGGGTTTTCAGAAACCTGGACTCTCACCAAACAGATTTAACCTCAGATAAGGGGAAACAGAACTGAACTCTGACCTCTGTTAATTGTTCTAAGTTGCTTCCTGAGAGGCCTGGAGGAAGTCATGCCAACCAGCCAGAGCTATCATTCTTTTCTGTCATTCTTTTCTATTCTTTTCGATGCTGAGTTTAGACAGCTTCACCACCTTAACCAATCGTAAATCAAAAAATCTTAAAATCCACCAGTGACCTTGAGCCCATCCCCAATCCCAGCTCTGAGATGTCTCACCTTTTTAGGTCAAACTCATGTGTAGCATCTGTATTGATTTATGACTTTGCCTGTAACTTCTCTTTCCCTGCCTTTAAAAACTCGTACCTGTAAAGCCATCTAGGAGTCTGGGTCTTAAGCGTGATCTGTGCAGTTTTCCTTGCTTGGCGCCCTACATAAAATACCTCACTTCCCCTTGCTACTAGCCTGATGTCAATGACTCTGCGACACTGGGTGAGCAGCCCCCAGTTTAATTCAGTAACAGTTTTCTGTCTGAAACCATACTAGAAACGTTTCTTCCAGATTCTTTGCTAGTTCTTTTCCATCTTCCCAACCTTGCAATATACCAAATCTCATCCCTCACACTTCTTTCCTCTTTACATTCACTCTTTTAATGATCTTGCCCAGTTTTTGGGAACAAGAATGCTGAGAAAAGATCTATTCCTAAGGCCCACACATAGGGCCTACTGAAGACTGAGACTGAGTTGAATTAGAACCAACAGAGAACCCCTTTACTTCTCCCCTATTACCAGCATACCAAGCAGCTAGTAACAAGCATCAGTTTCTAGGGTATGGGCAAGGGCCTAGAAAGTTAGCCACTACTGTGCAGGTAGGCAGGACAGCTGTAAGCTGAGGATGAAGCATGAACACAAGTTATTCAGCCCCAACCTACAGTACAGAATAATGCTAAAGTAGATGAAATCTGTGGCACACGGAAAGCAACCATAGCAATAAAACACAACCCCAGGCGGGTCACAGTGGCTCACGCCTGTAATCCCAACACTTTGGGAGGCCAAGGCAGACAGAGGACCTGAGATCGCGAGTTTGAGACCAGCCTAACCAACATGGTAAAAACCCCTCTCTACTAAAGATACAAAACATTAGCTAGGTGTGGTGATGGGTGCCTGTAATCCCAGCTACTCAGGAGGCTGAGGCAGGAAAATCGCTTGAACCCAGGAGGCGGAGGCTGCAGTGAGCCAAGATCATGCCATTGCACTCCAGCATGGGCAGCAAGAGTGAAACTGTCTCAGAGTTTTTTTCAGCAAGAGTGAAACTGTCTCAGAGTGAAACTATTCTCTTCTGTTACATAAGCAACGACGGCCGGGCACGGGAGTTTACACCTATAATCCCAGCACTTTAGGAGGCTGAGGCGGGCAGATTGCTTGAGGCCAAGAGTTCAAGACCAGTTTGGTACAACATGGTGAAACCCTGTCTCTACTAAAAGTACAAAAATTGGCCAGGTATAGTGGTGCAGGCCTATAGTGCTAGCTACTCAGGAGAATCACTTGAACCTAGGAGGCAGAGGTTACACTGAGCTGAGACTGCACTCCAGCCTGGGCAAAAGAGTGAGACTCTGTCTCTAAAATAAAATAATAATATGTAAGCAATGACTGGCATTCAATAAAGAATTGAGACACACAAAAAAGCAAAAAAATTCAACACATTCCTCACAGATAATGCAATCTATAGGACTATATATGGAAATAACCTAGATATTTGAACTAATGGACAGAGACTTGAGCATGCTCTTGGGGCTCAGAAAATGATACCCCAAATTAAGGCTCTGAAGTAGCCTCAGAAGCAAAAGTTTCTCTCCAACCTTCTGCCTTCCTGTCTCTGGAGGTTCATTCTCCCCCAAGCCTAGCCACAGACACCGAATCCTTTTTCCTCAAGGTGGGTCACAGAGAAAACCCCTTTTTCCAAAGCCAGCCATAAAATGTAAAAATACTACTCTAGGCTGGGTGTGGTGGCTCACACCTATAATCCCAGCACTTTGGAAGGCTGAGGCAGGTGGATCATGAGGTCAGGAGTTCAAGATCAGCCTGACCAACATAGTGAAACCCTGTCTCTACTAAAAATACAAAAATTAGCCGGATGTGGTGGTGGGTGCCTGTAATCCCAGCTACTCAGGAGGCTGAGGCCCGAGATTTGCTTAAACCTGGGAGGCAGAGGTTGCAGTGAGCTGAGATTGCGCCACCGCACTCTAGCCTCGGCAACAGATCAAGACTGTCTCGAAAAAAAAAACAGGTCATGCTTATGAGGAAAGCTGTGCTACAAAACCATATGGCTTTAGATATACTTACAGCAGCACAAAGGGAGGCTGCGCCATCACAAAAACTGAAATGTTGTGTATATATTCCAGACGAATCGAAGATCATAACCCAAGTTATGACTGATATGAAAACCCAGATAACCTACTGTCAGATCCAAAACCCTCACTAATAAGATTGCTTGAGTAGTTGGTTTGGATCCTGGGAAATTTAGTGGCAGATGGTATTGCTTATAATAGAAAGAATAATAATAATTTATGTTCTGTCTTGTTTCTGCTTACCATGTTGTTATAGTATGTGTTGGCAAATAAGTCAGTGCACAACCAAAAGGGCTAGGGTAATGAGTGCTCATAGAATTGCTTTAATTGAGAAGGCATCCAAGCACTTTGGAGGCCAAGGCGGGTGGATCACCTGAGGTCGGGAGTTCAAGACCAGCCTGACCAACATGGTGAAACCCCGTCTTAAAATAAAAATAAAATTAAAAAAAGAGGAGGCAGTACTATAGCCTGACCCAGCTTCCAGGTTTGCTTTTTTTGTCATTGTTGTTGCTTTAAATCTGGCCTAGTCCCTATATCTATTTTTTCTTCTCTCTCTTTTTTCCTTTCTAGGAAAGTAAAATTTCTCAGAGGAATTTATTTGTGGGCAAAATATGGGGGAGGCATGTAGCTTTCATCCTGTAGCCATCTTATTTGGGACCCAAAAGCAGGAGGCAGGTTTGTGTGACCCAGTTCCCAGCTTGACTTTTCCCTTTGGCTTAATGAGTTTGGGGTCCCAAGATTTAATTTCCTTTCACATTTCCCCCTTTTTTTCTTTAAAATCTTGTGGAGAAAGCATTTTCTTTATTTTTTTATTGCATTTTAGGTTTTGGGGTACATGTGAGGAACATGCAAGATAGTTGCATAGGTACACATATGGCAGTGTGATTTGCTGCCTTCTCCCCCATCACCTATATCTGGCATTTCTCCCCATGCTATCTCTCCCCAACTCCCCAACCCCCGCTGTCCCTCCCCTTCCCCCCCCACAGACCCCAGTGTGTGATGCTCCCCTCCCTGTGTCCATGTGTTCTCATTGTTCAACACCCACCTATGAGTGAGAACATGCAGTGTTTGATTTTCTGTTCTTGTGTCAGTTTGCTGAGAATGATGGTTTCCAGGTTCATCCATGTCCCTACAAAGGACACGAACTCATCGTTTTTGATGGCTGCATAGTATTCCATGGTGTATATGTGCCACATTTTCCCTATCCAGTCTATCATTGATGGGTTATTTTATTTTATTATTATTTTTAAAGATGGGGTTTCACCATATTGGTCAGGCTGGTCTCGAACTCCTGACCTCAGGTGATCCGCCCACCTCAGCCTGCCAAAGTGCTGGGATTACAGGCATGAGCCACCGCACTGGAGAAAGAATTTTAAAAGGAATACGGATTCCTGGCCTCAGATTGCTTTTTTCTCCTTTTTTGAGCTAGTTTTTTGTCACTAGGATGGTTTATTCCTATAAGTTCAGATCCCACATTGCTAGGAAGGTTCATTTCTAGGAAGTCATGTCTCATGCTGCTAGGAAGGCTCATTCCTAGAAGTCATGTCCCACAAAGATTAAAAAAAAAAAAATGGGGGAGAAAAGAAGGAAAAAGGAAGGAAAGGAGATAATTTTCAGAGCTCAAAATTTAAAGGAGAAAGGGCTCCTATCCCTCTTAATGTTAAATGTTATTTTGTTTGCAGAATGTTTATAATATTTATATGTTGATTAAGTACACTATTATGCATGATTTGCAATATTGATTGACCCAGGGAGTGCCTTGAGCCTGTGTGTCCAGGGCTCTGTGAGTGGACAGAGTGAATGGGAAGTGCTAAGGAGAATTGCTTTCTTGGGAGCCCCATGTAGTTTGTGGCTTTTGTGATTGAAATAGCATCAGTAAAAGTCTGACATTGTGGAAAAACACAAATGTATGTGGACTCAGTTATTTCTGACCTTGCACTGCTCACAAGTGAAATTGGAATCACAGATGTAGAAGAAACCAGGCAGAAGACTATCTGGAGAGATACTTGAGAATTTACAAAATATAATAAAAGACAACAAATCACAGATCCAAGAAGTTCAGATACACCCAAGGACTTTCTTATAAAGGAAAAGATATACTTTCATATGATCAAATAATCTCACTCTAAGGTATTTACACAAGCAAAATGAAAACCAATGTCCATACAACAATCTGTTTGTGAATGTTTGTAATGGTTTTTTCTTTGAGATGGAGTTTCGCTCTTGTTACTCAGGCTGGAGTGCAATGGCGCGATCTCGGCTCACGGCAACCTCCGCCTCCTGGGTTCAGGCAATTCTCCTGCCTCAGCCTCCTGTGTAGCTGGGATTACAGGCACGCGCCACCACACCCAGCTAATATTTTGTATTTTTAGTAGAGATGGGTTTCACCATCTTGACCAGGATGGTCTCGATCTCTTGACCTCGTGATCCACCCACCTCAGCCTCCCGAAGTGCTGGGATTACAGGCTTGAGCCACCGCTTCCGGCTTGTAATGGTTTTATTTATAGTCAGTAAATCTGGGAACAACCCAAATGTCCAGCAACTGGCAAGTGAATTGTATGATATATCCATACAATGGAATTATCAGTAAATCAAAGGAAGAAATTATTGATATATGTACCAATATGGATGAATCTCAACTACAAAATACTAAGTGAAAGAAATCAGATCCAAAAGGCTATGTAGGATTCCATTTATAATAACATTCCGGAAAAGGCAAAACTAGAGACAGAATACAAATTAGTGATTGCCACGGTTTGAGTGTGGGAATAAGTGGATTAACTATAGAAACAAGGGAACTTGGGGGATGATAGGCAATTCCATATTTGACTGTAATGAATGTATATAAAAAATTCAAAACTGTATAACCAAAAAGGATAAAATTTTAAAGTATGTAAAATATACTTTAAATCAACCTGATTTTTTAAAATGAGGGGATATAAGTAAATGTTAGTTTAATGACACGTTAAGTATGAGAGTGGTACCAGAATGCCTTGAAATTCGTAAAATATCGACGGAGTGGTCATGAGTTATTCCAGAAACCAAATAATGCATATGTTGTTGATTCATAAGTACCTTGTCATTTCAGAAACGGGAAATAAAACAGTACTAATATCTTTGAATTTGTGGCTTCACCACTTTTTAGCTCCACAACCAGGAGCTAAATCGGGAGATACCAGGTTACTTACTCTGTCTAAACCTGTTTTCTTTTCTATGAAAGAAAGATCATCATACTTGTCTACAGGGTCGAGTTATCAGATAAAATAGGACGATCGATGAAATGATGTGAATTTCAGATCAACCAAGAATCCTACTTTAGTATAAGTATGTACCAAATATAATTAAAAAACGATTCGCGGTTAATCTGAAATTCACCTTTAGAGTTCTGTAATTCGTGTGTGTGTGTGTGTGTGTGTGTGTGTAAGAGAGAGAGAGAGAGAAGAGGAGAGAGAGAGAGAGGAGAGGAGAGGAGAGGAGAGGAGAGAGAGAGAGAGAGAGAGAGAGAGAGAGAGAGAGAGAGAGAGAGAGAGAGAGAGAGAGAGAGAGAGAGAGAGAGAGAGAGAGAGAGAGAGAGAGAGAGAGAATCTGGCAGCCCTACAGACAGGTTATGAGAATAAATGAGACGCTGGAACCGCAAGAGGGTCGCGCAGCCTTTGCCATAAGAGCTCAGTGGTAGCGAACGCTGTTTTAACCCCAGCCTCTCATTCATTGTGTTTTCCTTTATTCTTTCGCCCAATGTTTAAATAAATCAACTGTACGTGTGGCCTTTCGTTCCAAGCAGGCACAAACTCGAAGGAAGAATCCAGGACTCCAATTTATTAAACTTGAAAACGCCAAGAGCAGGCAACGTCACCACGCAAAGGCCCCGCCCCGGAAGAGGCACTAGACGCGTAAATTAGACGCGGACCGGCCCGGCGCCAGCCTCAGGGCTTGACGGGATTGTGGCGGCCTTCTCTCCCAACTCAGAAGCTACTGCTGCCTCCGGACGCTCTCAAGATGGCGACCTCTCTGGGTTCCAACACCTACAACAGGCAGAACTGGGAAGATGCGGTGAGTGTGGGGGCCGGAGGAAGACAGAAGGAGGCGACGAAGCCGCGCATCTTGCGAGCTGGCAGGACAGGGCCTGCGACGCGGCCGAAGGAATTCCGGGGAGGAGCCAGCGCAGTGGCCTCGCTCGACCGGAGCAGGAGGCCGGAGGGGGACCCTCCTGCGAGCTTGGAGGGTGGGGGCTTAGCCAGGGTCCCAGGAGCGGCGCCCTTTCCATCCCTGCCCCCTCCAGCCTATTCTAGCCGGTTTTCTTTTCTCCCGCCGCCTGCCGGAAGTGCAGACAGCGCCCCCTCCCGCGATCGGGCTATGATGGACTTTGGGTTTCTGCGGTGCCTTGTTCCCCACCCTCACTTCCCGCCCCTTCGCTGCCCCAAGTGTCACTGAGGTGTCAGGGTCTTCGGAGGGTGGTCCTCAACCAGATTTCCCATTTTCACCAGGACTTCCCCATTCTGTGCCAGACATGTCTTGGAGAAAACCCATATATCCGAATGGTGAGTGATCGCGTGTGAAACGAGTTATTCATGTCCTGTCAGTGTTGTGGTACTTGCACACTGTGAAGTGTTTCTCTTAGACAAGCAGAAAAAATGATGCTCTTTTACTGACCCAAAGTGCTGGATGACTTGCAAAGAACTGTCATGTTTATTCTCTTAATAATCCTGTGACACTCCTGTAATGTAGGGGTAGTAATGATAACTAATATTTGTTGAGCATTTACCTGGGAAATAGGTCTGTTGACCAGAAGCTGAGAGAGTTTTTGTCTTTTCATACAATAGTAAGGAATGGAGCTAGGATTGAAGTTCAGATATTCTGGGTCCAGGAATCTCAGTATGAGAGGAGGAGAACCAGGAGTAGAAACTAGGTTTCCTGACTCCTGGTCAAATGCCTTTTGGCCAGTGTACTTTATCTCTTTAAGCTAAGAATCCCCACCCCCCACCCTTATAAACAAGGGTAAAATTAGCAGTAGTTAACAATAATTAGGTTAGGGCTGTATTATTGTGATTAGTCCTAGAGGTGTTGATAAGTTAGTATGTTCAAGATGTTTGAATGGTTCAAGATATTTGAATAGTTCTGTTTGAACAGAACATTTAATATATTCTGGGCATTGGCACAGAGCAAGTCTACAGCAGTTATCTTTTGACTAAACTTTGTAAAGTAGGCGGGCCATAGCTATATCCTTTCTGATTTATGGTTTGTGGAAACCATTAGGAATATTAGTTCTTGGGAGTGAACTTGGGAGCCAAAATTGGACCTAAGAGTTGTGGCTGTGGAAAGACACTCACTTACCTGGTATTAGATGCATATACTCTTTTTTTTTTTTTCTGTAGAGATGGTATCTCACTATGTTGCCCAGACTGGTCTGGAACTCCCGGGCTCAAGCGATCCTTCCACATTGGCCTCTCAAAGTGTTGGGATTACAGGCATAAGCCACTACACTCAGTCCAGATCCATATACTCTTGAGATGTTATAACTCACAATATGTTGTTGTAGTATGTTCCCTACCTCTCCCTAAAAAGGTTGGGTTTTGGATTTTGTTGTTGTTGTTTTTTTCTCTCCCTAGGATGCCAGGGATTTCCAAACACATTTCTTGGGTTTTGTTTAAGGAAAGAGTAGACACCTGGCTTTTTTCTTTCTGTAACTCTAGTTCTTTTCTATTTTTTTCTATTATAGACCAAAGAAAAGTATGGGAAGGAATGCAAAGTAAGTATGTCTCTTAAAGAGTAATGATTTTGGTTTCATTTTTCTTTTCTCTACCAAATTAGCCTTCAGCTTACTAAGTTTTGAGGTCTTCCAGTAAAAATCAGTGCTACACAACTTTTTATGTGTTACTGATATATTCATTGGCTAGCAGCTATTTATGTGGGAGGTAAGAAAATGAACCTAATGTAGAGATTCTTAATCATGGTGTCAGAGAACGGCCATTGAAGGAGTTTGTATACCAGGTGGTATACTATGCACACAAGCATTTTAGCAGAGGAGGAAGGTCATCCATGTCAGAAGAGTCTCAGAAAATTATCTGACACTCTCTCATGAGATCTGATGGTAAAAGAAAAAAAACAAAGAAAACTATGTGACACTCCCCACTTCCCTTAAAAAAGATTGGTAGAACTTTGACCTTTTGGTTATTTCATTTCTGTACTCTGAATTTTTGGTGAAGAAGGATGCTGAAAATTATATTGAAACATCAAATCAACTAGACAGTTGCTAAGGTCTCTTCTGAACCCTACATTCAGGGATCCTTTTTTGAATGCCCCATTGTTACCAGATCTCCAGATTGCCCAGATCAGGACCATTAACATTCTATGACTCTTGCTTTGTGTTCCAGATCTGTGCCAGGCCGTTCACAGTGTTTCGCTGGTGCCCCGGAGTCCGTATGCGTTTCAAGAAGACTGAGGTGTGCCAGACCTGCAGTAAATTGAAGAATGTCTGTCAGACCTGCCTCTTAGACCTAGAGTATGGTATGCTTGACCTGTCCAATCGATCTGAAAGTGTGCAGGTGCCTAAAACTATAAGCCAGTCTTTTGTCTCTCACTTTGCACCCTATCTCTGGTTCTGATTTTACTTTGGAATGTCTGTTGAGGTCTGCTTTTCCCAGGAAGAAAACCATAATGAGGCCACTCTAGAGTCCTGAGCAATAGTAAGAACTTAAGGAAAAGTTGGGAATTAATAAAAACTGGCCTAAACTTTCATCTCTATAGCCCAAGTGAGGTAAAAGGCATTGATCTTATGATAATTTATTTGCCTTGGGCTTCTTTCTTGATCAGAGCTTTTTTGCCACCATCCCAACCAGAAGCTCACAGGGTAATTGTGCTTTATTGTATTTTTTGAGTTGGGGTTCTCACTCTGTCACCCAGGCTGGAGTACAGTGTGATCACAGCTCACTGCAGTTTTGAACTTCTGGGCTCAAGGGATCCTCTTGCACACCACCACACCCAGTGCACGTGTGTGTGTGTGTGTGTGTGTGTGTGTCACCATTTTGCCCAGCGTGGTCTTGAACTCCTGGCCTCAAGCAATCCTCCCACCCTGGCCTCCCAGAGCCACCACAGCTAGCCTAATTGTGCTTTAGACTTTTGTCTCAATTGTGTTGTTAGAACCGGTACATTGCTATGGTTCAGAGTAACTGCCTTTGGGGGTAACTTTTTTTTTAACTGTGACTGTTTTTCAGAAAAATAATTTTCCAACAGGAGTTTCTATAATTAAAGGAAAGGGAAAAATATATGAGTTTATGTATGTTAAGTTCATTAGAGTTGCTCTTCTTAGTCAGAGTCCTAGCCACATTTTATGTAATATTATTTATATGTTTGTCAAGGAGGCGTCTGGTCCTGGAATACAGTGACCCTTACATTACTGTGACTCTGCAGGGGATCTGTAGGACCAGCCTAGAAAGAAACCACTTTTACATTTATTTCAAGGAAATCCTATTGTGCTGAAAACTAGGTACATTATTAATTTACAGGTTAAATATGACTATGGGCACAGTTTGTTCATCTAGAAGATTTTTTTTTATAATTTTTTATTTGCTTGTTTTTGAGACAGGGTCTCACTCTGTTTCACAGGTTGGAGTGCAGTGGCATGATCACGGCTCACTGCAGCCTTACCCTTTCCAAGCTCAGGTGATCTACCTCATCCTCCTGAGTAGCTGAGACTGCAGGCACACACCACCATACCCAGCTAATTTTTGTATTTTTTGTAGAAATGGGGTTTCACCATGTTGCCCAGGCTGGTCTTGAACTCCTGGGCTCGATCTATCCCTTGGCCCCAGCCTTCCGAAGCACTAGGATTACAGACATGAGCCACCACACCTAGCCTAAAAGATCTTCTAAAACATTTTCCTGACAGCTCGGGAATTTGGACAGTTAGCATGCTGTGTAGCAGTAGTAACCTGATGGTAGGTACTAAAGAGTTTGAATAAAAACAGTAAAATCTCTGGTACTAAATAGGAAAGAGAAGAATGGAAAGATGATGTATTCTGTGTGCATAGTTAATATGGATATGTTTTAAAATACATCTAAGATATTTTTCCTCCTTTTTTTTGTACCAGGCCTGCCCATCCAGGTTCGTGATGCAGGATTGTCTTTTAAAGATGACATGCCAAAGTCAGATGTCAACAAAGAGTACTATACACAGAATATGGAGAGAGAGGTATGCTGCCACTTTTTGGATAAAAGTTGTAATGAATTGACACAGTCTGTATAATTTATCTTTTGAATTTGTCATCCGCATGTAGATTTCTAACTCTGATGGAACACGGCCAGTTGGCATGCTGGGGAAAGCCACATCTACCAGTGACATGCTGCTCAAACTGGCCCGGACCACACCCTACTACAAAAGGAATCGACCCCACATTTGCTCCTTCTGGGTGAAAGGAGAGTGTAAAAGAGGAGAGGAATGTCCATACAGGCAAGAGCTGAGCCTCATTTTCAGTATTTGCTTTTAGATGATTTCTCATCTAAGAAATGGGAGGTGCTAGCTTAAGCTGTTTCTGCTTTAAAATCTAAACGTCATACAACTAATGTGGTATATCTCATGTCTTAGAACTATGAAATTTAGAAGAGCGTGATTAAATTGTAGTTTTTGCTTAGAACTGTGCCTTGGAAACTAAATTGCTATGCCATGCAATATAGACGCTGACCCTAAACATTTCTAACCGAGAAGTAAGTCTTCACTGCCATGGTTTAAATGATTTGACTCTCAATATATAGTTGAAGTCAAAGTAAGGCCGACTTCTAAAGGGTGTTTATGTTTTGGTTAAGACTGCCAAGCATCTGGATTAGGAGTTCTTAATTTGGGATTGATTGGCCCCAACCCCTAAAAAAATAATATAGGTGCTTTTTCTGGGTCTGGGTCCATAGCTTTAATCAGATTTTCAGTGGAATAGAACAGCCCAAATGTGTTAAGAACTATTGACCTAGAGAAGGATAATCATGTGTCCCATTTTGGGGTGCAGGAGGGGATGGATCATGTCAAGAGTATTTATTTATAAGGCAATTTTGACATCCTAGATGGCCTGATGGCTTTTAGGAGGCTAGGGATTCCTTTTGTGATACAGTAAATCTCTTGGTATTAGGTCTATTTTGGTTGAAACCGTAGTTTGTAGTTCCAAAGGCACTTCAGAGTATGTTTCTAGGACTTTAATCTGTAGCTGTTCTCAGAAGATAGCATTTTTTTCCCTTTGTTTCACCTTTATGCATTGTTTGTTTTTTTTTTCTTGAATCATAGACATGAGAAGCCTACAGATCCAGATGACCCCCTTGCTGATCAGAATATTAAAGATCGATACTACGGAATCAATGATCCTGTAGCTGACAAGCTTCTAAAGCGGGCTTCAACAATGCCTCGGCTGGACCCACCGGAGGATAAAACTATCACCACACTATATGTTGGTGGTCTGGGTGATACTATTACTGAGACAGATTTAAGGTGTGTGGGTATAAGTTTAAGAGTTAAGAGTTATTTTTGCTTTTAACTGCCCTGGAATAATTTATTTCCAAAAACTGCAAGCATGATAATTCTGTACAAAATATATTTTTCTTCAGTTTCTCTATTATTAGTATGCTGACTGGAATTTTTGTAAAATTGTCCTTTATGGTGCCACAGTAATAATGTACTTATCTGGCTGGGTACAGTGCCTCATGCCTGTAATCCAACACGTTGGGAGGATCTCTTGAGCTGAGGAATTTGAGACCAGCCTCAGCAACATAGTGAGACCCCATCTCTACTAAGAAATTTAAAAAATTAGCCAGGTATGGTGGCATGTGCCTGTGGTCCCAGCTTTTTGGGAGGCTGAGGCAGGAGGATTGCTTGAGGTTTAAGAGATCAAGGACGCAGTGAGCCGTGACTGCTCCACTTTCCTCCAGCCTAAGCACCAGAGTGAGACCCTGTCTCAAAACCAAAACACAAAGAGTGCTTATCCATCCTGGCGTATGGTAATAATGACACAGGATTCTATTTGACCTAACAGCCACATTTTAAACGGTGGCACGCATCCAACTATGATTAATTATGTAGGGGAGGGAGAGCTTTGTGATGATAAAACTCTTATGGTTTAAATTGTTGCCTTTTTCAAGAGACTGGCATTTGATAAATCTGTATTATTTTTGGCTTGTATTATGCTTGGCTAGATGAGACATCTGGGCAGATAGTAATGGAAATTACCTCTTCCAAAGAGATAAAGTGGAGAAGAAACTCCTGTAAGTTTATAACCTGCCCTTGGTAGCCTGTCTCCATTAAACCCTGTCTAAGTGAGCTAGACAACCCCTGGGGGTTGGCAGACTCTCTCTATAAAAGCCTGGATAGTGAATATTGTAGGCATTGTGGGCCACATGCAGTCTCTGCCGCATATTCTTGTTTCAGACTTTCTTGGCTCATGGGCCTTGAGAGGTGTAGTTTGCCAACCCCTTATCTAGGGTTTAGGGTCTTTAAGGAACCTATTAGAACCCCCTTTCCTCCATGGGAAAAACCCTGAGATGTTTGAGAACCTTTACTCACTTTTCTTTCTTTCTCAATAAGCACCCACAGTAAGACAAGATATTGGGGGGAAGACTTGTGGGTAGTTAGGTAGATAACCTTGGGGCCCACCAGCCTCGTGGTGTGTCAATGAAAGTTAACAATCCATTTTCAGTCTCCTGGGAAGATGTTTGTTAACGCCCATTTTCATTTTTCTCTGCCTGTATCCCTTCAGAAATCATTTCTACCAGTTTGGAGAGATCCGGACGATCACTGTTGTGCAAAGACAGCAGTGTGCTTTCATCCAGTTTGCCACGAGGCAGGCTGCAGAAGTGGCTGCTGAGAAGTCCTTTAATAAGTTGATTGTAAATGGCCGCAGACTGAATGTGAAATGGGGAAGGTGAGAACTAAACTATTTTTAAATGACATTTTGCTCAGATTTTTAAGAAGCTATTTTATTGTCTGGAGACTAGTAAGCTTTT